>NC_092162.1:52969637-53299637 GCF_045791955.1 Oncorhynchus clarkii lewisi | reverse complement strand
CTGCCCACAAATGTTCTATGGGATTGAGGTCAAGGCTTTGTGATGGCCACTCCAATACCTTGACTTTGTTGTCCTTAAGCCATTTTGCCACAACTTTGGAAGTATGCTTGGGGTCAATGTCCATTGTCTGATGTCTTGAGTTGTTGCTTCAATATATCCACATAATTTTCCTACCTCATCATGATTCCATCTATTTTGTGAAGTGCACCAGTCCCTCCTGCAGCAAAGCACCCCCACAACATGATGCTGCCACCCCCGTGCTTCACGGTTGGGATGGTGTTCTTCGGCTTGCAAGCCTCCCCTTTCTCCTCCAAACATAACGATGGTAATGGCCAAACAGTTCTATTTTTGTTTCATCAGACCAGAGGACATTTCTCCAAAAAGTACAATCTTTGTCCCCATGTGCAGTTGCAAACCGTAGTCTGGAATTTCTATGGAAGTTTTGGAGCAGTGGATTCTTCCTTGCTGGGTAGCCTTTCAGGTTGTGTCGATATAGGACTTGTTTTACTGTGGATATAGATACTTTTGTACCTGTTTCCTCCAGCATCTTCACAAGGTCCTTTGCTGTTGTTCTGGGATTGAATTGCTCTTTTCGCACCAAAGTACGTTCATCTCTAGGAGACAGAAAGCGTCTCCTTCCTGAGCGGTATGGCGGCTGCGTGGTCCCATGGTGTTTATACTTGCGTACTATTGTTTGTACAGATGAACGTGGTACCTTCAGGTGTTTGGAACCAAGGATGAACCAGACTTGTGGAAGTATACCATTTTTTTCTGAGGTCTTGGCTGATTTCTTTAGAGTTTCCCATGATGTCAAGCAAAGAGGCACTGAGTTTGAAGGTAGGCCTTGAAATACATCCACAGGTACACCTCCAATTGACTCAAACGATGTCAATAAGCCTACCAGAAGCTTCTAAAGCCATGACATAATTTTCTGGAATTTTCCAAGCTGTTTAAAAGCACAGTCAACTTAGTGTATGTTAACTTCTGACCCACTGGAATTGTGATACAGTGAAATAATATGTCTGTAAACAATTGTTGGAAGAGTTACTTGTGTCATGCACAAAGTAGATGTCCTAACTGACTTGCCAAAACTATAGTTTGTTTACAAGAAATTTGTGGAGTTTTAACGACTCCAACCTAAATGTTTGTAAACTTCCGACTTCAACTGCACACACACACACACACACACACACACACACACACACACACACACACACACACACACACACACACACACACACACACACACACACACACACACACACACACACACACACACACACACACACACACACACACACAACCAGTCAAAAGTTTGGACACCTCCTCACTCAAGGGTTTTTCTTTATTTACTATTTTTTACATTGTCGAATAATAGTGAAGACAATTACATTGATGGAAGCTACAATCTATCTGCAATATTAAAGCTGATCTACCCCCTGAAAAGTTTTTAAATATATATTTTTGGACCATTCTACAGATGATGGAAGACTGCTTTTGTGTAACTGCAGGGAGAGAATAAAGGACCATGTTGATTAATTAAGCCATTTCCTGTTGCCACATGGAGTAGAACCTCAACATAGAGCATCCCTATAAGCTCCCGATTGGTTGTGGGCAAGGACGGTTAGCTAATTCAATCGCATTCAACGCGGGCGACATGGTTATGTGAGGGCTATAGGTAATGCTTTTCTATGGAAAAAAGCCTTGTTCTCTGTGGGACCAAGTTTTCACTGTAAAGAGTTCAAGTAGGCTTGCATTCTGTTGAACAATCCTCATGCGCAAATTTTGTTTCAAGCCTCAACCGTTCTGCTGATGCCACTCAAAAGCACATTAACTCTAGGTCAGGCTTCAATTGAGGCCATAAACCATAAACCTAGCCTCAACCCTAACCCTAGCTTCATGTCCACATCCCAGCTCAACCCTAACCCTAGCCTCAACCCTAACTTCATGTCCACATCCCAGCTCAACCCTAAACCTAGCCTCATTCCTAACTCTAGCTTCATGTCCACATCCCAGCTCAACCCTAACCCTAGCTTCATGTCCACATCCCAGTTCAA
The DNA here is from genome assembly GCF_045791955.1 of Oncorhynchus clarkii lewisi. NCBI lineage: Eukaryota > Metazoa > Chordata > Actinopteri > Salmoniformes > Salmonidae > Oncorhynchus > Oncorhynchus clarkii. Next base: position 53,297,580 of record NC_092162.1, on the reverse strand, counting down.
CCCTAACCCTAGCTTCATGTCCACTCCCAGCTCAACCCTAAACCTAGCCTCATTCCTAACGCTAGCTGCATGTCCACTCCCAGCTCAACCATAAACCTAGCCTCAACCCTAACCCTAGCTTCATGTCCACTCCCAGCTCAACCCTAAACCTAGCCTCAACCCTAACTCTAGCTTCATGTCCACTCTCAGCTCAACCCTAAACCTAGCCTCAACCCAAACTCTAGCTTCATGTCCACTCTCAGCTCAACCCTAAACCTAGCCTCAACCCAAACTCTAGCTTCATGTCCACTCTCAGCTCAACCCTAAACCTAGCTTCATGTCCACTCCCAGCTCAACCCTAAACCTAGCCTCAACCCTAACTTCATGTCCACTCTCAGCTCAACCCTAAACCTAGCCTCAACCCTAACTTCATGTCCACTCTCAGCTCAACCCTAAACCTAGCCTCAACCCTAACTCTAACTTCATGTCCACACCCAGCTCAACCCTAAACCTAGCCTCATTCCTAACTCTAGCTTCATGTCCACTCCCAGCTCAACCCTAAACCTAGCCTCAACCCTAACTTCATGTCCACTCTCAGCTCAACCCTAAACCTAGCCTCAACCCTAACTTCATGTCCACTCTCAGCTCAACCCTAAACCTAGCCTCAACCCTAACTTCATGTCCACTCTCAGCTCAACCCTAAACCTAGCCTCATTCCTAACTCTAGCTTCATGTCCACATCCCAGCTCAAGCCTAAACCTAGCCTCATTCCTAACTCTAGCTTTATGTCCACATCTCAGCTCAACCCTAAACCTAGCCTCATTCCTAACTCTAGCTTCATGTCCACTCAGCTCAACCCTAAACCTAGCCTCAACCCTAACTTCATGTCCACTCTCAGCTCAACCCTAAACCTAGCCTCAACCCTAACTCTAACTTCATGTCCACACCCAGCTCAACCCTAAACCTAGCCTCATTCCTAACTCTAGCTTCATGTCCACTCCCAGCTCAACCCTAAACCTAGCCTCAACCCTAACTTCATGTCCACTCTCAGCTCAACCCTAAACCTAGCCTCAACCCTAACTTCATGTCCACTCTCAGCTCAACCCTAATCCTAGCCTCAACCCTAACTTCATGTCCACTCTCAGCTCAACCCTAAACCTAGCCTCATTCCTAACTCTAGCTTCATGTCCACATCCCAGCTCAAGCCTAAACCTAGCCTCATTCCTAACTCTAGCTTTATGTCCACATCTCAGCTCAACCCTAAACCTAGCCTCATTCCTAACTCTAGCTTCATGTCCACTCCCAGCTCAACCCTAAACCTAGCCTCAACCCTAACTTCATGTCCACTCTCAGCTCAACCCTAAACCTAGCCTCAACCCTAACTTCATGTCCACTCTCAGCTCAACCCTAAACCTAGCCTCATTCCTAACTCTAGCTTCATGTCCACATCCCAGCTCAAGCCTAAACCTAGCCTCATTCCTAACTCTAGCTTTATGTCCACATCTCAGCTCAACCCTAAACCTAGCCTCATTCCTAACTCTAGCTTCATGTCCACTCTCAGCTCAACCCTAAACCTAGCCTCAACCCTAACTTCATGTCCACATCTCAGCTCAACCCTAAACCTAGCCTCATTCCTAACTCTAGCTTCATGTCCACACCCAGCTCAACATTAAACCTATCCTCAACCCATCTTCATATCAACTCCCGGCTCAACCCTTAACCCTAACCCTCGCTTCATGTCCACATCTTGGCCTCATCAACCCGAACTCCAAGAGCAGAGCCAAGATGTGGGGGACTAGGGTTAGGGTTATGGCTAGGGTTAGGGTTATGGCTAGGGTTATGGCTAGGGTTAGGGTTATGGCTATGGTTAGGGTTATGGCTAGGTTTAGGGTTATGGCTAGGGTTATGGCTAGGGTTAGGGTTATGGCTAGGGTTATGGCTAGGGTTAGGGTTATGGCTAGGTTTAGGGTTATGGCTAGGGTTATGGCTAGGGTTAGGGTTATGGCTAGGGTTATGACTAGGGTTAGGGTTATGGCTAGGGTTATGGCTAGGGTTAGGGTTGAGCTGGGAGTGGACATGAAGCTAGGGTTAGGGTTATGGCTATATGTGTATATATATGAAGTTAGGTTTCGGGTTGAGTTTAGAGTTTGTCTGCCTGCCTGCATCCCTGTCTGTCTGAGTTTATGCCTGTCTGTCTGCCTGTCTGTGAGTGAATATATACACTGAAGATACCAAACATTAGGAACACCTTCCTAATATTGATTACACTCCCCCCTTGTGCCCACAGAACAGCCTAAATTTGTCGGGGAATGGACTCTACAAGGTGTCGAAAGCGTTCCATAGTGATGCTGGCCCACAATTGTGTCAAGTTGGCTGGATTTCCTTTGGGTGGTGGACCATTCTAGATACACACGGGAAGCTGTTGAGTGTGAAAAACCCAGTAGCATTACAATGCTTGACACAAACTGGTGCGCCTGGCACTTACTACCATATCCCGCACTTAAATATTTTGTCTTGCCCATTCACCCTCTGAATGGCACACATACACAATCCAATATTTCAATTGTCTCAAGGTTTAAAAATCCTTCTTTAACCTTTCTCTTCCCCTTCAAAACACTAACCTGCTATGAAACATAGAATTGAACACAAGATACCATATTGCTCCAATACATATGTTATATAAACAGCTTCTATTTCCATTCTTTCTAAAACACACAATGTACAACCTTTCACTGAGCGAGGTTGAAAAAGCCATCCACATTTACCCTCCTGAATTACACTTGATTTGGAAATGCTGTGACAAGAGGGCGAGTCAGTCAGTCATGATTTATTTCTATGTAACATGAAAGACACCTTGACATTTGTCTTTATAAACTTGACCAACCCACCTGGGCAATGCCAGTAGTACAGCAGGCCTGCAATGGAAATGGAAACGAGGATGCCATCGTAATGACATCAGCTGAGCTCAGCCATTTCTTATCTCATTGGAGGTGGTCCAAGAGAAACAGCCAACCGTTAAACCCACACAGACACCTCTTATCATTGCGCAGGAGGGTTGGACATGGACATGTCACAGAGATTGCAGACAGACCGACCGACTGACTTAGGCTGGCTCCTCTCCCTATGCTGCCTTTTCATAGCTCAAAAGAAGACTACAGCATGTTAATATTGAGCTCAAAAGGAAAGAAACCTTCCATAGTCGTACACTACAATCTGAAACCGACATGCCCAGTACACTACAATCTGAAACCGACATGCCCAGTACATTACAATCTGAAACCGACATGCCCAGTACATTACAATCTGAAACCGACATGCCCAGTACACTACAATCTGAAACCGACATGCCCAGTACATTACAATCTGAAACCGACATGCCCAGTACACTACAATCTGAAACCGACATGCCCAGTACACTACAATCTGAAACCGACATGCCCAGTACACTACAATCTGAAACCGACATGCCCAGTACATTACAATCTGAAACCGACATGCACAGTACATTACAATCTGAAACCGACATGCCCAGTACATTACAATCTGAAACCGACATGCCCAGTACACTACAATCTGAAACCGACATGCCCAGTACACTACAATCTGAAACCGACATGCCCAGTACATTACAATCTGAAACCGACATGCACAGTACATCACAATCTGAAACCGACATGCCCAGTACATTACAATCTGAAACCGACATGCCCAGTACATTACAATCTGAAACCGACATGCCCAGTACATTACAATCTGAAACCGACATGCCCAGTACATTACAATCTGAAACCGACATGCCCAGTACATTACAATCTGAAACCGACATGCCCAGTACATTACAATCTGAAACCGACATGCCCAGTACATTACATTTTGAAACCGACATGCCCAGTACACTACAATCTGAAACCGACATGCCCAGTACATTACAATCTGAAACCGACATGCCCAGTACACTACAATCTGAAACCGACATGCCCAGTACATTTCAATCTGAAGCCGACATGCCCAGTACATTACAATCTGAAACCGACATGCACAGTACATTACAATCTGAAACCGACATGCCCAGTACATTACAATCTGAAACCGACATGCCCAGTACATTACAATCTGAAACCGACATGCCCAGTACATTACAATCTGAAACCGACATGCCCAGTACATTACAATCTGAAACCGACATGCCCAGTACATTACAATCTGAAACCGACATGCCCAGTACACTACAATCTGAAACCGACATGCCCAGTACATTACAATCTGAAACCGACATGCCCAGTACATTACAATCTGAAACCGACATGCCCAGTACATTACAATCTGAAACCGACATGCCCAGTACATTACAATCTGAAACCGACATGCCCAGTACATTACAATCTGAAACCGACATGCCCAGTACATTACAATCTGAAACCGACATGCCCAGTACATTACAATCTGAAACCGACATGCCCAGTACATTACAATCTGAAACCGACATGCCCAGTACATTACAATCTGAAACCGACATGCACAGTACATCACAATCTGAAACTGATTTCTAAAACAACTGCAGCTGCCATCACATCTTACACCAAAAACAGTACTATCAATATCCTGAGGGGTACAATATCATAGCAATGTCCAGTTTCACAATAGGGTATACAGTATATACAGTACATCAATCACTGTTGAGGGTAGAGCAGGGAGTTTTATAAGGGAGGTTGTTATGGCAGTAACATGACGGGTTTGTGGGAATTTATCTGGGCAAGCTGCCAGAAACACACAGTATGGAATATCTCTATCTCACGCTCTCTCTTATGCTCATTATCACACACACACACACACACACACACACACACACACACACACACCTTATTCAAAAACGATCTGTATGGTTGAAGATAACACAGAACACACAGATAACATCAACAACATCCATTATGATGTGCTGTGAGGTAAAGGAGGCCCATACATTTTGATCTCACAGCACAGTCATATTTTATGATATAATGGGTATTATGTTTGACTGGATTATGCAATATGTTATGCACCAGTCACAAAGCTATTGTTAAAGGCAATCAACCCAATAAAGCAAATTGTTTGTACAGCTGGAATGCAGAACTAGAGATAATGACCTAACATAGTGTGGTAACATCATTGTCTTTACATGGGGTTTGTGTCATTTGTTTCAGGCAATGACTGTTTGGGCTCACCTTGCATAGTGCTTTGATTGACAGAGTTCATGAAGATGACTGAGGTTAACTCTAGCACCAGACCGTGCCTTGTTCCTGACATTTGAGGTAAGGGATGGTTCTCAATGAGGACTGCTGTTCTTAAGCAAGACACAACGCGGAGTGCCTGGATACAGCCCTTAGCCGTGGTATATTGGCAATATACCACAAACCCCCGAATTGCCTTATTGCTATTGTAAACTGGTTACCAATGTAATTAGAGCAGTAAAAATAAATGTTTTGTTATACCTATGGTATACGGTCTGATATACCACAGCTGTCAGCCAATCAGCATGCAGAGCTCGAACCACCCAGTTTATAATTGATGTTATATTGTCTGGGTTGAGGTATGGTTTATGTTATATTGTCTGGGTTGAGGTATGGTTTATGTTATATTGTCTGGGTTGAGGTATGGTTTATGTTATATTGTCTGGGTTGAGGTATGGTTTATGTTATATTGTCTGGGTTGAGGTATGGTTTATGTTATATTGTCTGGGTTGAGGTATGGTTTATGTTATATTGTCTGGGTTGAGGTATGGTTTATGTTATATTGTCTGGGTTGAGGTATGGTTTATGTTATATTGTCTGGGTTGAGGTATGGTTTATGTTATATTGTCTGGGTTGAGGTATGGTTTATGTTATATTGTCTGGGTTGAGGTATGGTTTATGTTATATTGTCTGGGTTGAGGTATGGTTTATGTTATATTGTCTGGGTTGAGGTATGGTTTATGTTATATTGTCTGGGTTGAGGTATGGTTTATGTTATATTGTCTGGGTTGAGGTATGGTTTATGTTATATTGTCTGGGTTGAGGTATGGTTTATGTTATATTGTCTGGGTTGAGGTATGGTTTATGTTATATTGTCTGGGTTGAGGTATGGTTTATGTTATATTGTCTGGGTTGAGGTATGGTTTATGTTATATTGTTTGGGTTGAGGTATGGTTTATGTTATATTGTCTGGGTTGAGGTATGGTTTATGTCTGGGTTGAGGTATGGTTTATGTTATATTGTCTGGGTTGAGGTCTGGGTTGAGGTATTTATGTTATATTGTCTGGGTTGAGGTATGGTTTATGTTATATGTCTGGGTTGAGGTATGGTTTATGTTATATTGTCTGGGTTGAGGTATGGTTTATGTTATATTGTCTGGGTTGAGGTATGGTTTATGTTATATTGTCTGGGTTGAGGTATGGTTTATGTTATATTGTCTGGGTTGAGGTATGGTTTATGTTATATTGTCTGGGTTGAGGTATAGCTTATGTTATATTGTCTGGGTTGAGGTATAGCTTATGTTATATTGTCTGGGTTGAGGTATAGCTTATGTTATATTGTCTAGGTTGAGGTATAGCTTATGTTATATTGTCTGGGTTGAGGTATAGCTTATGTTATATTGTCTGGGTTGAGGTATAGCTTATGTTAGATAGTCTGGGTTGAGGTATAGCTTATGTTATATTGTCTGGGTTGAGGTATAGCTTATGTTATATTGTCTGGGTTGAGGTATGGTTTATGTTTTTTGTCTGGGTTGAGGTATAGCTTATGTTATATTGTCTGGGTTGAGGTATAGCTTATGTTATATTGTCTGGGTTGAGGTATAGCTTATGTTATATTGTCTGGGTTGAGGTATAGCTTATGTTATATTGTCTGGGTTGAGGTATGGTTTATGTTTTTTGTCTAGGTCGAGGTATAGCTTATGTTATATTGTCTGGGTTGAGGTATAGCTTATGTTATATTGTCTGGGTTGAGGTATGGTTTATGCTTTTTGTCTGGGTTGAGGTATAGTTTATGTCTCGTGCCATGTAGCCTACCTCCAGTACCTCAGAGAGCTGAAGAACAGCTCAGTATTTGCAAAGCACAGAGGGTTGGAGCAGGAGAATACAGTCACTCCAGTTATCAGAGAGAGGGCCATGGCAGCAGTCAGGCCCAGATCCAGGTTGAACAGCAGGGTGGAGATTAGGGTGTCCAAACACACCAGCTGTAGGGAGAGACGGACGTACGGTGTCTTTTTATGACGGCTTATTCTAGTCGGCCATTTTTATGAAGTCTTATTACTGACCAGAATGTCTTTTTCTGACCACCATACGACTAGCAGGTCATAATTCTGACCACTATGTGGCCTACTGGTCATAGTTAAGACCTCATCATAACCTGGGGTAACACTTCATATTAAGGGCTTCTTGTTACAGTGTAATTGCATGTGTAATTACAGTGTAACAAGTATTGTAGTTAACTGTAACTAATAGTTAGTGTAATAACAAGTAACTGGTAGTAATTGTGGTCTGTGATTACAAAGGTGTAACAATTAAATGGGCAGCTTTCCACTACATGTTTCTTCTCAGCTGCATCCGATTCAGTAACAACTCTCACAAAGGTTGTGTCTCCTCGTGGATGTGCTGGGTGTCCGAGAGATTATGCTCAACAGACTAATTACTTACCCATGAATGTGGACTGTTGAAAATATATCTCCAGCCAATGTTGTTGCTAGCACTTGCCACCAAAATAAAGTGTACCATCTGGGTTAACTGAAAACACACTATTTCAAAGCATAGAACGTCACTTGGTATTTTATTAGGATCCCATTAGCTGTTGCAAAAGCAGCAGCTACTCTTCCTGGGGTCCACACAAAACATTAAACATAATACAGAATGACATAATACAGAACATCAATAGACAAGAACAGCTCAAAGACAGAACTACATACATTTTTTTAAAAGGCACATGTAGCCTACATATCAATACATACACACAAACTATCTAGGTCAAATAGGAGAGAGGCGTTGTGCCGTGAGGTGTTGCTTTATCTGTTTTTTGAAACCAGGTTTGCTGTTTGTTTGAGAAATATGAGATGGAGGGAAGTTCCATACAATTAGGGCTCTATATAATACTGTACGCTTTGTTGAATTTGTTCTGGATTTGGGGACCCCTGGTGGCATGTCTGGTGGGATAAGTGTGTGTGTCAGTGCTGTGTGTAAATTGGCAATGCAAACAATTTGGGATTATCAACACATTAGTGTTTCTTATAAAAAGAAGGGATGCAGTCAGTCTCTCCTCAATGTAATTTTTGCATAAGTACAATGTAATTACTAGGTGTTACACAGGATTTAGATAGTTAAAATGAAATGTATCTTGAGGGGTACTTACTTGTAATTAATATGTACTTATACAGTACATTATGCATCCTGACAACCTGGCCCACATTTTAAAGCTTCTGGAACTTTAAAAAAAGGGCTTCACGGCTGTCCCCATAGGAAAACCCTTTTTGGTTCAAGGTAGAACCCTTTTGGGTTCCATGTATAACCCTCTGTGGAAAAGGGTTCTTCATGGAACCCAAAAATGTTATACCATTTAGCAGTCAAATATTTTAGCATTTTTTTTGTGTACATTTTGAGAAACTGTTGTTTCCTGCTTTGTTGTTGTTGTTGTGTAGCCTACCAGTGGCACTGTCCCAACTACCATACGGGGTATGTTGACCGATGTGCTCAAGCAAGCAGGCTGCCTGCACACAGAGATCTATTGCTGCACGTGATTCCAATTCAAGTTTTAGCTGGAACTGATATGCCTACCTCCTTATTTAGCTACTGAAATTGAAATAAAATGACAATGCATTATGTTAATTGTTTAAAAGTTTTAAGGGAAAATATAACAGTCATATATTCGGGGTCAAATTCAGGAGCAATACTTTTTGGACTAATTATTGATGGAAATAAATGCAATAAAATATATTTTTTTTAAATCCTGGTGGATTGTAGTAGGATATTGAAATACAATACATAGGCCTAGGTGTTATTTGTTAAATAATGGGCAACTGGACATTTAACACATGACCCTAAGCATGATGGGATGTTAATTGCTTAATTAAATCAGGAACCACACCTGTGTGGAAGCACCTGCTTTCAATATACTTTGTATCCCTCATTTACTCAAGTGTTTCCTTTATTTTGTCAGTTACCAGGAAATATACAGTACCAGTCAAAAGTGGACACACCTACTCATTCAAGGGTTTTTCTACATTTGTTCTATTTTCTACAATGTATAATAATAGTGAAGACATCAAAGCTATGAAATAACATTAATCCCAAACCATCTCAATTGGGTTATGGTGGGATGATTGTGGAGGCCAGGTCATCTGATGCAGCACTCCATCACTCTCATTGGTCAAATAGCCCTTACACAGCCTGGAGGTGTTTTGGGTCATTGTCCTATTCAAAAACAAATGATAGTCCCACTAAGCCCAAACCAGATGGGATGGTATATCATTGCAGAATGCTGTGGTAGCCATACTGGTTGAATGTGCCTTGAATTCTAAATAAATCACAGACAGTGTCACCAGCAAAGCACCCCCAAACCATCACACCTCCTCCATGCTTTATGTTGGGAACCACACATGCGGAGATCATCCATTCACCTACTCTGCGTCTCACAAAGACATGGCGGTTGGAACCAATTTGGACTCATCAGACCAAACGATAGATTTCCACCGGTCTAATGTCCATTTTTCTTGGCCTCTTCTTATTGGTGTCCTTTAGTGGTGTCTTTGCAGCAATTCGACCATGGAGGCCTGATTTCATACAGTCTCCTCTGAAGAAATGTTGAGATGTGTCTGTTAAGCTCTGTGAAGAATTTATTTGGCCTGCAATATGAGGTGCAGTTAACTCTAATGAACTTATCCTCTGCAGCAGAGGTAACTCTGGGTCTACCTTTCCTGTGGCGGTCCTCATGAGAGCACGTTTTATCATAACGCTTGATGGTTTTTGCGACTGCATTTGAAGAAACTTTAAAAGTTCTTGACATTTTCTGGATTGACTGACCTTCTTGTCTTAAAGTAATGGACTGCCGTTTATCTTTTCTTATTTCAGCTGTTCTTTCCATAATATGGACTTGGTATTTTACCAAATAGTGCTATCTTCTGTATACCATCCCTACCTTGTCACAACACAACTGATTGGCTCAAATGCATTGAAAGAAATTCCACAAATTAACTTAAGATACACCTGTTAATTGAAATGCATTCCAGGTGACTACCTCATGAAGCTGGTTGAGAGAATGCCAAGCGTGTGCAAAGCTGTCATCAAGGCAAAGGGTGACTACTTTGAAGAATCTCAAATATAAAATGGATTTTGATTTGTTTAAAAATTGTTTGGTTACTACATGTCTTCACTATTATTCTCCAATGTAGAAAATAGTACAAATAAAGAAAAGCCCTGGAATGAAGTATTTATTTGTGCCAGAGTTTAGTCTAGTGACAATGCAGCCAACTATGGACTACATATTCCCACATTTAACATCACTACCTGAGGTTTCACCCAAACACTCCCTTGGACCGTACTGTGTGGCAAGGATCAGCTGACAGCAAAACACAGGAACATCCCTCCAATTGTGTTGCAGAGGCCTTTCGCCAAACAGGTTCCTAAAGCAGGGAGACCACTTATAGCAGTGAAATAGGGGGAGAGAAAAACTGGTCCTTCTGACAGTGGAGTGAGGATAGTGAGTTCATTATGAGACAATGTGAGAGCTCATTTCTCAGTTACCTGGTTGCTGTCCAAGGTGTAACCATGTTTGTGGGAGAACATTTATATCACAAATAAATTCACTTTCACTATTATTTCTCTACATTGCACAAACAGATGGAGAGACAGTAAGACTTACCCAGTGGGTATGTGTCCTACTACCTTGACACAACTCCAACTGCACCGACAGGAAGGTGGCCAGGATTACTCCAACTGCACCGACAGGAAGGTGGCAAGGATTATCTGAGGATAAAGTGAAGAGGAGAGGAAATCATCATATTGGAACAGTCATCCACAGAAAGACAGACCTTTATGCAATTCTGACTCATTTCTTAATGTGTGTGTGTGTGTGTGTGTGTCTACCAGCACCAGCTCCCATGGAATGGGCAACTTCATATTGAAGAGTCTATTCAGCATCTTGACTCCCACCAGGATCACCATAGAGATGACCAGAACAGCATGCCAGGCGTTGCAACAGTCAATCAAATGTATTTATAAAGCCCATCTTACATCAGCTGATGTCAAAGTGCTGTACAGAAACACAGCCTAAAACCCCAAACAGCAAGCAATGCAGGTGTAGAAGCACATGCCGTCACTCCAGACAGCACATCAACCAGCGTCTCTCACTCTCTCCTGCACACACACACAGCAAAGCTTACCCAGCCTACAACCAGAATGCCGCTGTGCCTGTAGGTTGGGATGCCAAGAGTAGAGGCAGCTGGTGGATGTTGATTGTTGATATGGAGCGCTGGTGCCATGGTGTAGCCACTCAACAGGGGCTGAGACAGCCAGCTACACACACCCCAACAAAATCAACACTATCTGTAGAGTAACAGAGACAATTGACAGTGTGTGTGTGCGTTCACCTGTATGAGGCCACAAAGGTAGGTAAGTTGTACTGCCACACACTGTAACGGCAGATCTCCTCTTCGTCTGAAGAGGAATAAGGATCGGACCAAGCTGCAGCGTGGTAAGTGTTCGTGATGATTACTTTAATAAATAAACTGAACACTATAAAATACAAAACAATAAATGTGAACATGACCGAAACAGTACCGTGTGGCGACTAACACGGACACAAACACCCACAAACCAACAGTGAAACCCAGGCTACCTATGTATGATTCTCAATCAGAGACAACTAACGACACCTGCCTCTGATTGAGAACCATACTAGGCCGAAACAGAAACCAAACATAGAAAAACAAACATAGACTGCCCAGCCCAACTCACGCCCTGACCATACTAAATAAAGACAAAACAAAGGAAATAAAGAACAGAACGTGACACACACACTCTGGCCACGTCTCTGTCAACCCTCCCGCTCCTCAACACCGTTGCTAAGCAACTCCACGTTACACAGTGCCAATCATGATAGCAAGAATGGCGAAAGTACCTGTGCCAGTCATACATACAAACATACCGATAGCTATTATATTTCATGCCTTGCATGATTTTCTCTCTCATGGTAACTTGACCCACATTTCACTCTTTTAGCACAAGCTGAAAGGACAAATAAATGACTCCTCCATCCTTTCTCCTCCATGACCTGGAAACCGATAAGTGGTTGAGTGATCGAGGAGTGTCAATTCGTTGTTAGGTGAATGGAGGAGTCTGCCTCTGTCCTCCATTGCGTCTTCCCGCGGAGCAAGCACAAGTGTATCCTCTGAGTTTACTCTGCCACACACAAGAGAAAATCATGCACACATTTCAAAACAATATGCTACTTGTCCTTTTATCTCTAAAATACATGTGTACAACTTTAATCATGTATTTTGGGATTCATACTCTGTAAGCATCATTTGCCCGATGCTGTGCTAGTGGAGGAGTCTCATTTCATACAAGTGCATTTGTTTCCAAGTTTCCTCAATGACCTTTTTCAAAAGGATGTAAGGAGAGTATGGACAACAGAGGAGTTTAGCGAAACCCTGTTGAGAATCTTTCCATGAACACAGCACTGGGGCAAACAAGGCCCTCACTCACCAGCATTCTGTCTTCTACCTCTCCCAAACCGACCGGGACTTCTTTCTGAACCGCTGCACAAGGATATTCAGCTGTGTGCTTCATCCAGCATGGCTGTGTGATCAGGCAAAACAGGCTTGAGAGAATTAAGAATAATACTGTTCATCCTGAAGTCAAAAGCACAGTGCAGAAACACTCTCCAGCACTGCTAGATAAGGACAGTCAACATTCCCTGACTTCTGACCATTTTCCATTCGCCAATGTCTCTCTATTTTTTGTATAAATAGTTGAGTGAAACAGTTTAGATATAATTAGAGTGAATGCACAAAAATAATAGCATAGTAATTAAATAGGGAAATATCCAAACAGTGTGTAGTAGAGTAAATACTATGGTGAAGAAAAAACCTGTAGGAAACTATGTGCAGAGAGAACGAGTAGGCCTATGTAACGTGCATGTGAGAGTGTGTGTACCGTACACCATGTGAGCCTGGGAGGGTGGAGTGAAGCCTTGAACTCGTCTCAGAATAGGGCCAATCCACCCTCGCGACTCCCTCACATCCCCTCCCCTTTCCCAACTGTTCAATGCTACTGAATGCCTCCTTTATCAATGGCTCCCATTCAGACAGAGGTAGCATCCTAAATGGCACCCTATCCCGTTTTAGTGCACTATGGGCTCTGGTAAAAAAAAAGTAGTGCACTATATGGGGAATAGGGGGCCATTTGGGAAGAGAACTGTGGCTTTAGTAGGGCTTTGCCCAGGAGAAAGAATCCAAACAAACCCCATGATCTCCTGGCCCATCTCTATAGCCATACTGTCATATCCACAGGATGACTTAAGCTATCAAGCAAATGGGTTTCTTTCTAAGAGATCAGTCTAAAATCCTACAACACCATCAGTGAAATGGTTGGTGGATTACAAGGCATCATTCACGACTACACTGAACGAATCCCTCAAAGCCAACAGTGTGGAGCACTGAGGAAAGCATTCAACACATATACTAAATCACTAAACACACAAACTGCTTAAAAAGGTCCTGAAAAATGAAAATCCTGTTGTTTTCATGAAATTTGATTATATTTGAATGAAACCAGATCAAATAAGGACTACCAAAGTATGAAACATGACTGTTGCTTCTACACTGATACAGTTTGATCACAGGGTTATATGTGTGTTATATTCCACCCCATTCTGGAGGACAAAGTCCAAATAGACAACATCAAAGCCTCTAGTTATCAGTCTCACTATCCATTGATATCAGACACCCACACGTGACACGATGTCAGTTAGCACAGGAGGGCATGTGCTACATGACCTAAAGTATATGGACACCTGTTCGTCGAATATCTCATTCCAAAATCAAGGGCATTAATAAAGGAGTTGGTCCCCCCCGCCCTTGCTGCTATAACAGCCTCCACTCTTCTGGGAAGGCTTTCCACAAGAAGGAACATTGCTGCGGGGATTTGATTCCATTCAGCCACAAGAGTATTTGTGAGGTTGAGCACTGATGTTTGGCAATTAGGGCTGGCTCGCAGTCAGTGTTCCAATTTATCCCAAAGGTGTTTTATGGGGTTGAGGCCAGTCAAGTTCTTCCACACCGATCTCGACAAACCATTTCTGTATGGATCTCGCTTTGTGTACCGGGGCATTGTCAGGCTGAAACAGGAATTGGCCTTCCCCAAACTGATGCCACAAAGTTGGAAGCACAGACTCATCTAGAATGTCATTGTATACTGTAGCTTTAAGATTTCCCTTCACTGGAACTAAGGGGCCTAGCCCGAACCATGAAAAACAGCCCCAGATAATTATTACTACTCGCCAAACTTTATAGTTGGCACTATGCATTCAGGCAGGTAGTGTTCTCCTGGCACAAACCCAGATTCGTCAGTCGGACTGCCAGATGGTGAAGCGTGATTCATCACTCCAGAGAACGCTTTTCCACTGCTCCTGGGGTCAGATGGCGGAGAGTTTTACACCACTCCAGCTGACTCTTGGCATTGCGCATGGTGATCTTATGCTTGTGTGCGGCTGCACAGCCATGGAAACCCATTTCATGAAGCTCCCGACAAAGAGTTATTGTGCTGACGTTGCTAACAGAGGCAGTTTGGAACTGTTACCTGTGGTGCTGATGTTTAGGCCATGGTATGTATAGTTTTTTGTGTACTCTAGGGCAACGGTGTCTAGATGGAATTTATATTTGTGGTCCTGGCGTCTGGACCTTTTTTGGAACACCATTATTTTGGTCTTACTGAGGTTTACTGTCAGGGCCAAGATCTGTCAGAATCGGTGCAGAAGATCTCGCTCTCTCTTTTTCTTTCTTTCTTTCATATCAAATCAAATTTATTTATATAGCCCTTCGTACATCAGCTGATATCTCAACGTTCTGTACAGAAACCCAGCCTAAAACCCCAAACAGCAAGCAATGCAGGTGTTGAAGCACATTAGCTTGGAAAAACTCCCTAGAAAGGCCAAAACCTAGGAAGAAATCTAGGCTATGAGGTGTGGCCAGTCCTCTTCTGGCTCTGCCGGGTGGAGATTATAACAGAACATGGCCAAGATGTTCAAATGTTCATAAATGTCCAGCATGGTCAAATAATAGGTCTGGGACAGGTAGCATGTCCGGTGAACAGGTCAGGATTCCATAGCCGCAGGCAGAACAGTTGAAACTGGAGCAGCAGCTCGGCTAGGTGGACTGGGGACAGCAAGGAGTCATCATGCCAGGTAGTCCTGAGGCATGGTCCTAGGGTCCTCCGAGAGAGAGAATTAGAGAGAGCATACTTAAATTCACACAGGACACCGGATAAGACAGGAGAAGTACTCCAGATATAACAAACTGACCCTAGCCCCCCGACACAAACTACTGCAGCATAAATACTGGAGGCTGAGACAGGCGGAGTCAGGAGACACTGTGGCCCCATCCGAAGATACCCCTGGACAGGGCCAAACAGGAAGGATATAACCCCACCCACTTTGCCAAAGCACAGCCCCCACACCACTAGAGGGATATCTTCATCAACCAACTTACCATCCTGAGACCAGGTCGAGTTTAGCCCACAAAGATCTCCGCCACGGCACAACCCAAAGGGGGGCGCCAACCCAAACTGGAAGATCACATCAGTGACTCAACCCACTCAAGTGACGCACCCCTCCTAGGGATGGCATGAAAGAGTACCAATAAGCCAGTGACTCAGCCCCTGTAATAGGGTTAGAGGCAGAGAATACCAGTGGAAAGAGGGGAACCGGCCAGGCAGAGACAGCAAGGGTGGTTCGTTGCTCCAGAGCCTTTCCGTTCACCTTCACACTCCTGGGCCAGACTACACTCAATCATATGACCTACTGAAGAGATGAGTCTTCAGTAAAGACTTAAAAGGTTGAGACCGAGTCTGCGTCTCTCACATGGGTAGGCAGACCATTCCATAAAAATAGAACTCTATAGGATAAAGCCCTGCCTCCAGCTGTTTGCTTAGAAATTCTAGGGACAATTAGGAGGCCTGCGTCTTGTGACCGTAGCGTATGTGTAGGTATGTACGGCAGGACCAAATCAGAGAGATAGGTAGGAGCAAGCCCATGTAATGCTTTGTAGGTTAGCAGTAAAACCTTGAAATCAGCCCTTGCCTTAACAGGAAGCCAGTGTAGGGAGGCTAGCAGTGGAGTAATATGATACATTTTTTTGGTTCTAGTCAGGATTCTAGCAGCCGTAATTAGCACTAACTGAAGTTTATTTAGTGCTTTATCCGGGTAGCCGGAAAGTAGAGAATTGCAGTAGTCTAACCTAGAAGTAACAAAAGCATGGATTAATTGTTCTGCATCATTTTTGGACAGAAAGTTTCTGATTTTTGCAATGTTACGTAGATGGAAAAAATCTGTCCTTGAAACAGTCTTGATATGTTCGTCAAAAGAGAGTTTAGGGTCCAGAGTAACGCCGAGGTCCTTCACAGTTTTATTTGAGACGACTGTACAACCATTAAGATTAATTGTCAGATTCAACAGAAGATATCTTTGTTTCTTGGGACCTAGAACAAGCGTCTCTGTTTTGTCCGAGTTTAAAAGTAGAAAGTTTGCAGCCATCCACTTCCTTATGTCTGAAACACAGGCTTCTAGCGAGGGCAATTTTGGGGCTTCACCATGTTTCATTGAAATGTACAGCTGTGTGTCATCCCCATAGCAGTGAAAGTTAACATTATGTTTTTGAACGACATCCCCAAGAGGTAAAATATATAGTGAAAACAATAGTGGTTCTAAAACGGAACCTTGAGGAACACCGAAATTTACAGTTGATTTCTCAGAGGACAAACCATTTGTAACGGTATTCCTGTGGTGAAGTAGAGACGGACCAAAACGCAGCGTGATTATATTGATTCATGTTTAATAAACAAAGATAAACACGAAAACCAAAAACAGCCCTATCTGGTGCAAAACACAGAGACAGGAACAATCACCCACAAACACACAGTGAAACCCAGGCTACCTAAATATGGTTCCCAATAAGAGACAATGACTAACACCTGCCTCTGATTGAGAACCATATCAGGCCAGACATAGAAATAGACAAACTAGACATGTAACATAGATTGCCCACTCAGATCACACCCTGACCAACCAAAACATAGAAACATACAAAGCAAACTATGGTCAGGATGTGACACCATTCACAGAGACAAACTGATATCTTTCGGACAGATAAGATCTAAACCAGGCCAGAACTTGTCCGTGTAGACCAATTTGGGTTACCAATCTCTCCAAAAGAATGTGGTGATCGATGGTATCAAAAGCAGCACTAAGGTCTAGGAGCACGAGGACAGATGCAGAGCCGCGGTCTAAGGCCATTAAAAGGTAATTTACCACCTTCACAAGTGCAGTCTCAGTGGTATGATGGGGTCTAAAACCAGACTGAAGCATTTTGTATACATTGTTTGTCTTCAGGAAGGCAGTGAGTTGCTGCGCAACAGCTTTTTCTAAAAATTTTGAGAGGAATGGAAGATTCAATATAGGCCAATAGTTTTTTATATTTTCTGAGTCAAGGTTTGGCTTTTTTTTTTTTAGAGGCCATGATTATTTTCATCATTGTGTCAAGAGATATAGTACTAAAACACTTGAGTGTCTCTCTTGATCCTAGGTCCTGGCAGAGTTGTGCAGACTCAGGACAACTGAGCTTTGAAGGAATACGCAGATTTAAAGAGGAGTCCGTAATTTGCTTTCTAATAATCATGATCTTTTCCTCAAATAAGTTCATGAATTTATTACTGCTGAAGTGAAAGCCATCCTCACTTGGGAATGCTGTTTTTTAGTTAGCTTTGCGACAGTATCAAAAATAAATCGGATCGGATTGTTCTTATTTTCCTAAATTAAGTTGGAAAAATAGGATGATCGAGCAGCAGTAAGGGCTCTTCGATACTGCACGGTACTGTCTTTCCAAGCTAGTCAGAAGACTTCCAGTTTGGTGTGGCGCCATTTCCGTTCCAATTTTCTGGAAGCTTGCTTCAGAGCTCGGGTATTTTCTGTATACCAGGGAGCTAGTTTCTTATGACAAATGTTTTTAGGGGTGCAACTGCATCTACGGTATTGCGCAAGGTTAAATTGAGTTCCTCAGTTAGGTGGTTAACTGATTTTTGTCCTCTGACGTCCTTGGCTAGGCAGAGGGAGTCTGGAAGGGCATCAAGGAATCTTTGTGTTGTCTGTGAATTTATAGAACGACTTTTGATGCTCCTTGGTTGGGGTCTGAGCAGACTATTTGTTGCATTTGCAAACGTAATAAAATGGTGGTCCGATAGTCCAGGGTTATGAGGAAAAACATTAAGATCCACAACATGTATTTAATGGGACAAAACTAGGTCCAGAGTATGACTGTGACAGTGAGTAGGTCCAGAGACATGTTGGACAAAACCCACTGAGTCGATGATGGCTCCGAAAGCCTTTTGGAGTGGGTCTGTGGACTTTTCCATGTGAATATTAAAGTCACCAAAAATTAGAATATTATCTGCTATGACTACCAGGTCCGATAGGAATTCAGGGAACTCAATGAGGAACGCTGTATATGGCCCAGGAGGCCTGTAAACAGTAGCTATAAAAAGGGATTGAGTAGGCTGCATAGATTTCATGACTAGAAGCTCAAAAGACGCAAGTCATTTTTTTTTTTGTAAATTGAAATTTGCTATCGTAAATGTTAGCAACACCTCCGCCTTTGCGGGATGCGCAGGGGATATGGTCACTAGTGTAACCAGGAGGTGAGGCCTCATTTAACACAGTAAATTCATCAGGCTTAAGTCATGTTTCAGTCAGGCCAATCACATCAATATTATGATCAGTGATTAGTTAATTGACTATAACTGCCTTTGAAGTAAGGGATCTAACATTAAGTAGCCCTATTTTGAGATGTGAGATATCACGATCTCTTTCAATAATGGCAGGAATGGAGGAGGTCTTTATCCCAGTGAGATTGCTAAGGCGAACACCGCCATGTTTAGTTTTGCCCAACCTAGGTTGAGGCACAGACACGGTCTCAATGGGGATAGCTGAGCTGACTACACTGACTGTGCTAGTGGCAGACTCCACTAAGCTGGCAGGCTGGCTAACAGCCTGCTGCCTGGCCTGCACCCTATTTCATTGTGGAGCTAGAGGAGTTAGAGCCCTGTCTATGTTGGTAGATAAGATGAGAGCACCCCTCCAGCTAGGATGGAGTCCGTCACTCCTCAGCAGGCCAGGCTTGGTCCTGTTTGTGGGTGAGACCCAGAAAGAGGGCCAATTATCTACAAATTCTATCTTTTGGGAGGGGCAGAAAACAGTTTTCAACTTTTCTATTGTGCGTTTGTTTATCCCATGTGTAACTCTGTGTTGTTTGTGTCACACTGCTTTGCTCTATCTTGACCAGGTGGCAGTTGTAAATGAGAACTTGTTCTCAACTGGCCTACCTGGTTAAATAACGGTGAAATAAATACAAATTTAAAAAACAATTAGGTGTTTATGGTAGAGTGACCAGACGGAAGCAGGCTAAAGACTCTCAGACGATGAGACACAAGATTCTCTGTTCTGATGAAACCATTGAACTCTTTGGCGTCACGTCAGGAGGAAACCTGGCAACACAGGAGTGGCTTCGGGACAAGTCACTGAATGTCCTTGAGTGGCCCAGCCAGAGCCCGGACTTGAACCCGATCAAACATCTCTGGAGAAGCCAGAAAATAGCTATGCAGAAACGCTCCCCATCCAACCTGACAGAGCTTGAGAGGACTCCCCAAATACATGTGGTAGCGTCTTACCCAACAAGACTCAAGGCTGTAATCGCTGCCAAAGGAGCCTCTACAAAGTACTGAGTAAAGGGTCCGAATACTTATGGAATTGTGATTGTTTTAACATTTTTTTATAAAATAGCAAAAAAAATATATATATATTTTTGATTTGTCATCATGGGGTATTGTGTGTAGATTGAAGAAAAATAAATAATGTAATACATTTTACAATAAGGCAGTAACCTAACAATGTGGAAAAAGTCAAGGGGTCTGAATACACGGTATAGTGTATGTGTGTACAGTATGTGAATGTGTATGTTTCAGCAGCTGTCATGTTCTCTCCAAACACTGGTGTCATTGTGGCACCAAGGCAGCGGGGTATAGGTGTTTGAAAATGATTGTGCAGGTGAACTCAGGTATCTGTACAAGTGAGTTGGTCAAAGCTCAGGTGTATGTGATTATGTGTACTTTGCTGTACTGATATGCATAACGATCTTTGGACAAATCCTTCATTTGCCACATCACATATTAACACATTAAAGACTATAACTGATTGTAGAATATAAAGTGATATGACTAAAACAAATAGGCTTAAAAAAAATATTCCCCATTATTGGGAGAGAATTATTGTGAACATATGCCACATTATATTGAACATTAAAGAGATTCTCTGGTACTTTTGTGTACTTTTTAGCCAGTAGTTCTGAAAGTAGCGCTCACGAGACAAAAGTGGTCACCAAAAATGTCTTACTATCTCACATGTGTAGATATGTGCACCACGTCATTGCTCTCCCTCTGCTGTGTTTGCATCCTGCTAGCTGTCACTCAAATAGCGAGGGGCTGAAGATCACTGGCTAGAACTGGTATTGCTCGGGGCGCTGGCACTTGTGGGGAAACGGCGCAGCACAGCTTCCAGAAAAACAGTCGCTTTCAAACTAGGATTTCATGGCTAATTGAGGTAAGACCATTGGGCGTGTCTAGAACATTTTGAATGGGGTGGCCAAGGTGGGGCACAGACCCAGTTTAGGGGGGCCATAACATTTTTAACCTTAATCGATGCAAGGTGGATTTTCTATATAATTATGATGGTTCATTGCATTAAATACTTCAGTTTAGGTTTAGTCAATTTCACTGTTCAAATAAATCAAATGATTGTTAGCGTTTGGTCAGGATTTAATATAATGTCTTAGCATAGAGCAGTAAGATCACTTGAAAGTGCCATCCTTCCGTGACAAATGTCTTAGCTTTATAATAAAGACATATTACCTTTTAATGTGAACACAACCATTCATGTTATCATCTGATTGTCAAACTAATCCCTTAAATTCTCTTTTTCAGGACCCTGTCTTTCAAAAATAATTAGTAAAAATCCAAAATAACTTCACAGATCTTCATTGTAAAGGGTTTAAACACTGTTTCTCATGCATGTTCAATGAACCATAAACAATTAATGAACATGCACCTGTGGAACGGTCATTAACACACTAACAGCTTACAGAAGGTAGGCAATTAAGGTCACAGTTATGAAAACTTAGGACACTGAAGAGGCCTTTCTACTGACTCTGAAAAACACCAAAAGAAAGATGCCCAGGGTCCCTGCTCATCTGCGTGAACGTGCCTTAGGCATGATGCAAGGAGGCATGAGGACTGCAGATGTGGCCAGGGAAATACATTGCAATGTCTGTACTGTGAGATGGCAGCAGTACAGGGAGACAGGATGGACAGCTGATTGTCCTCGCAATGGCAGACTACATGTAACAACACCTGCACATGATTGGTACATCCGAACATCACACCTGCGGGACAGGTACAGGATCCCTGGCAACAGCGTTACCTATGGGCACAAACCCACCGTCGCTGTCCCAGACAGGACTGGCAAAAAGTGCTCTTCACTGACGAGTTGCAGTTTTGTCTCACCAGGGGTGATGGTCGGATTTGCGTTTATCGTCGAAGGAATGAGTGTTACACCGAGGCCTGTACTCTGGAGCGGGATCGATTTGGAGGTGGAGGGTCCGTCATGGTCTGGGGCGGTATGTCACAGCATCATCAGGCTGAGCTTGTTGTCATTGCAGGCAATCTCAACGCTGTGCGTTACAGGGAAGACATCCTCCTCCCTCATGTGGTACACTTCCTGCAGGCTCATCCTGACATGACCCTCCAGCATGACAATGCCACCAGCAATACTGCTCACTCTGTGTATGATTTCCTGCAAGACAGGAACGTCAGTGTTCTGCCATGGCCAGCGAAGAGCCCGGATCTCAATCCCATTGAGCATGCCTGGGATCTGTTGGATCGGAGGGTGAGGGCTAGGTCCATTCCCCCCAGAAATGTCCGGGAACTTGCAGGTGCCTTGGTGGAAGAGTGGGGTAACATCTCACCACAAGAACTGTTGTTGTGAGCTTTACAGTGCAGTGTTTATTATTTCAAGCCCTGTGTGTCTCTGTTGACAGGATCAAGTGTCTGTTGACAGAGAACAAAGCCAGAGGAAAACAAACACTTGAGAGCCAACAGAGATGAGAGGGGATGAAACAGGATATGAGGAGGAGTAGGAGAGGATGCAGAGCAAGAGGAGAAGGAGCTGGCCTTTTAAACAGTCATGGACCAGAAGTCAACACACAGACAGTGAAGCAGGTTCAAATAGTAGCGCTATTAAATTAAGTGGTGGGAAACGTTAGTTGGTTCACAGTACCTGCTGGTTTCCTTCCAGAGGAGCCAATCATAGGCAACCGATCCCGTAACACCATAGTGCCTATAACCTGTGACGACAGAGCAGAGAGATCACAGTTTATTACTTTAGTCCATAATAACACATGACAACAATGTTACCCATCTTAACTAAAGTACCTCTCTGGTGGGTGTGGAGGGCTCCTCGTCAACTTGGGGGTCTTTCCTCCTCCCTCGTGGGTCCACTGGCACACCTCCGCCTCGTTCTCCTGGCTCTGGCGACGCCGAGGTATCCCTCACGCACCACTACACACACACACACACACACCACTACACACACACACCACTACACACACACACACACACACCACTACACACACACACACCACTACACACACACACACCTCCTTTGTCACTTTAACCTCTCAGCAGACAATGCCTTCTGTCCAACTGTGCTTACAGTAAATTACTTCACCAATCAGCCCCGACTCCCTTCAGGCATCAATAGATTCCTTCCATGAGTCTTCTCTCAATCTGCACAGACACAGTTGAATTACAGGTCTTTCTATTGAAACAAAACAAATCCAGAGATTTCTCATTGAGCCTGTCAGAAGCAATGTGTTTGTATTCACATATACAGTTGTTTTTATACGGCATTGGTCAGAAGGCATCCCCTCCTTCCATCCTCTGGCTCTTTAACTAACATTCTCTCAATAGTTTACTTATTTATTCACCTCTGCTGTCCATTTCCATACTCAAACCCTTCTCTCTCTCTCGTAGCCTTTTTCTGATTGTCCCTTTATCTCCTCAGTGAAGATGGCACTCGGATGTGACACAACACAGCACTTGCAATACCACCCCCATGTCAGATGCTTTGAAGCATCATGTTGTCTTGTCTGGTGAAAAGACTCTTTCACACGTCCCACACATCATTCTTCTAGTTCTATGCTACCCGTTCCCTCCATCCTCCATGTCTGTTACTTTCAGCAGCTGTAACCCCTGTCCACAGACAACCACCCAGCCCCTGTCCCTAGCCCCAACTACAGGCCCAGCCCCCATCCATACCTCCAGCCCTACTGGGTCTATGCCATGGGAGAAGAGCGCTCCCTGCTGGCTGAGTCAGGTACTGGCCAGCCACAACAAACACCCTCTGGTCAGGGGAGGTGGACATCAGCAGGGCTCAGCATCCTTAGGGCAGTCAGAAGGGCAGTGTGAGCTAAAGCCACTGACCACTGAGACTGGAGCTGTAGACACTCTGCTGCCCTCTACCTCCTCCCCCTGGTACTGCACCCTGATGAGTGTCCCACACCACAAGGTGGACCAAGTGAAAGACCATGATCACAAAGTGGGCCTTTTTACCACTCCCAGACCCAGTCCCTTCTAGTTCCTGGACCCTGAGGTCATCTTCAGAGTCATGGGGTTCCAGAAGCAGAACTCTCTCCAGCCACTCCATCCCCCTGCATGACTGATAGACCCTCAGAACCTCAAGACTCACACAGCTATCTCTACCTGCGCTGTACAGCTGTCCGCGATGCTCACACCCACGTCACCCCTTGCTTCGGGTGTTCTCTCCCTTTAAAAAGAAGCAGCGATCCTCTCCTGTTTCCACATAGCAACAGTGCCCCCTGTGGATGGTTGATGTAAACTACAGCAGTGAGCCAGCGTTTCGCACAGGAAGGCAGGAGAGCACAGTGGTTCTACCCTTAGATCCAGTCCTGTGTCTCATCTCTACCTCCACCTGCCAATGATAGACCAGCCCCTCTGCCCCGGACACCTGCAGGTATCCCGTCCCTCTGCCTGTGCCACCCACAGCACACTGTGGACCTTTCCTTGGCCCTGCCCTCAACAACACCCCTGCACCAGGCTGGGACATGGGGAAGACATGCACCCCTTCACGGAGGCTGCCTATAGCACACAGCCCCTCCCTGGATGCAGCAGACCCCCAACCCATAAGTCTCAACACCTCTAACACACAGGACCTGAACTCAGGACCCCCGTCACAGGAGGGGAAGCCCAGGTCCACCAGGCTCTCGCCCTCTTCTCACCCCCCACCTGCCATAGCTGGACTCCTCGATCTGCAGCCCCCCGGTGGCCACCCACATGCCCTGGCCCTCCCCTCCCTCACTGACCGCCCTCACTCCCCCAGCCCGGTGTCCATTCAGTGTCCGGCCCACCCTCCCCCACCTCCCCAGTCCCACAACAGAGTCAAAAAAAAAGAGAGAAAGGATGCAGTTTATACATTTCTTGGAACATGGCCCAGATCAGATTGATAATGCTAGGGTTTTGATTAGGCAGTAATAACCAGAGAATTAGGAATTTGAATATTAGTAATTTAATAGGATCTCTACGGTACGGACGGTCTTGTATTCTCTAGCCAGGGATCCCGTACCTGTCAGCAGGTACTCCTCCCTTAGGAACTCCAGAGTAGTGACAGGCACTACCAGGGCTGCAGTCTCCATCATCACTGAGCTCCTCTCCTCAACAGTACCTGACAACCTGGGACACATACAGAAGTAGCCAGTAATCCTCTTATTCAAATGCCTTTTTCTGTAGTGTGACAACGTCAACTTGCTAGATACTAGCTATGTGTGTGTGTGCTGTAACATTAGATTGATAATTTGTGGCTTTAGCCCGTTATGTTACTCTTTCTCTTATGAATGAGAATCAGAAGGAAACAAGTTTAATTTACAACAACTTCAGACTTATTGTCAAAACCAAGGCAGGAAAACACAGTATGAGAAACACTTTTCACGCCGCTTCGATACAGCTATGACCGGAAGTTACTTTTTCGTAGCTGGTTAGGAGAATTTCAGGTTAAGGTTAGCAAAAGAGTTAGCGAAAGGTGCGTGGGTAACCCCTACCCTGACCTTCACCAACCCATTTTAAGTGTTAACTTCAAATGAGGTAGGGACGTCTCAAAGATCCCGGATTGAAAAAAGGTTGGGTAATCTGCTACAAAAATCACTTCCGGTTGTGCGTGAATCGAAGTGGCGTGAAAAGAGTGTGTACCAATAGCTAGCGAGATGACATACTGCTAATAACTTTGTATAATAAAAAAAAATATATATATATAAAGCTAGCTAGCAATGTCAGGGCTACTGCTGTATTATAAATACTATGGCTAGCTACTTACATATCTATATAGGAGAACCCTTTCATTTCGTGTATTGGTTCTATCTAGCCACCTAGGTGTTCCTCCACTGCCAGAGTAGTGTGTATGCCACGGATCCAATCAAATATGTCTACACTGACAGATGAATCGCAATAGAATTGATACCCATTGGTTAAAAACTAGTCGAACGTGCTATTTGCGTAAATTACGCAGGTTTGTTGTTTACATTTTGTATCCTGGCCACTCAGTGTTTGCGCTTTTATTGGTGTCTGGTTGCATGTGAGTAATTTAAAATGTACATAAAACATACGTGCATTTAAATGGGGAATCCCAGGTGTATTAGTTTGACAGTAATGCTATCTAGCAAACCTGCTAAGGTAGCAAGCAATGCATTCGATTGGTGGATGAAAAATTTGGAATCCTTGCGGCTGACGCCTCAAAAAATCTCAAGCTTGCTGCAGGTATTCATATACATTTGAATTTCGTTCTGATGTGTGTCCTTCTATTTCAAACCCGGAAAACAAATGATTTTGTGCGTGATTAACAATCACAGAATTGACCACTGCACGTGTTCATCATGTAATTTGATGTAACAGTGGACAGCCATCTGTTACTGTGAGAACATTCCAAACTGGTTGGTTTTCCCAGTAAAGATGATGCTCTACTGTGGATCACAGTACCATTCATGACAATGACACATCCAAGTAAATACATGCACCTAGCAGTTCTTGCAAATGATCAGGTCAACAAATTAGACTAAACCACACACCAAACACTGTCACCAAAAACAACCTTGTTTCAAATTCAACTGAATGCTAGCTAGATGCATCACATCCGGCCGTGATTGGGAGTCCCATAGGGTAGCGCACAAAACCAGAGCAGGACTAGACCCCTTAGCTCCACCCCATTGCCTTGGCAACCAACAACCATGTCGTACCTCACTCCCAACTTCACCATGCAGCAAATGCTCTACTTCCTGCAGAGGATTCAAAGCATGGTTCACACAGTCCAGGACTACAGGAAGGACACCAACACCACGGTGCACTGCAATGCCATGTGGGGCGAGGTGGTGAACGTCTTCAATGCTGCCTTCCCTGACCGGCCACCCAGCTCGGTGGGTACCATGAAGACACTGTGGAAGAGGCTGAAGGTGGAGAGTCGCCAGGTGCTGCACCGGTGCCAGAAGCAGGTGGTCACTGGCCTGCCTGTCACGGCCCTGACCGAGGTTCAGCAAGAGATCACGGCCATGGTGCCCAACCTCCTCTCCAACCAGGACGACATGGACAGAGAGGAGGGCAACACCGGCCTCTGGCCTGGCTCCCCCACTGCAGGTGATACCACACTGCTCAAATCCTATTTATTTATAAAGCCCTTCGTACATCAGCTGATATCTCAAAGTGCTGTACAGAAACCCAGCCTAAAACCCCAAACAGCAAGCAATGCAGGTGTAGAAGCACTACTCTGTGCTGACACTCTGCTAAGATGAGCTCATCACATTGAGTTTATAATATTTGTTTTCCTCAGATGATAGAATGATGTGGTGTCATCTGCTCACACACATAGTCAGTCTAAAATTATTTGCACCCTTGATAAAGATTAGCCCCAAAAAAATCTAAAATAAATACAAATATTGTATGTCCTCAGATGATAGAATGATGTGGTGTCATCTGCTCACACACATAGTCAGTCCAAAATTATTTGCACCCTTGATAAAGATTAGCCCCAAAAAAATCTAAAATAAATACAAATATTGTATGCTCCAAAAAATAATGATTTTATACAAATAAAAACGGATTGGCACCCCTGTTTTCAATACCTTACTTCACGTAGCCAGTAGATCCGACCTGTTTGCTTACAGCTGCACTAGGGTCAGACAGATTTCCTGTGTAGATCAAGACACCGCGAAGCCGGACGAGATATGGCTCGGAAAACGTACATCAATCCAGGGATGAGAAATGCATTGTACTCTGAATTGTCCCATTATCTCAACTGTTACCCTGAGAAGATTGTCCAATCTTCTCGGTGTAACAGTTGGGATGAATTATTAAATATTAAAGCATTAGACCTCACTAAAGGCATCAGTCATACAAAAGCTATACTTAAATCTGAACTGGTTCTCTAGCAGATTAGTAAGAATGGCTTATATTTGTACAGTCACAAGGACGTAATGTGTCTTCTCAGCTAGAGCACATCTCCATAGACAATCCTCTCTGTATGATGATCTTACATATGAAAATGTCAATACAGTTCAATATTAACTGAAAGTTATTCTATTATAAGAGCAGAATGTCTGACAGTACAGTTAATCTAACCCAGTGTCATGTCTTCCCACGAGTGTGAGAGTAAAGACCAGGTAGACATGAGTATCGGCATCACCTCCTTTACAGCACTAACAGGAAGTGGTGGACTCCTTCTGGCCCCCTCCACCAACAAGCCCAATGCCTCCACCCTCACCCACAGTGGATCCACTGGGTCTGGGACGTCCCCCTCCTGCCCTTCTCCACCCATCCCAGCTGCCTCATCCGCTAGCCTGCTCACCTCTTGCCCTGTGAACTTTGACCTACCCTACACCTCCCGGGCCACCACACGACCCCTCACCTCTCTGGTGGCAGTGGCAGGGTGAGGTGCGGAGGACCCACGGTATGGGCCGCGCATGTTGGAACTGTCGGAGCTGGAACATGAGCAGAGGATGAGGCTTCTACAGATAGAACAGAAGGTTCTAGATGATAAGAGACAGGCGGTGAGGCAGAAAGAAGGCCTACAGGCAAAAATAAATAGGTACTATCAGGCTAAGCTGAAGAAGATAGGGGAAGAGGTACGACTGTCCTCTAGTAACGCGGACATTGAGGATCACAATCAAATCATTTGACGTTTGTTTCTTTTTACATTTTTATTGCTCTTATTTTCTGACAATGATTTTTTTCAGTTTGACAGTTTCAGATTTTAGTGAGTTTTGTTTTAGTATTCCTTTTCATTGCTGCTCAGAATCAGGGGAAGTTTTGTTGTAATGGGCTGGGGGATATCTCTGAATATGAAAAGACACCTGGCAAATAAAAATACCTGAGAGAGAAGAGCCTCCGGAAACAAACTGTCAAAACTGGTCTCTGCTAACACTTGTTTTCATCAGGGAATGTCACTCACAGAAAACACATCTTGTTAGGAATAGTTCTTTTTTTAATGTGCAACATTTCTCTTGTATGGTTTCCACGGTAAATGAGGAGCAGCTGTTTCAAATTCCCCCTATGCTGACTGGATAGCACATACCCCAGAATAAACTAACTGACAAAGACAATCCCCCATCCTCTCTCTATCCCTTCATCATCACATCAATGTCTTTCCTCTTGACTCTTGTCATCTCACTCGTTCTTTTCTCTCAATGCATTTTGTCACAGTGGGAGAGTCAGGCCATAGGAAACATTACATCCTCTCTCACAAAATTACAAAGTAAGAAATATGATCGTCATAAATAAAATAAAATCTTATGTCTGTACAAGTTAAAGGTACTGCAATAATAAATCCTGTGAAAAAATAACTGGCCAGTAGCTAAATAACTGGAGCAGCTAAACATAGATGGAACATGGATAAGGATGGATATTGGGGGTACCCCTGGGGACATTTTTGGCAATTATAGTGTCACATTTATAATAACATACCACCAAAGACATGAAATGATATTACAGCAGGTCATTGAAAAGAGATATTCTACACATAAATGGACCATATTTCCTCAGGCAGAGAAACCGTTAGATATGGAACCATGTCTGATATAATACTTTGTTTTGGCTGATATGTTTTGTTTGTGATTTATAGTAGCACAGAGAGCTATATGATGCTGTAGAATAGATGTTCGACATTCAAATGCAGTGGGTCTTGGATTAACAGAACAATTATGTCTAAAGAATGAGGAGATAATCAAGCCATCATCAAGCCTTGCAAATATAAAAGTATATCTGCTTTCTTTCTTGTTCACAATCATTTGTTCTATCAAATCCCGCTTTCCTAGAATTCCTTCCTATTTACAATCACCCGCCCCCAACATCTTCCTCATCCTATCACGTCTTGTAATCTCATCCAATCAACACTAACCAACCCCAGTCCCTAGTTTTATAAGCATAGTTGACAGGTTTGAGGAAAGGTTTCGGGATAATGGTAGTGGAATTTGGGATTGAATTAGGGCTATCGCCCATAGCAACAGATTCCATTCACATCTCCTTCACAACCACACATGGACACAATCTTCCAAAACATCACAAGAGATTTTTTTTCTTCATCTCTGTTGAAAAAGATACAAAATGTATAAAAAATGTTATCTACAGGTTCATCTTTTTCTTAGCAGATCGATTCCGATCTTTGTGTTCATGTTGAAATCTGAGGATTGAAGAATGTTAAAACGTAGTGGCTGAGGTAGCCTCTGTTTCAATCATATAGCCCTCCTCCCCATACTGGTTGCTACTTGTGACCGAAAATACTTAACAGCAGCACCAACCCAGCACCTTCAAACTCCCTCTCACTGTCTCTGCTTTCCTTCAACACATATCCTCCAGTATCCCAAAGTGCTTCAGCAGTCCAGGGGCTCCTTGACCTCTGCCCTACCCCCGTGCAGTCCTTGGTCACCCCAGTAGACATGCATTGTGGGATTTGGAGGGTGTCATCAAGACTGTCCTTCACTTCTGTTGACTCTGAAGAGGCAAGAGAGAACACAATCAGTGACAAGAGAAAAGAACATCATTGTTATTAATGTTACATACATCTCCTGATATGTAGGCTATGACACATTTAGAATCCAAATCACCACATCTTTGATGGGGACCAAAAAGAGGGATGACCAAAAAGAGGGATGCGTGAGGATAGAGAGATAAAGAGAGCAGAGCAGGAGTGTGAAGAGAAAAGGAAGCAGGTAGATGAAGGTGAGTGAGTGATTGAGTTTAGGACTTACTCAGAGTCTGGGGAAACCTCAGAGATGCTGTGGGAGGTGGCGGAGTGGGGCGGGGAGGGGGAGGGTCCCTGTGCAGATGAGGGGTCTGGGGGCGTGAGCACAGAAGAGCTGAAGGAGGCCAAGATGGAGGACAGGATGTCCAGGTGCTCACTGGATGGGTGGCGGCTGGGGGGTGCGCCGAGGACAGGGAGGGGGTACCTACATGGGGGAGCAGAGTCCAGCCGGCCGCGACGGGGTAGGGGGGATTCCTGGGGTTCCTCGCTGATTGGGGGTGGAGGGGGGGAAGGTGGGGGCTGGTCGGGGTGCGAGGGCTGACGCGGGGGCAGTGTGCGCAGCCACTCCCTGCAGGGCTGGGTCTGAGTCCCCCCACTGCCCCCATTGCCCTCCAGCTGCTGGCGGGAGTGGCTGCTCATTAGCGCTCCTCCCAGGTGTTCACGAGAGGAGGCCTGACGTTGCATCAGGTTGTTGAGCTGGGAGCGCGACCCCCCCAGACTCGGCTCCACACCTCCATTCCCACTCAAGTCCTCCTGGGAGGCATGGGCACTGTGCTGCTGGATGTCCAGCCTGTCTCTGGAGCTGCTCAGGTTCTCCCTGGAGGCTCTGTCCAGGCCCGGCTCACGGCGGCGGGGGAGCAGGTCCAGGTTGTCCCGGGAGCCCTGGCGGTCCAGGCGGTTCTGGGACCCTCCTCCAGCCTGTCGGCCCAGGGGGTCTCTGGAGAACTGGCGGCGAGCCAGAGAGTCCAGGTGCTCCCTGGAAGAGTAGCGTGAGGCTGGCTGGGACAAGGAGCCCGTGCCAGACAGGGAGCCTGTCCCACTGTACATGCGGCCGTAGGAGGCTGCCGGGACGCCCCTGTGGCCCAGGGTGGAGGTGCGGTACCAGGAGAGATCGCTGGGGACCCGGCCCATGGTGGAGAGACCCTGCAGGGCCGGCGGACAGCCAATACGGTTCTTCAGGATGCCTGCGACAGCAGGGAGAGATGAGAAGAGAGAAAAGGTTAATCATGTGTATGCATTTTGGCCTTTGAGTCTACATGAATCTGTATGTGGAACCCATTGGTAATAAATGCCGGTCATCAGCACTCCAAAGTCAACCATTGATACCCCCACAGACCAAAATAGTATCATCTGCTCCAACTGAGGTTGTGACTCACCCTTGCGGTGGCGGCTGGGCTGTCCTGTCAGGCCGTTCTCGTCCCCGCTGGTCAGTGCTGCGTCAGGCTGGTTGTTGGAGCCATCCTTGCTGTAGTCAGCCCCTAGGCGGCGCTCTGAGCCCCACTTCTGCAGGGAGTGGACCTCGCACTCCTCCAGCGCTGGCCAATAGGAGAGCAGGTCATTGCCATCCAGGTCTGACACACAAAGATGGACAATCGCCAATGGCCAACAATTCAAAATAAATCACAACTGTATCCAATATGAGATAATGTTTTGTAGAAGTGACATGTAAATGGATAAGGATTTTTATTGATTTATGGATATCGGTTTCTGACATTTATAACATCTGTATGTATTCATTTGTGAATCTATGATCAGTCTGCAGTTTTCTTAGCGTCTGTGTGTACCTTTGGTGCTATTGTGGGTGGGCTCTGTGAGCAGCCGCTCGCTGTGATTGGTGCGTTTGAAACGCCGCTGGATGCGTCCACGGAGACGAACGTTGTCCTCACTCTCGGAGGAGGGGATGGAGAGACTACGTTCCCCTTCCAAAGAGACATCTGAGTCTGTGTCTGAGTCCTCACCTGAGAGGAAAGACAGAACGACAGAGAGAGAGAGAGAGAGAGAGAGAGAGAGGGAATGACAGAACAACAGAGAGAGAGAGAGAGGGAAAGAGAACGACAGAGAGAGAGAGACAGAGAGAGAGAGAGAGAGAAAGAGACAGAACGAGAGCGAGAGGGAGGGAGCAAGAGAGAGAGAGAGAGAGCGAGGTTATAGAACCAGTTATCAGTCAGTCACCAATAAAAACTTAAAAGTGGTCATGTACATTTGTTATAATTTTAAGTGTATTGTATACAGTATTAAAACCCTAGTTGAGTGTTTATGAATGTGTGTATTTCTATTACAATGCATGTGTGCACACGTGGGCAAGACTGCCTGCGTGTGTGTTTGTTTGTGCGCATGTGTGTGTGTGTGTGTGTGTGTGTGTGTGTGTGTGTGTGTGTGTACCAGTGGGTACCTCTGTCTCTATGGAACATAGCCACGTCCAGGTCTGTAGCTCCAGTATGTCCCAGATTGTGTTCCAAGGTCTGGCGGGCCAGCAGGTTCTCTCTGTGGGAGGAGTGGAGGTGTTAACCAGAGCATTTACACATGACATCACACAAACTGAGACACTGGACTGGTCACTACATTAACCAGGCTCCATATAAACCTTATTTACAAACAGTGGAAGTCTGCAGTACATGTACACAATGAGACGGTTTCCCAGACTCTGACTGAGCCTGGACTTAAAAGCATGGTTGATGGAGAATCTCCATTGAAATAGCTTTTAGCCCAGGACTAAGCTGAATCTGTGTCTGGGAAACTGCCACTACATATTTCAGTCTCACAGATCCTGTGCATCTCAGATGGCTTACTGACCGAGCGCTGCTGACAGAGGAGATGGTGGAGGCCCCGAGGGTGATGCGGTGCAGCCCGCTCTGCTCCAGCAACGACGCATTGTTGTAGGGGTTCTGACCCTTGACACAAAACACACACGTATTAAAAAATACATTCAGGACTAGAGCACACATCAACATTCTTGGTCATACTGCGCTAGTGGAGTCTGAATTAGTCAGAGCAAACAGCAACAATCATTCCCCAGATGAGTCAGTGGTAGAGAACAATTGTAAAGACAGCAGGCTAAGCACAGTGCATTGTGGAATGTGGGCCAAGTGAAGAGCCCTGAGGGAATCATGATAAGGGAAGACCAGGGTGTGCTGATTTGGATTGGGGGGGGGGGGTGATGTGTGTGGTAGAATGGGGCCAGATGATGTACAGTGGATGGGTGGGTAGATGGGATCCTTGTTGGTGTAGTGGGCAGTGTGTGTGTGGGGGGGGGACATGCTCACAGGGATCTGTGGGGCTCTAGGTGCGTCCTCGTCGGGGCTCTTCTTGCCCAGACATGACACCTTCCAGACCTCCTGCACCTCCGCGTTCAGCACCGTGAATACCAGGAACATAGCAAGACCCTGGGAGGAGGGGAATGTATACATTAACACACCACCAAGTACTCCCCAGGACTATAAAGCAACTCACACAGTCTAATAACACACACACACCAGACAGGGTCAGTACCTGCAGTAAGCATAGTACAATGAAGATATAGTGGAAGGCCAGAATGCTGTTGTTGACAGCCATCAGCCCAAAGAACCAGGTAGAGGTGACCAGGAGCAGCAGGAGGATGGCACCGCGTATAGTGGCTCTGGAGAGACAGAAGGAAAAGGAAAAGAACAGAGAGAAAAAGAGAGAGAGAGAGCTTGTCAAACAGTGAGAGAGACAGAGAGGTTCTTTATCAAAAAAGCTTTAATGGCTGGATTTAAAGCTTTACTGTATTACTGCAATCGAATTGTATTCAGCAGAACCCGGCCATTTATATGTAATATGTTCAACCTCTCTGGTATACTCACATGACAGGTAGTTTCTTGGTCTCTTTCTGGGAGGGGTTGCAGGACATGCGAGCCACAAGCAGAAACATCCCACCATTCATCTGCAAAAATGAGACAGCAATGAGACAGACATGAGACTAGCTCAAACTAGAACTACAGAGCTATAGAGGCAAACAAAGTGACTGACACAGAACTAGAGGTATAGAGGCAAACAAAGTGACTGACACAGAACTAGAGGTATAGAGGCAAACAAAGTGACTGACACAGAACTAGAGGTATAGAGTCAAACAAAGTGACTGACACAGACCTAGAGCTATAGAGGCAAACAAAGTGACTGACACAGACCTAGAGGTATAGAGGCAAACAAAGTGACTGACACAGAACTAGAGGTATAGAGGCAAACAAAGTGACTGACACAGAACTAGAGGTATAGAGGCAAACAAAGTGACTGACACAGAACTAGAGGTATAGAGGCAAACAAAGTGACTGACACAGACCTAGAGCTATAGAGGCAAACAAAGTGACTGACACAGACCTAGAGGTATAGAGGCAAACAAAGTGACTGACACAGAACTAGAGGTATAGAGGCAAACAAAGTGACTGACACAGAACTAGAGGTATAAAGGCAAACAAAGTGACTGACACAGAACTAGAGGTATAGAGGCAAACAAAGTGACTGACACAGAGTGAGAGGGAGACAGTACCAGGATGACGATAGCGATGGGTCCAGCGAAGCTCCAGATGAGTTTGTCATATATGGAGATCCAGCAGAAGTCTGGGTTTCCATAGCCCTCAGGATCCAGCCCTACCGCCAAACCTGAACACAGAGAGTAAGATGTGTGTTTCATTTTGTGTTCTTACTGGTATCCATTCTAAAACAGGTCTCTGTAGGGAACTGCGTGTGTGTGTGTGTGTGTGTGTGTGTGTGTGTGTGTGTGTGTGTGTGTGTGTGTGTGTGTGTGTGTGTGTACCTGTGATGATGGCAGGCACGCCCCATCCGATGGCATAGTAGAACCTCATGGCTCCGTAGTTGATGTTGCGAGCCTCTGTCTGCATGCGGTAGATATGGAGCCCCTCCACAAACAGCCAGGCAAACGTGGCCATGAACAAATAGTGCAGCAGGATGGCCACCACCGTACACAGGAACTAACAGAGAGAGAAGACAGTCAGAGTCATGTATAGAGATTATGTTATGACAACTTTCAATGTATTCATATGGGTCTGTAGACGAGTTCAGTGACTATTTGCCCATTGGGCTTCTATTGGTGAGTTTGGACGAAATTTGTTTAAGGCCTTTGGCTTTCAGACCAGTTAGAAAACATTTACTGGGAGAGAGAACGTATGAAACCTGGTGTTATACTGTCAGCATCACAGTGCAAAACACCAATGAACACCAAGGCAGTGTGCACCCAGCCAGACATTTTGTCCACCCACTCAAACAGAAAAACCTTTCAGTCAGTTTGACTGGAAATGATCCAAACTGTGTAGATTAGCTAGTTAAAAATAATAAATGGGATATTAAAGGTCATTAAAGACAATGATATAACATACTGTTACTGTACATACGATACACAGTTGGAACAGTTGTTGAACATACCAATGCATACTGTGCCACCTTGGCTGGGTGCACACACACCCATGCACATAAATACACATAGCCCCCCCCCCACACACACACGTAACCCACCCACCCACACATACCTGCTGCTCGGTCTGGTTGATGCCGAGCAGGAAGACGAGCTCAGAGAGCAGCATGGCGGCGGCCATGTTGGAGTGGATGGAGCGGGTGTTGGACTTGAGGCCTCGGAGGCAGGACAGCACCAGGATGGTCAGCAGCAGGGCCAGCATGGACACAGACAGGGAGAAGTAGGTGACCAGGGCCAGGGTCTCCAGATCCCCCTCCAGCTGTTCTCTCTGGGAGCTGTCCATCAGGACACCAAAGGTGCCCAGCCTCTGACACTGGCAACGCACGTGGGATGTGTTCCTGTATACTACGATGCAGTCCCTCACTGTCCAGCAACCTCCCACCTCCAACCTGTAGAGAGAGGGGGGTGGGGTGAGAGAGACAGAGAGAGAGCGTCAGAGTGAGAGAGAGAAGGAGCGGATAGGGGGAGAGAAAAGGTGGGTGGGAGAAAGTCAGGATGAAGAAAAGAGATGGGTTGAGTGAGAGAAAGATAACGGCATCAAACACACTACAACTCCCAGCTGACAGTATCTATTTCCCATAGAGCACAAGCCCCCCTCAAGTCATGTAAAGCTCTTCTCACGGGCTGCTGTGGTTCCACTGGACACACAGGGGCTTGCTGCGGTTGGTGGTCTCCAGCAGGCGGAACTCCAGCAGCAGGGGCGAGTCCAGCGGACCCCCGACAAACGTCTGGTTGTTGTAGATGGACACACTGACCACTGGAGAGTTCATCACTGGATGTCTGGGGAGTCTAACGGAGAGGAGGAGTGACAGAGGAGAGAGGGGTGAGGGAGAGAAATCATTTGATTTAGTAGGACAGACTTAATAGCCCTAACACTGTTTTATGATTCACCAAACACACAATACTTTTGGCACAATTCCAATGCTGTGCTTTGAAAAGTCCAATGAAAACATAAATAAACAGTCACAAATACACACTCCTGGTAAACCAGATGTCATGAGAGAGACAGACACTGGAGGGCAGGCACATACAGTACACACACACCTGACTCCTCGTCGGTCAGTGTGGTACTTGGGGGGGAGTGCTGCTCCAAGGCTACGATAGATCAACATGATGACAATGGTGACAGGCGGCTCCAGTAGCGAAACAGAATGCCTGGCTGCAGCATAGTCTTCCGTCTGATTTGCCAACATACTGACAGGGGCAGGAGCTGTGTTCTGTGAAGCTGAAACTGGAAAATGCACAAGGCATAAGAGGAGTGGCATAAGGTAGGTAGGCGCATGTGTGTGTGTGTGTGTGTGTACAGTATGTGTGCTTGTGTGTGTGTGTACAGTATGTGTGCTTGTGTGTGTGTGTGTACAGTATGTGTGTTTGTGTGTGTGTGTACAGTATCTGTGCTTGTGTGTGTGTGTACAGTATGTGTGCTTGTGTGTGTGTGTACAGTATGTGTGCTTGTGTGTGTGTGTACAGTATGTGTGCTTGTGTGTTTCAGTGGCTGTGGTGTATGTGTGTGTTCTCCTTACGTTGGTGTCGTTGTGGCACCAGAGCAGCAGGGGGCAACACCACATGTGTGTGGGGGTCCCAGAGAGCCTGGCCGCGGAACAGAGGGCTGTGGTAGCGAGGGAAACGTCTGCGCACGTGGGTGTGGTTCTCAACACGGTCCAGGTTCATCACTGAAACACGAGCATACACACAGTCCATGACTCCAGGTTATACCACACAACATAACAAAAATAACCTGATGAACAATGTTGTTGTTCACTACTCAGCAATAAAACAAGTATTAAAGTCAAGGTCGGTCGTCTGTCATCAGTGTGTGGTTTTTACACTTGTTTTTGATATTTATATATTCCTGCCTGGATCTCTACATGTACTGCTGTGAACAGGGTTCTCTCCTTCGTTTTTACACAGGAAAAGGACTAGGGCTACACACTTGCATGGATCGACTACTTGACCAAATAAAGCAGGAACAACTACTCAATACAGAAAGGTAGACCTCATTTGACACAATGAACTGATCCCACTACATGAAGGGTAAGAGAGCAGATGGTTCTGTCCTGGGGGGGGGGGGGGGGGGGGGGGGGCTCACCGATGTTGGGGGCGACCAGAGCCACGGGGTTCAGGTAGGTGAGCTTCATGTTCTGGGCCAGGGTCTGGGCATACTGTTCCAGCAGATCAGCCAGCCCTCCTGCCCCTCCCTGGGCCTGGATCTGGGCCCTCCATAAACTTGCACTGCCTGGACCCAGCACCGCACTGCAGCCCTGCAGAACATTCTGGAGACGGAGGGGGAGAGGGAGATTCAGTTCCTACGCACAATCTAATAAAACAGTGACTACATTTTCCAAACTCCACTAAAAGGTTTTACGAGCGTGTTGCCAGGCAACCCTCACCTCGTTGAAGTGTGCGTCCTGGGTGGCAGTCAGGCCGAAGCCCGTCTGCAGACTCTCGAAGGTCAACAGGCGGGACAGTAGCCGCTCGGCAATCTGCAGGTCATTGCCATAGAGACGAGGCGTGGCCTCTGTGACATCACGGAGCTGGTGGGCCAGTTTCTTCTCCATGATGGTGCTGAGCTCTGTCTCGTTCCGCTCAACCGACTCCAGCTATGCACACACACACACACACACACACACACACACACACACACACACACACACTATGTTAGACACCATTCCATATTTTACAGTTCCAACCAGTATGAGCAATGGGTATTCTTACTGCTGTATTGAGCTCCACAAAGGGAGGAGAGGTACAGTTGTAGAGATCTGGCTCCAGCCAGCCCCTCTCCACATCACAGTGTCTGATAGCAGCACCTGGAGAGAACAGACACAGACACTAATATAATGTATAACACATCCACAACAGTAAAAAGCAGCACAGGGGATACAATCAAACACAGATACTAGGTTTCAAAGGAATGGGGCGTTTATCTGCCTATAGTCAGTATAGATCATGAGTCTTCTAATGGGAGATGTTATCATCTTTCCTTCTGTGGAAGATTCAGGAAATATACAGTATACTGAACAAAAATATAAATGCAACAATGTCAAAGACTTTACTGAGTTACGGTTCATATAACTACAGAGAAAGTGTAGAGTGTTGAGGGACTGACCCAGGGATCCTTTAGGACAGGGCACGGCTGCTGGCAGGTTGAACTTCGTCCTGGGCCACCAGATACCCAGGGTGATGGTCTTAGGACAGCCGTCATAGATGACTAACAGAGAGAGTGAGAAACAGGGGAAAAGACTGTATGAATCAAAATAAAACCTGTGTATGAAGGCAATGAAAATCTCATACTAGTTTGAGAGGAGAGAGGTTTGACAAGGGGGAGATGTTTTTGAGAGAGAAAGAGTCTTACAGCAGGAAAATGAGTGAATCAGAGAAGCACAGAGAAGATGAGAGAGAAGACATGAGAGGAAAAGAGAAAGAGAAGATCACAGGTAGGAGGAGAGGAATCCCCTCGGTCTCACCTTCGCAGCCCTTCTGTGTGACTTCAGCGAAGGGGTTGTCGCACATGTTGCACTGTCGGCCAATCACACCAGCCCGACACTGGCACTGGCCACTCTCTGGGTCACATGACCGGGAGAAGGAGCCCACAGGGTAGCAGTCACAGGGCAGGCAGGAGTCACTGCCCCGCAGGTGGTAGTGGAACTCCTGACACACAGATATATACACAGAGATAGGTACACAGAGACAGACACACATATACAGAGATATAGACAAAACAGAAACAGATATACACCCAAACACATGTAGACATAACATTCAGACCAAAGACAACCACATCCAAATACACAAAGAACAGACATAGCAAAGTCACATATATATACACGCAAACATTCACATATACAGGCATATACATGTACATAGACGCACACAGACAGGTACACAAATGCGCACACATCAACATGAAAAAGAGAGAGGGGAAGATGAAAGAGGACAGATTGACAGAAAAGAGAAGGATTTAGAGAGAAAAAGAGAGACATACAGAGACATGGACAGACAAACACAAAAAAATATTGTCAGGTGGGCGTTTAGAAATGTGTTTTTTTATCCGTTATTTTACCAGGTAAGTTGACTGAGAACACGTTCTCATTTGCAGCAACGACCTGGGGAATAGTTACAGGGGAGAGGAGGGGGATGAATGAGCCAATTGTAAACTGGGGATTATTAGGTGACAGTGATGGTTTGAGGGCCAGATTGGGAATTTAGCCAGGACACCGGGGTTTACACCCCTACTCTTACAATAAGTGCCATGGGATCTTTAATGACCTCAGAGAGTCAGGACACCTGTTTAACATCCCATCCAAAAGACAGCACCCTACACAGGGCAGTGTCCCCAATCACTGCCCTGGGGCATTAGGATATTTTTTTAGACCAGAGGAAAGAGTGCCTCCTAGTGGCCCTCCAACACCACTTCCAGCAGCATCTGGTCTCCCATCCAGGAACTGACCAGGACCAACCCTGCTTAGCTTCAGAAGCAAGCCAGCAGTGGTATGCAGGGTGGTATGAAACACCGGTATGTTAAATCTCATTTTAGAACAATTCAACATTTAAATTACAATACTCAATATAATACTATAATACTATACTGTGAGAAAACTGAGCTTCTGTACTGCCCTTAAAACAGGATTTAAGATGGGGTCACAGTGTGGAGGGTGGTATGAGGGATAAGGGGGGTCCGTGGGCATTAAGAGTGTTAAGGGTAATGGGGTTGCTCAGATTACAAGGTGAAGCTGCTGATAATGCCTCATAAGACAATGCCTGTTTGATAGCAGTGTCAGGTTAGGATCAGTATCAAGGATTAGGGTCACAAACAGGGATTAGAAAACAGTAGGTAAGGGTGATGCTGAGGTATATAAGAGCATGGATCAGTGCCTGGGATTGCGATATGAGTTGAATAACGGTAAGAGTATTTACTGCAGATATGTGTGATTGCGCGCGCGCTTGTGTGTGTGTGTGTCGTGGCGGGCAGGTCACCTTGCAATGGCAATGGCCACTGGTCTTGTTGCAATCGGGGTCGAATCCTTTACTGGTGTTACAGTGGCAGGGCCCACATGCTGGAGAGCCCCACCAACCACGTGGACACTGGTGGTCAATCCTACACAGGCACGCACACACACCCACACACACACACACGTTAAAAGTGGTAGTTCTCTCAATTTCAGTCCCTGTCTGCTATATAGGCCACAGTACCTAGATCAAAGGGAAATTAGGAAGTGACAAATCTGTGAGACCTAAAGCTGGGAGGGATTTCACATTGGGGTGGGGTGACACCTGGGTCACATATAAACACTGTGTTTTATCATCACAGAGAAACTTAAATCTACTCTCATCCTCTCCTGGGGATTAGGGCATATCTGCTGAAAAACAAGGACAACAAAATCCACATTGACAGATAGACAGAGCAGAGCACTGTAACACTGCTGTCTCACCCCAATCTCAGGTACTGCCATGATGTACTGTTACTAACATTAGAAACACACACAGACATTTGGGGCTCAGAAATATAGTTGGGGTTCAGTCATCTGAAGTTGATGTATAGTTATAGTGTTTATTGACCTGTCTCCATAGTCACAGATGGACAGTATGTTCATAATATTAATGTATTTAAAGTTGATGTATAGTTGACACACTGACCTGTGCTGATCTACAGTTGATGTAAAGTTGATAGACTGACCTGTGCTGACAGTACTGGCCATAGTGGTTGTCTCCACAGTCACAGATGTATCCGTGTGATGAGCTGGGCTTCCTGTGGCACTTGGCATCATTCTCACACGGGTTCAGCTGGCACGCTTCTATGCAGCCCTTACCATAGAAACCTACAAAACACACACACAGTCATTACCATGGGAACCTACAACACATGTACGCAGTCATTACCATGGGAACCTACAACACATGTACACAGTCATTACCATGGGAACCTAACACACAAACACAAGCATTACCATGGGAACCTACAACACATGTACGCAGTCATTACCATGGGAACCTAACACACGAACACAGGCATTACCATGGGAACCTACAACACATGTACGCAGTCATTACCATGGGAACCTAACACACAAACACAGTCATTACCATGGGAACCTATTACACATGTACACAGTCATTACCATGGGAACCTAACACAGGAACACAGGCATTACCATGGGAACCTAACACAGGAACACAGGCATTACCATGGGAACCTATTACACATGTACACAGTCATTACCATGGGAACCTATTACACATGTACACAGTCATTACCATGGGAACCTAACACAGGAACACAGGCATTACCATGGGAACCTATTATACATGTACACAGTCATTACCATGGGAACCTATTACACATGTACACAGTCATTACCATGGGAACCTAACACAGGAACACAGGCATTACCATGGGAACCTATTACACATGCACAATTTGACATAAAAAGGGAGTGGCTCCTAATCCGTGACTGGATCTTTTATTCTTCATATCTTCATATCTGTGAGTGCGCAAATTCTCACAGTATCTCAAGAGAATTTGGGACTTAGATACATAGCTAGTTAAATAAAAGGCAAAATTATGATATTCGCAAAGTCACTAAGCAAAAAAAATACCAAAACAGCAATAGCCACTACAATGTCAAAACATGAGTTCAGTACCATTTGCTTGATTTTATGGACCCACGACTATGGTGTATCAACATTAGCATGCTAGCGATGCTATAAAATGTTTTTAGAACTAACCCTCACTGTTCTATACTAAAAATATATAAATGCATGTTTCATGAGCTGAAATAAAAGATCCCAGAAAAATATTATTTCTCTCAAATGTTCCATGTCCACAAAAATATTATTTCCATCAAATGTTCCATACTCACAAAAAGATTATTTCTCTCAAATGTTGTGCACAAATTTGTTTACATCCCTGTTAGTGAGCATTTCTCCT
Source organism: Oncorhynchus clarkii lewisi (assembly GCF_045791955.1). Lineage (NCBI taxonomy): Eukaryota > Metazoa > Chordata > Actinopteri > Salmoniformes > Salmonidae > Oncorhynchus > Oncorhynchus clarkii. Next base: position 53,254,838 of record NC_092162.1, on the reverse strand, counting down.
TTGCCAAGATAATCCCTCCAGCTGTAAGGTGTGGCATATCAAGAACCTGATTAAACAGCATGATCATTACATAGGTGCACCTTGTGCTGGGGATAATAAAATGCCACTCTAAAATGTGCACATTGTCTGAGACCAGCCACCCTGATGAAACTGTGGGTTTGCACATCCTAAGAATTTCTGCACAAACTGTCAGAAACATCTCAGGGATGTGCTCGTCGTCCTCACCAGAATCTTGACCTGACTGCAGTTCGGAATCGTAACCGACTTCAGTGGGCAAATGCTCACCTTCGATAGCCACTGACACACCGGAGAAGTGTGCTCGTCACGGATTAATCCCGGTCTCAACTGTAATGGGCAGATGCCAAAAAGTGTCTATGGCATTGTGTGGGCAAGCGGTTTGCTGATATCAACGTTGTGAACAGAGTACCCCATGGTGGCGGTGGGGTTATGGTATGGGCAGACATAAGCTACAGACAACAAACACAACAGAATTTTATCAATGGCAATTTGAATGCACAGAGATACCGTGACGAGGTCCTGAGGCCCATTGCCACACCATTCATCCACTGCCATCACCTCATGATTCAGAATGATAATGCACAGCCCCATTTCGCAACGATCTGTACACAATTCCTTGAAGCTGACAAATGTCCCAGTACTTCCATGGCCTGTACACTCACCAGACATGTTACCCGTTGAGCATGTTTGGGATGCTCTGGATCAACGTGTACAACAGCGTGTTCCAGTTCCCGCCAATATCCAGCAACTTCACACAGACATTGAAGAGGTGTGGGACAACATTCCACAGTCAACAGCCTGATCAACTATATTCGAAGGAGATGTGTCACTGCATGAGGCAAATGGTGGACACATACTGACTGGTTTTCTTATCCACACCCCTACCCTTTTTTTAAGGTAGAGTATCTGAGACGAACAGATGCATATCTGTATTCCCAGTCATGTCAAATCCATAGATTAAGGCCCAATGAATGTATTTCAATTGAAGGATTTCCTTATATGAAATGTAAAAAGAAAAAATGAAATGGTTGCGTTAATATCTTTAATAATATTTTTTTTACACTAGTGTTAGCTTGCTAGCTAGCCAGCATTAGCTACCTAGCTAGCAAGCTCTAATCTAGTCCAATGGAAACCAATGCAACCCTGCTGGCTACATGGCTAGCTAGATAACCAGTGGGGACAGTGAGTTCATATGATATTCAAGCCTCTAATAAGTGTTGTTAAAATACTGTTTGATGATCTAGCTAAGTTAGCTAGCAATGTATACCTGTCATCAAAGAGGATGCTAGCTAGCTTTGCATGCATGGCAGGACCAGTGTTGTCAAAGACAGTAGAGACCGCCTCTGGTGCTGTCAATATTACAATCAGGACGGACTGTTCTATGGGAGGCAAAAGCACCGGCACATACACAGATGCAGCTCTCATTCATTGCATTTATATTTTATTAGCTGTAGTTAATCATAGTCAATACACGTAAATTCACATAGCTATGAGTGAGCATGTTGTAAACTGTAAAGTATCTAGCTAGATGTGTCATCGCCATTATCTTGCTATTGCATAAAAAAGTGCATACAACAAAATATATCTCACTACGTTGCCTATTTAGTCAACAACTTCTCTGACATTTGGCTCGTAGTTCTTGAACAGGAAAGAAGTGGAGACAGTTTTTAGTGACCTACCAGATCACAACAAACAGAACTGCGAGGGGGAGATAAAAATTATGGTTAGGGAGAAATCAACCATATCACCACTAGGTATCATATCCCCAATAATCAAATTGATTTCAACAGTACTTGATATAGAGTCCACTAGCTTGCTGCACTGGTGTAAAATGTCTATTGCATGTGATGTGTATATAAACCCATTTTGGAAAACACTTGGATGTCTTAGGCACACATACATCTATGTATTTTCTCTGTATACTGATTAGAAAACTGACTCACATTTCTGGGGTGAGGTGGGGCTAACTAAATGATAAATGGCAATCCAGGAGAAATGTAAATACTGCATCCTTTGCTGTATGAACTGCCTTCTTACACTAACATCAAATGAAATTTTATTTGTCACTTGCGCTTATTTGTCACCTTACAGAGAAATGGTTACTTACAAGCCCTTCACCAACAATGCAGTTTTAAGAAAAATAAGTAAAAAATAACATAATTAAAGAGCAGCAGTAAAATAACAGTAGCGAGGCTGTATACAGGGTACAGAGTCAATGTGCGGGGGCACCTGTTAGTTGAGGTAATTGAGGTAATATGTACATGTAGGTAGAGTTAAAGTGACTATGCATAGATAATAAACAGAGAGTAGCAGGAGCATAAAATAAAGGGGGGGGGGGGGACAAATAGTCTGGGTAGCCACTTGATGAGCTGTTCATGAGTCTTATGGCTTGGGGGTAGAAGCTGTTAAGAAGCCTTTCGGACCTAGACTTGGTGCTCCAGTAACACTTCCCATGTGGTAGCAGAGAAAACAGTCTATGACTAGGGTGGCTGGAGTCTGACAATTTTTAGGGCCTTCCTCTGACACCGCCTGGTATAGAGGTCCTGGATGGAAGCTTGGCCCCAGTGATGTACTGGGCCATACGCACTACCCTCTGTAGTGCCTTGTGGTAGGATGCCAAGCAGTTGCCATACCAGCCAGTGATGCAACCAGTCAGGATGCTCTCCATGGTGCATCTGTAGAACTTTGAGGATCTGAGGACCCATGTCAAATATTTTCAGTCTCCTTATGGGGAATAGCCTTTGTCGTGCCCTCTACACTAATGTCTTGGTGTGTTTGGACCATGATAGTTTGTTGGTGATGTGGATACCAAGGAACTTGAAGCTCTCAACCCGCTCCACTACAGCCCCATCGATGAGAATGGGGTGTGCTCAGTCCTCCCTTTCATGTAGTCCACAATCATCTCCTTCGTCTTGCTCACATTGAGAGAGAGGTTGTTATCCTGGCACCACACGGCCAGGTCTCTGACCTCCTCCCTATAGGCTGTCTCATCATTGTCGGTGATCAGGTCTACCCACCACTGTTGTGTCGTCTGCAAACTTAATGATGGTGTTGGAGTCGTGCCTGGCCATGCAGTCATGAGTGAACAGGGAGTAGAGGAGGAGACTGAGCATGCACCCCTGACGGGCCCCCGTGTTGAAGAGCAGCGTGGTAGATGTGTTGTTACCTACCCTCACCACCTGTGGGCAGCCCGTCAGGCAGTCCAGGATTCAGTTGCAGAGGGATGTGTTTAGTCCCAGGGTCCTTAGCTTAGTGATAAGCTTTGAGGGCACTATGGTGTTGAACGCTGGGCTGTAGTCAATGAACAGCATTCTCAAATAGGTGTTCCTTATGTCCAGGTGGGAAAGGGCAGTGTGGGGTGCAATAGAGATTGCATCATCTGTGGATCTGTTGGGGCGGTATACACATTGGAGTGGGCCTAGGGTTTCTGGGATAATGGTGTTGATGTGAGACATGACCAGCCTTTCAAAGTACTTCATGGCTACAGACGTAGTCATTTAGGCAGATTACCTTAGTGTTCTTGAGCACAGGGACTATGGTGGTCTGTTTGAAACATATTGGTGTTATAGACTCAGTCAGGGACAGGTTAAAAATGTCAGTGAAGACACTTGCCAGTTGGTCAGCGCATGTTCCGGAGTACACGTCCTGGTAATCCGTCTGGCCCTGCGGCCTTGTGAATGTTGACCTGTTTAAAGGTCTAACTCACATTGGCTACGGAGAGCGTGCCTACACAGTCGTCCGGAACAGCTGATGCTCTCATGCATGCTTCAGTGTTGCTTGCCTAGAAGCGAGCATAGAAGTAATTTAGCTCATCTGGTAGGCTCATGTCACTGGGCAGCTCGCGGCTGTGGTCCCTTTGTAGTCTGTAATAGTTTGCAAGTCATGCCACATCCGACGAGGGTCGGAGCCGGTGTAGTACGATTCAATCTCAGTCCTGTATTGACGTTTTGCCTGTTTGATGGTTCGTCGGAGGGCATAGCGGGATTTCTTATTAGCGTCCGGGTTAGAGTCCCGCTCCTTGAAAGCGGCAACTCTACCCTTTAGCTCAGTGCTGATGTTGCCTGTAATCCATGGCTTCTGGTTGGGGTGTGTATGTACAGTCACTGTCAGGACGACGTCATCGATGCACTTATTGATGAAGCCAGTGACTGATGTGGTGCCATCGAAAGTATCCCAGAACGTATTCCAGTCTGTGCTAGCTAAACAGATGGGGGATGCAAACAAGCTTACATGAAACCATTCATGAAGACAAACAATCTGAAGTACGTAGGCCCCTGCCTGCTGAGTATAAAAAATAAAGATAACTATAGAATCACACAGAACTGATGAAAATCTAGTGCATTTGATCTGGGTATAGGAGGACATCTAGAGGTCACCAGGTTTTTCATCCTCTGTCACAAGCTATCATAATGTGTATCGCCCCTTCACAAGCTTGATGTTGGGTCCCCTTTCCTATGGACAAAAAACAACTAGAGATTTTACGAACTATTGTGGAATGCAGTGATATATATTTGATACAGGTATTAACTTTGCAACATGTATTGTTATTGACTAGAACAAAATATAATTGTATGAGCTATGCATCTGTGTACCCCTCTGCTGCTGACTGAGAGCAGTCTGTTCTAGCTAAATAGACGAGGCAGTCCAGTTCCAGAGAGGCAGTCCAATTCTGCATGCCTTCTTGACTTCGATACAATGTGTCGTCATGCATTTGTGCATGCACACTGGTAAATGTCATAGCTATCACGCTAGCTGACTTAGTTAGCTCATCAACCAGTATTTTCTTTGCCATTTCTGCATGATGGTACTTCTAAATTAAAGTCTTGAATCGCCCTCACTGTCACCACTGCTGGTCATCTAGCTAGCCACATGGCCAGCAGAGTTGCATCGGTTTACACCTACAAGAGCTGGCTAGCTAAGAAGCCAACGCTAGCTAGCTAACGCAAGCTGATTATCATGTAGCATGCTGACTAGCGTCGCTAGCATGCTAATGTCGATACACCACGATGTTGTGGGTCTGCAAAATCAAGCAAATGTTACTGAACTTATGACAAAATCATGTTTCAACATTGTAGTGGCTATTGCTATTTTGGCTGTTTGTTTTTTCTTAGTGACATTGCGAATATAATATTTTAGGCATTTAACTACCGGTATGTATCTAATCCGGTTTTGGCATGAGAAAATTAGTGAAGTTCCAATTTCCCAGAGAATTTGCAAACTCAAGATACAGAGCTTCAGAAATAAAAGTTCTGGTCACGGATTAGGAGCCACTACCAATAAAAAAAACTGTCCATTGAAACCTAAAACAAATGGTCGTAAGTTTACATACACTTAGGTTGGAGTTATTAAAACTCGTTTTTCAACCACCTCACAAATGTCTTGTTAACAAACTATACTTTTGGCAAGTTGGTTAGGACATCTACTTTGTGCATGACACAAGTAATTTTTCCAACAATTGTTTACAGACAGATTATTTCACTTATAATTACAATTCCAGTGGGTCAGAAGTTTACAAACACTAAGTTGACTGTGCCTTTAAACAGCTTGGAAAATTCCAGAAAATGATGTCATGGCTTTAGAAGCTTCTGATAGGCTAATTGACATCATTTGAGTCAATTGGAGGTGTACCTGTGGATGTATTTCAAGGCCTACCTTGCTTCTTTGCTTGACGTCATGGGAAAATCAAAATAAATCAGCCAAGACAAACTGTAGACCTCCACAAGTCTAGTTCATCCTTGGGAGCAATTTCCAAATGCCTGAAGGTACCACGTTCATCTGTACAAACAATAGTATGCAAGTATAAACACCATGGGACCACGCAGCCGTAATACCGCTGATGAAGGAGACACATTCTGTCTCCTAGAGATGAACGTAATTCAGTGCGAAAAGTGCAAATCAATCCCAGAACAACAGGAAAGGCCTTGTGAAGATGTTGGAGGAAACCGGTACAAAAGTATCTATATCCACAATAAAAAGAGTCCTATAACGACATAACCTGAAAGGCCACTCAGCAAGGAAGAATCCACTACTCCAAAACCACCATAAAAATTCCAGACTACGGTTTGCAACTGCACATGGGGATAAAGATCATACTTTTTGGAGAAATGTCCTCTGGTCTGATGGAACAAAAATAGAACTGTTTGGCCATAATGACCATCGTTATGTTTGGAGGAAAAAGGGGAGGCTTGCAAGCCAAAGAACACTATCCCAACAGTGAAGCACTGGGGTGGCAGCATCATGTTGTGGAGGTTCTTTGAAGCAGGTGGAACTGGTGCACTTCACAAAATAGATGGCATCATGAGGAAAGGAAAACTATGTGGATATATTGAAGCAACATCTCAAGACATCAGTCAGCTGGGTTGCAAATGGGTTTTCCAAATGGACAATGACCCGAGGCATACTTCCAGTTGTGGCAAAGTGGCTTAAGGACAACAAAGTCAAGGTATTGGAGTGGTCATCACAAAGCCCTGACCTCAATCCTATAGACAATCTGTGGGCAGAATTGAAAAAGCGTGTGCGAGCAAGGAGGCCTACAAACCTGGCTCGTTTACACTAGCTCTGTCAGGAGGAATGGGCCAAAATTCACCCAACTTATTGTGGGAAGCTTGTGGAAGGCTTCCCAAAACGTTTGACCGAAGTTACAAAATCTAAAGGCAATGCTACCAAATACTAATTGAGTGTATGTAAACCTCTGACCCACTGGGAATGTGATGAAAGAAATTAAAGCTGAACTATATCACTCTCTCTACTATTATTCTGGCATTTCACATTCTTAAAATGAAGTGGTGATCCTAACTGACCGAAGAGAGAGAATCTTTACTAGGATTAAATGTCAGGAATTGTGAAAAACTGAGTTTAAATGTATTTGGCAAAGGTGTATGTAAACTTCCAACTTCAACTGTATCGCAATTAATACATACTACACACACAAAAAAACGCTTTTAGCATAGAGCTGTTCACACAAGATACATATGTCGCTATTCAATCCTATCGTAGGTTCTTGGAATTGCGGCTTTTAAAGGCAATGTGTTTGTGGAGATCCAATTCATGGTAAATGCTGCAAATGTTGGCTCGATTGGAAATGGTCTTTTATTAAAAACAAAGTACTTTAACATAACCCTTAGTCACTATAAAAACCTATGCATAACACCATAGAGCCCTACTGTCCACACACATACGATATTTGTGTATCAAAGAAATCCATATAAAACTACAGCCTCCTAGAGCTCTTCTCACAAACACCGTTTTCATCAGAAAAAACAAAGCTTCCTGTTGCATTCTTCTCACATAGTTTTCTTTAGCGAACAGAGTTGAAAATAAACTCCCTATAGAACCAGGTGAGTGCTGTGAACCTCTTTCTGTGAACAGCTCTTACAAAAGTCCCTCACAAAGGATCCTGCACCTATTAAATGTGTCCTTGCATTTACAATATAAGGATATCTGTCACTATAGATTCCTACACATAATAGCCCTCACCATGGAAACTGACAAAGACAGAGATGTTGGCCTTGACTGCATACAAATGCACACAATGACACCATCCTTGCCGTGGCAAGCTGCATGTTGGGAAATTAACATACACTATATATACAAAAGTATGTGGACACCCCTTCAAATTAGTGGATTCGGCTATTTCAGCCACAAGGTGTGTAGAATCGAGCACACAATCATAAAATCTCAATAGGCAAACATTAGCAGTAGAATGGCCTTACTGAAGAGCTCAGTGACTTTCAACGTGGAACCGTCACAGGATGCCACCTTTCCAACAAGTCAGTTCGTCAAATTTCTGCCCTGCTAGAGCTACCCATGTCAACTGTAAGCGCTGTTATTGTGAAGTGGAAACGTCTTGGAGCAACAACGGCTCAGCCGCAAAGTGGTAGGCCACACAAGCTCACAGAACGGGACCGCCGAGTGCTAAAGCGTGTAGCCTTTAAAAACTGTCTGTCCAACACTCACTACCGAGTTCCAATCTGTTTCTGGAAGCAATGTCAGCACATTAACTGTTCGTCACGAAATGGGTTTCCATGTCAGAGCAGCCGCACACAAGCGTAAGATCACCATGCGCAATGCCAAGCGTCGGTTGGAGTGGTGTAAAGCTCACCGCTATTGGACTCTGGAGCAGTGGAAACGCGTTCTCTGGAGTGATGAATCACACTTCACCATCTGGCAGTGACGGATGAATCTGGGTTTGGCACATGCCAGGAGAATGCTACCTGCCCGAATGCCAACTGTAAAGTTTGGTGGAGGAGGAATAATGGTCTGGGGCTGTTTTTCATGGTTCGGGCTAGGCCCCTTAATTCCAGTGGAGGGAAATCTTAATGCTACAGCATACAATTACATTCTAGACAATTCTATGCTTCCAAATATTTGGCAACAGTTTGGTGAAGGCCCTTTCCTGTTTCAGCATGACAATGCCCCCTTGCATAAAGCGAGGTCCATACAGAAATGGTTTGTTGATATCGGTGTGGAAGAACTTGACTGGCCTGCACAGAGCCCTGACCTTAACCCCATCGATCACTTTTGGGATGAATTGGAACGCCGACTGCGAGCTCTGGGTCGATTCAACTGCAATCTATCAGAACTAACCCTATTTCATTTTCCTTGCAGCTAATTATCCTGTGCATGCTAAAAAGCAAGCAGGCGAACACAAACAAACACAGCACCACACTGACAGCAGATGTCCTCATGTCAGTGCCCTGTTGTGCGGTGCCCTATGTGTATGTACAGTATGTGTGCCTGTATAGTGTATAGTGTGTGAACAGAGCTGTAACTCTCTCGTGCGTGAGAAAGCCCTTAAGCTAATTCAGCACTGAAGTACTCACAGCCAAAGATGAGAGGGAATTATTCAGAGCACTTCCGAGTGGCGTTATGAAACTTTGATTGGTCTCCTCCTGACGCTCATTGGACAGCTCCGTATGTACTGTAATGCTCATTGTGCTGATGAAAGCCAACACCGTGGTAATGAAGCGCTGCTACACTATGCTAATAGGGAGAGGTGTTTGTTGTAGATGGTGCTGAAAGCATGTCAGCCTCTGTATTTCCTCTCCCCCCGCGGTGCTCACCGCTTCCTCCTTCTTTTTTCACTCTTTCTTCATCACACCTCTCAAACTTTCTTTCTCTTTATAGTCACCTCACCTGATAGTTTTGTATAATTTGCCAACAGAGAAATAAACATAGGTATTTTTGCAAATGCTAAATGCCTGCACATATACACACACACGCATTTGCTGACTCACAAACACACAAATACATATTCTCTCTCTTGTAGTATCTTACCTGGTTCGCACAGACAGGTGTGGCGTTCCCAATTGTCACAACAGCGGCTGTGGGGCGGGCAGGGGGAAGAGACACAGGGGTTGCCAACGTTACAGCCCGTCTCCACTTTGACAGCCCTGGAGGGGCGGGGCAGGGGCATGGCATCTGGTCGCACCCCCAAACGAACCCCCTAAAACATAGACAAAATAGGTGTCAAATATAGTCTCATAAGAACATAGACCAATATACCATACATAGACCAATATACCATACATAGACCAATATACCATACATAGACCAATATACCATACATAGCATAAAGCCATGGCCAAAAGTTTTGAGAATGACACAAATATTAATTTCCACAAAGTTTGCTGCTTCAGTGTCTTTAGATATTTTTGTCAGATGTTACTATGAAATACTGAAGTATAATTACAAGCATTTCATAAGTGTCAAAGGATTTTATTGATAATTATATGAAGTTGATGCAGAGTCAATATTTGCAGTGTTGACCCTTCTTTTTCAAGACCTCTGCAATCCGCCCTGGCATGCTGTCAATTAACTTCTGGGCCACATCCTGACTGATGGCAGCCCATTCTTGCATAATCAATGTTTGGAGTTTGTCAGAATTTGTGGGGTTTTGTTTGTCCACCCGCCTCTTGAGGATTGACCACAAGTTCTCAATAGGATTAAGGTCTGGGGAGTTTCCTGGCCATGGACCCAAAATATCGATGTTTTGTTCCCCGAGCTACTTAGTTATCACTTTTGCCTTATGGCAAGGTGCTCCATCATGCTGGAAAAGGCATTGTTCGTCACCAAACTGTTTCTGGATGGTTTGGAGAAGTTGCTCTCGGAGGATGTGTTGGTACCATTCTTTATTCATGGCTGTGTTCTTAGGAAAAATTGTGAGTGAGTCCGCTCCCTTAGCTGAGAAGCAACCCCACACATGAATGGTCTCAGGATGCTTTACTGTTGGCATGACACAGGACTGTTGGTAGCGCTCATCTTGTCTTCTCCGGACAAGCTTTTTTCCGGATGCCCCAAACAATCGGAAAGGGGATTCATCAGAGAAAATGACTTTACCCCCGTCCTCAGCAGTCCAATCACTCTACCTTTTGCAGAATATCAGTCTGTCCCTGATGTTTTTCCTGGAGAGAAGTGGCTTCTTTGCTGCCCTTCTTGACACCAGACCATCCTCCAAAAGTCTTCGCCTCACTGTGTGTGCAGATGCACTCACACCTGCCTGCTGCCATTCCTGAGCAAGCTCTGTACTGGTACTCATTGGTGCCCCGATCCCGCAGCTGAATCAACTTCAGGAGACGGTTGTGACCCTTGCTGGACTTTCTTGGGTGACCTGAAAACTTCTTCACAACAATTAAACCGCTCTCCTTGAAGTTCTTGATGATCCGATAAATGGTTGATTTTGGTGCGATCTTACTGGCAGCAATATCCTTACCTGTGAAGCCCTTTTTGTGCAAAACAATGATGACTGCACGTGTTTCCTTGCAGGTAACCATGATTGACAGAGGAAGAACAATGATTCCAAGCACCACCCTCCTTTTGAAGCTTCCAGTCTGTTATTTGAACTCAATCAGCATGACAGAGAGATCTCCAACCTTGTCCTCGTCAACATTCACACCTGTGTTAACGAGAGAATCAGCTGGTCCTTTTGTGGCAGGGCTGAAATGCAGTGGAAATGTTTTTTGGGGATTCAGTTAATTTGCATGGCAAAAGGGGACTTTGCAATTAATTGCAATTCATCTGATCACTCTTCATAACATTCTGGAGTATATGCAAATTGCCATCAGACAAACTGAGGCAGCAGACTTAGTGAAAATTAATATTTGTGTCATTCTCAAAACTTTTGGCCACGACTGTACATGCTAACACACAAAGTCTATAAGAGTCCCAGAAAGAATTATGGGCATCGGTTAAGATACAGTTGCCATTGTGATAGAACCCTTACCTGGATGCAGCCCCGTATCCCGTTCTGCACCTCCCCCAAGCCCAGGACTCCGCCCACATGGAGGTGTTTCACTTTCAGCCCATGGATCTCATTCCCCACTATCACTGTGCCCTGAGAGATAGTGGGAAGAAATAGAGAGAGACTAAATAGATTACACTTAAAAATTTAGCCAGTTAACAGACGCTGTTATTCAGAATGACTTCAGTGCATTCAAATAGATGGAGTTAGAGAAAGAGAGGGGGATAGAGTGAATATGTGAAAGAACAGAACAGAATAGATAGAAAGGGTTAGACAGGTTTAGGGAGAGAAAGAGTGAGAGACAAACATATTTCAATGAAAGTAAGTGAACAAGAAGGATTCAGGAGAGACAATGAAAGAGCATAACAAGACAGTGTGTGGTGCTACATGGCTGGAGTGAATTCTTACAAACACAGGTTTTAACACCAGCAGTGGGCAGACATTACACTGGCTTTAGGATTGGATATTGGGATTAACAACCTACAGGATTACAGGGCCAATTAGAGGTTATGATTTGCATTGAGACGTCTGCACTGCTGAGTGATATGGGGGTTTAGTGTGTCACTGTTCATTCTGGACACGACCTTAATGTGTCTCTCCGGGTAAAAGTCACCTTTAGGTGCAGATCTAGGATCAGTTTAAGCCTCGACAATTATAACCTAATCAATTAAGGGAAGAAATGCAAATCTGACTTTAAATCAGTGTGTACGGACAATTTGTGACTCTCACCTGGAAGAGGCCAAAGTCGAGGCGGACGGTAGCCACGTAGCGCGTCTCCCTCCCGCTGCGGACGTCTCGGAGCTCCAGCTGCAGGTCGTGCCAGCGCCCGTCGCTCACCTGCACCTGGTCCAGACGCAGACGCACCGGCAGCGTCGACCCCTTGGTCACTGAGAACACCAGCTGACCACTCACCAGCTGCAACAGAGACACGTGTGAATAATCCACAGAGTAATCCACACAAATATGCTTTGGAGTCCCCCTGTAGGTTGCTATTACTCCAACATAAACGGACACATTTCCAAAGACAGACGGACAAATAGACACAGATCAACTAGTGCAGGTTAGGTAGCACAGGTAAGTGTATATGTATGTGTGTACAGACCTGGAAGACCAGGCTGGTGTACTGTCCGGCCTGTGCCTGCAGCAGAGTGCCCTCCCTGGCCCGCGTCCTAAACACCAGCCCCAGGTACCAAGGTGTGGAGATGGTCACGTCATTCTTCAGGTCCCACCAGAGGGCACTGTTTCCCAGGAAACGATGTGGGTGGGGCATCACTGTAGGGGGGCAAGGAGAAGGTATGGTCAGTGAGGTTAGTATGAGGTGTGTGTATACGTCTGTTAATAAAGGAGTGAGAAAAGCCTATGTTTACTGGACAGGTATGTCAGTGCTTACCATGGCTGCAGTCCTTCCCTCCAAACCCTAGGGGGCAGTCACATGAGAAGGTCTCCCAGCTGACACGACACGTTCCTCCGTTCTGACATGGGTCGGAGTTACAGAAGGGCAGCTTGGCACTACATCCTATCAGAACCAGAGAAAATCATCACATCTGTGTTAACTCAATCAAACTCAATCAACTTAGCGGTTAGTGGTTTCTATTGACAACACAAACACAGACAGCTAAAAACGCTTTGTGTCAAGTCTACCAAACTTGTGCACTGTGTTCACAGAATATTATACTTTTGGGAACAGAAAACTGTATTGAGATTGAATTTTTCATCGATGAGAAAATTTTTAGAACGTCAGCCCAGTTTCATCTCGCTCCATCTTCTCCATCTGCTGGCCACTGTACTTCCTCTCATCACCATATTTTGGTGGTGAGTGAGTGGAAGTTCCAACTGGATTTTTACCCCCAGTAAAGTATCTGAGTTTCCACTTGTATCTGAGTATGCTATACAGACCAGGTAGGGTTCCATTGTTAGCGATGTATCCCGCCAGGTCCAAAGGTCTGTTGTCGATGTGGAGGTCTTTCATACAGCCAATAAACTCCCGGGTGTGAAACGGGAAATGATCAGGCATGTTGGGCACTCCGCCCAAAAACAAGGGACCGGTGAGATCCAGAGATCTGAGAAGGGCGGAGAGAGAGGGAGAGAAGGGTGAGGGATAGAGAGAGAAGGCAGAGGGATAGAGAGAGAAGGCAGAGGGATAGAGAGAGAAGGCAGAGGGATAGAGAGAGAAGGCAGAGGGAGAGAAGGCAGTGGGATTGAGAGAGAAGGCAGAGGTATAGAGAGAGAAGGCAGATGGATAGAGAGAGAAGGGAGAGGGAGAGAAGGCAGAGGGATAGAAAGAGAAGGCAGAGGGATAGAGAGAGAAGGCAGAGGGATAGAGAGAGAAGGCAGAGGGATAGAGAGAGAAGGGAGAGGGAGAGAAGGCAGAGGGATAGAGAGAGAAGGCAGAGGGAGAGAAGGCAGAGGGATAGAGAGAGAAGGAGGATGGAAGAGAGGAGCACAACACTATTAGATGTTGCCCTTGTACTTTCCTCAGCGCTTACAGAGCACAGCAGCAGTGGTGAGGGACTTGTCAAGTCCAGACAGCATTGCCAGGCTTAAGTGGTAATGTTGAGGGTTTAACCCTGACACTGACTTGCACATGACGTGCACGTGTGTGTGTGTCTGTGTCTGTGTGTGTGAGATAGAGAGATGGAGAGACTTACTTCTTGGAGCTGGTCTGTTTGCCCTGAGCAGCACAGCTGTAGTTGCCGAGCTGCTTTCCGAAGCGTAGCGACACTGCTGTGTCACAGTCGTCCACGCTGACCACCGCCACCTTCTCATCAGATGGACCCTGGGCCTCCCCACTCACACTGCGCTTGGGCTGGGGCAGACACAGGAACAGTCCAATTTAACACACACACACACACGCACACATACAAACAGTACACACACAGTACACACACAGAACACACAGAATACACCAAAACATCTTGCTGTACTCTTGCTGCTTGTGCTGCTACAAAGACAGAGAGTAAAATGCAGTACACACACAGTGGACTATCAGAGAGAGGGAAGAATATGTGACATAGAAAGAAACACTGACACTGCAGAGGAACTCACAGCCACACTCACAGAGAGTGAAAGACAAACCTGTACACACAGCCATACCGTACACACACTGTGCGAGGGCTGAGAAAAATGTAGAAGGGGAAAAATTCTAACAAATGCATGGTATGTGCAGATATTACGGGTTACACACACACACACACACACACACACACACACACACACACACACACACACACACACACACACACACACACACACACACACACACACACACACACACACACACAGGGACTCGCCTTGTTGTAGTAGTGGATGTGGACAGTGTGCCAGTTTCCATCGGCCACGCCCCCAGGTAGAAAGGGGCTCACCTGAGTGGACAATTCACCTGGGGACAGACAGGTCAGAGCTCACACTCAAAACCAGGGTTTCGCCTACCATTGTATAGTCGGGGCACACCCACAAAGCCATACACATACATATACAGATAGACACATACCTGTGGAGTACTTGAGCACCACCTGACCCTCTAGGATCTCCAGAGCCAGGAAGTCGTGTTTCTCATTGAAGCGTCCGTTGTAGAAGAGGAGGCCACTGTTCTCCAGAGTGGCAAAACTGTAACACAACCCACAACCATGTTAGGGAGCTGTGAGTAACCCCACCATCACACACACGGTACAGGAGATGCTCTGTACATAGTACAGGATAAGCTGTAGGGTTCACCGCAAATCTCTAATGCAAGTGTACATGAGTATATAGGACATTATGGTAAATAATAAATAAAAGAGCTATGCCTGCTGAGAGAGGCTGGGACGGATCACGTCATGTGTCTTAAAGCTAATGTACCTCTGAGTAATGGGATTTAGTTAGACCTGAGATGACATTTGTGACCACTTCAAAATAGCAATCACGTCTGACCAATCAGAACACACCAAGGGGCCACACCAGGTCCCAAGTTGGGCCTCTAGAAGTGGGGGAGGGGACAACGAGAACAGGATAGAGGGTAAAATATAACAAATAAATGACATGACACGTGAAAGACAGAGCAGGGAATTGAGAAAGGGTCGAAAAAGAAAGATTGAAAGAGAGAGCGAGAGAGAGAAAGAGAGAGGGAAAGAAAAAGAAAGATTGAAAGAGAGAGCGAAAGAGAGAGGGAAAGAAAAAGAAAGATTGAAAGAGAGAGCGAGAGAGAGAAAGAGAGAGGGAAAGAAAAAGAAAGATTGAAAGAGAGAGCGAAAGAGAGAGGGAAAGAAAAAGAAAGATTGAAAGAGAGAGCGAGAGAGAGAAAGAGAGAGGGAAAGAAAAAGAACGTCAGTACTCACGTGAGAGAAATGGAGAGGTGGAATCTCTGGCGGAGGCCTCGGAACATGATAAAGGATTTGGGGGGGAAGGAGCGTGCAGTGACAGCGCAGTAGGGCCGCTCATACCCTCCTGCAGGGCACTCACAGCGGAACCCCCCTCCAGACAGCTCCCTGCACGTCCCCCCATTCCTACACACCCCCGGGACACAGCGGCCCTGACGCCTGTCCCACTCACACCGTTCACCTGGGAAGGAGAGGGGATGCAGCATGTTACTGTACACATACAGTACCAGTCAAAAGTTTGGACACAGCTACTCATTCAAGAGTTTTTCTTTCTACATTGTACAATAATAGTGAAGACATCAAAACTATGAAATAACACATATGGAATCATGTAGCCAAAAACGTTATGCAAATCAAAATATATTTTATATTTGAGATTCTTCAAAGTAGCCACCCTTTGCCTTGATGACAGCTTTGCACACTCTTGGCATTCTCTCAACCAGCTTCATGAGGTTTTCACCTGGAATGCATTTCAATTAACAGGTGTGCCTTGAAATTAATTTGTAGAATTTCTTGTGTTGTGACAAGGTAGGGGTGGTCTACAGAAGATAGACCTATTTGGTAAAAGACCAAGTCCATATTATGGCAAGAACAGCTCAAATAAGCAAAGTGAAGCAACAGTCCATCATTACTTTAAGACAAAAAGGTCAGTCAATGCTGAAAATGTCAAGATCTTTGAAAGTTTATTCAAGTGCAGTCGCAAAAACCATGAAGTGCTATAATGAAACTGGCTCTCATGAGGACTGCCACAGGAAAGGAAGACCCAGAGTTATCTCTGCTGCAGAGGATAAGTTTATTAGAGTTACCAGCCTCAGAAATTGCAGCCCAAATAAATGCTTCACAGAGTTCAAGTAACAGACACATCTCAACATCAACTGTTCAGAGGGGACTGCGTGAATCAGGCCTTCATGGTAGAATTGCTGCAAAGAAACTGGCTATTTCAGGCTATTTCAGCCACACCCGTTGCTGATAGGTGTATAAAATCGAGCACACAGCCATGCAATCTCCATAGACAAACATTGGCAGTAGAATGGACTTACTGAAGAGCTCAGTGACTTTCAACGTGGCACAGTCATAGGATGCCACCTTCCCAACTAGTCAGTTAATCAAATTTCTGCCCTACTAGAGCTGCCCCGGTCAACTGTAAGTGCTGTTATTGTGAAGTGGAAACGTCTTGGAACAACAACGGCTCAGCCTCGAAGTGGTAGGCCACACATGCTCACAAAACGGGACCGCCAAGTGCTGAAGCACGTTGCGCGTAACACTCTACTGTCCTCGGTTGCAACATTCACTACCGAGTTCCAAACTGCCTCTGGAAGCAACGTCAGGACAAGAACTGTTCGTTGGGAGCTTCATGAAATGGGTTTCCATGGCCGAGCAGCCGCACACAAGCCAAGCGTCAACTGGAGTGGTGTAAAGCTCGCCACCATTGGACTCTGGAGCAGTGGAAACACATTCTCTGGAGTGATGAATCATGCTTCACCATCTGGTAGTCCGACGGACAAATCTGGGTTTGGTGGATGCCAAGAGAATGCTACCTGCTCGAATGCATAGTGCTAACTGTAAAGTTTGGTGGAGGAGGAATAATGGTCTGGGGCTGTTTTTCATGGTTCGGGCTAGGCCCCTTAGTTCCAGTGAAGGGAAATCTTAACTCTACAGTATATAATGACATTCTAGACGAGTCTGTGCTTTCAACTTTGTGGCAACAGTTTGGGCATTGTTTCAGCATGACAATGCCCCCGTGCACAAAGCGAGGTCCATACAAAAATGGTTTGTCAAGATCGGTGTGGAAGAACTTGACTGGCCTGCACAAAGCCCTGACCTCAACCCCATCAAACACATTTGGGATGAATTGGAACTCCGACTGCAACCCAGGCCTAATCACCCAACATCAGTGTCCAACCTCACTAATGCTCTTGTGGCTGAATGGAAGCAAGTTCCCACAGTAATGTTCCAACATGTAGTGGAAAGCCTTCCCAGAAGAGTGGAGGTTGTTATAGCAGCAAAGGGCGACCAACTCAATATTAATGACCATCATATTGGAATGAGATATTCGACGAGCAGGTGTCCACATACTTTTGGTCATGAGTGTATTAAATGTTTCGATGAACCATAGGAATGTATAGAGGACTCATCTTCATATCTGTGACATTATAGCATCTGTGACAGCATGGGCAGCGCCATTGAGGCTACAACCCATCAGAATTCCCACCCAGTTGACTACTTTAAAATGTCTGAAGCATGGTGGAAGCACACAATGGTGCTGCCCATGCTATAACAGCCTTTTGGCCACTAGAGGCTTCTATCATTCTCTATGGGAGAAACCAACATTTCCTCAAACAATTCTCTTGCCAGCATTTCTCAAAATATGACTGTAACTGCAAGCAACCCCATTTGAGTGGGCAGTAGTCTCACTAGATGCTTCTATCATTCTCTATGGAATGAACCAACCTTTCCTCATTCTATTCCTTTGCCAGGATTTCTCAAAATATGACTGTCACTGCAGGCAAACCTATTTGTGTGGGCAGTAGTCTCTGCTCAATGCCCAGCAAATAAAACTATATCACTACAGGCAAAATTATACATATAATCAGACTCAGCAGATTGAGTAAAATACCCAGCTAGAGAGCACCAGCCAGCCTCCCTTTCAATGAGCTGGTGTAAACACAGTGTGGGCATGAACTGTCTTCACCCTGCAGACACTGCTCCTCTAGGCCCCCAGTTTAGAGGCCTGCTGAGGTCCATGGAGACATGCAGATCATGTTAGAGCTGCAGGCCTTTGTATGGCGGGCCTAATGGTGTCTCGTTGGTACAATATTTGTTCAACCAACGTCAAGGCACTACTATGGTGAATGCAGCCACTGGCATGGTTTAAAACAACCACCAAGCTTGGTGGGCGAGACTGCAGAGTGCCTTGGTCTTTTTCTCATGCGCGTATGGACACCCACGCTGACACACACACTGACTGACTGACTGTACCCCCCGGTATGATGTGCAGTGTTAAAACATGGTCAGGTTCTGTGTCTAAAAGCAAGACGACTTTAAACGACTTTCACCCCTCCTACTTCCTCCACCCACGCTGCTCACACACACACACACACACACACACACACACACACACACACACACACACACACACACACACACACACACACACACACACACCAACTTATTAATATTAAAATAAATAAACAGACATTAATAATCATGAATTATTTGTCTAGTGATACAGACAGACAGACAGACAGAGCAAACATCTAGCAACCCGAAGGTTGAGTGTTTGAAACTCATCACGGACAACTTTGTCATTGTAGCTAAATAGCAACTTTGCAAGTACTTACTTCCTTTTAGCTACGACTACTTAGCATGTTAGCTAACCCTTCCCCTAACTCTAACCCTTACCTTAACCCTTTAACCTGAATCCTAACCCTAACCTTGATCCTAACCTTAACCCCTAACCCTAACCCTTTGCCTAGCTAACATTAGCCACCTAGCTGATGTTAGAGACAACAAATTTGAATACATAACATATTATACGTTTTGCTAATTGGTAACATATTGTACAAATTGCAATTCGTAACATATTGTACGAAATGGATGATAGACATCCACAAATCAATGTATGCCATATTAAATGTAACATATCATACTAATTGGAGTCGCCCAGATTTACATTTACTATGTTATGTCTACCACTGAGTCCATGTTGCCCTGGCAAAGAACAGAAGATCCTATTCTTTTCACTTCACTGACTCTCCTATAATTGTTTGGTGTACAACTGTGCGCTCACTCAACACACTGAGGGCCCACTCAAACCGATAGGGAGCACAGTTTAAGCTTCTACATTCATATTCTCCACAGACTTACATGGAAATGGAGCAATTACTGGACAAAAGCTTTCCCTAAGATAACAAGACACTTATGCTCTTGTTATAAAAAACGACTCTACATTCTACCGGTGCTTCTCGATTCTCTTTATTCTGGACAAACGGAGCACTATTTCTGTCCTCTTCCCCCCTCTCTCTTTTCTTCTCCACACTCCCTGTCCATCCTGACTTCCCCTTCACCTCTCTTCCCCCTCTCTCTCTTTTCTTCTCCACACTTCCTGTCCATCCTGACTTCCCCTTTTCCTCTCTTCCTCCCTCATTCTCTCCATCCCTATGCCTGCACATTCTTAAAACTATCTTCCGATTGCCTGTCATCCCTATCTTTGCTTCTTATTTCCCCTGCTTCTTATTTTCTCCTCCCTTCCTCATTCTCTCTGTATCTCGAGCTAATGCATTCACACCCCTTCATTCATGGGATGTTTTATTCATCAAAGCCATCCCTTCCCCTACGGCTCCTCAACCTACCCCTCCTTCCCTCCCACACATGGTACATCCCCAGAGGCCATCTCTCTACCTCCTTCCTTCTCTACCTCCTCTGACTCCTTCACTCTCTTTTTTCTACCTCCTTCCCTCTCTCTCCATCTTTACCTCCTTCCCTGTTCTCTCTCTACATCCTTCTCTCTCTTTTTCTCTCTCTACCTCCTTACCTCCCTTTCTCTCTGTACATTAGTCCCTCTCTTTTTCTCTGCCTAGTTCTCCTCTCTCTGCCTCTGATGCTTCCCTTTCTTCTTCCTAGCTTAGCCCCTCCCACTCCCTTTAGTCCCCCTTTTCCCATGTGGCTCAGTTGGTAGAGCATGGAGCTCAGTTGGTAGAGCATGGAGCTCAGTTGGTAGAGCATGGAGCTCAGTTGGTAGAGCATGGAGCTCAGTTGGTAGAGCATGGCGCTCAGTTGGTAGAGCATGGAGCTCAGTTGGTAGAGCATGGAGCTCAGTTGGTAGAGCATGGAGCTCAGTTGGTAGAGCATGGAGCTCAGTTGGTAGAGCATGGAGCTCAGTTGGTAGAGCATGGAGCTCAGTTGGTAGAGCATGGAGCTCAGTTGGTAGAGCATGGAGCTCAGTTGGTAGAGAATGGTGCTCAGTTGGTAGAGCATGGTGCTCAGTTGGTAGAGCATGGAGCTCAGTTGGTAGAGCATGGTGCTCAGTTGGTAGAGCATGGTGCTCAGTTGGTAGAGCATGGTGCTCAGTTGGTAGAGCATGGTGCTCAGTTGGTAGAGCATGGCGCTCAGTTGGTAGAGCATGGTGCTCAGTTGGTAGAGCATGGAGCTCAGTTGGTAGAGCATGGCGCTCAGTTGGTAGAGCATGGTGCTCAGTTGGTAGAGCATGGTGCTCAGTTGGTAGAGCAAGGCGCTCAGTTGGTAGAGCATGGTGCTCAGTTGGTAGAGCATGGCGCTCAGTTGGTAGAGCATGGAGCTCAGTTGGTAGAGCATGGCGCTCAGTTGGTAGAGCATGGTGCTCAGTTGGTAGAGCATGGTGCTCAGTTGGTAGAGCATGGCGCTCAGTTGGTAGAGCATGGCGCTCAGTTGGTAGAGCATGGTGCTCAGTTGGTAGAGCATGGCGCTCAGTTGGTAGAGCATGGCGCTTGCAACATCAGGGTTGTGGGTTCCATGGGGGACCAGTAAGAAAATGTATGCACTCACTGTTATGTCGATCTGGATAAGAACATCTGCTAAATGTAAAATGCTCCATCTCTCCCTCTCTATACTCCCCCTCTTTCCTTTATCTATAAATACTCTAAGTAGTTCTCTTTTCTCCATATCTTTTATTATCTCCATGGGAATCATTCCATCTATTGCAGAATCATTATTAAATGCCTGTGTTAGTTCTATGCAGTCCATTGAAACAACACAGTGACATTTCATACAAACACAGGCAATACAGAAAATGTTCTATTCATCGTTGCGATCACTTTCTTCATTCCCCGTATCTCTCTCGCCCTCTTTCTAGTTTTCCCTCTCTCCTTTAGTCTCTAACTTCTCTCTCTGCAAGAGTTTGAACAGCGCTTAAGGCTCCTTCTCACTTCTGAAAGATAAGTGCTGGTTCACCCCAAGCTTTTTTGATCTGAAATGAAAGAGAATATGAAACACCTCTAACATATTCATGGCATCTATCCTCCATCACTTCCACCATAAGACAGTATTGCAGCTATTCCCAGGGGAAAGGAGGAGGGATCGGAAACACGTCCTTGTGAGGACATAACACTACTTTGTTTCCAGAGACTCACTCACAGGAACAAACACACACATTTTTCATAAACAGTCAGAAAACGTCACACAAAATGTCAGACACAGTGAATCAGACATAAGCATACATACACACACGCACGCACGCGCACACACACACACACACACACGCAGTGACTAAACACCTATTACCTGTGTAGTCTTCTCTGCAGATACAGGTGTAGCCTCCCTCCCTGCGAGCACACACACCTCCGTTGAGGCAGGGGTTGGAGTAACACAGGTTGATCTCCGTCTCGCAGTAGTCCCCAGTGAAGCCTGCGGGGCAACGGCAGCGCAGCCCGGCGATGGGGTGGATGGGCCGGAACAGGATGGAGGGAGAGGAGATGAAGGGAGCAGAGCTGTTGAAGCGAAGCACCGAGATGCACTTCATGTAGTTCTGACATGGCTCCCGCAGACACACGTTGTCATCGAACGGGAGCACCTGTTTTACAACACACACACACAGATAGTTTCAATTCAGTGGACGGGTTGGGAATAGAGTGAGAGTGAAAGAGAGCGAGTGTGTGTGTGTGTACGTGTGCGTCCTCTTGTAAGTGTGTGTGTTCAGTGCGTACATCTATGTATCTTGATGCGTAACCACATATGTCTAATGCTATCTGTGTTTCTGAGTTGATCTGTCTGTTCTTCCGCCTCCCGTACCTCCATCTTTGCCAAGGAGGTGAGGTGCGGACGGTTGAGGTAGAGTTGCTCTTCCAGGGCCTCTGAGGGTAAAAAGTTACCCCCGGGCAGTGCAGCGGTGAAACTGACGTTCAGGATGCCCCCTGCCTCGCCGTCCGGCTGGATGTTGAATACAAAAACATCCTCCGGAGGGATGGACAGCACCGCCGACACCCCTTCCAGGAAGTGACCCAGCAGTGGGGACAGGAAGTGCTCCTGGGACATGTTTTGGAGGCGCACCGTCACGCTGCTGCTCAACATGTCCTCTGTGATGATCAGCACTCGTAGAACGCACTGGGCCGAGATACTGTGGACTCCGTCTGAGAGAGAGGGGGAGAGAGGGAGAGGGGGATGGGAGGAGAGAGAGGGGGGTGAGGTTGCTATGTCAATCTGTAGAGATATACATATTTAGGTAGCATGAGCAGCCGTCTTACAAGTGCATAATCTTCACACACAAATAGGAAAGAAGGAGAGAGTGAGTGTCGGTGGAGCTACTGAGAGACAGGAGAGGCAGGAGAGAGTGATGGTCTGTGGAGATACTGAGAGACAGGACAGGCAGGAGAGAGTGATGGTTGGTGGAGCTACTGAGAGACAGGACAGGCAGGAGAGAGTGATGGTTGGTGGAGCTACTGAGAGACAGGACAGGCAGGAGAGAGTGATGGTTGGTGGAGCTACTGAGAGACAGGAGAAAGTGAGGGTTGGTGGAGCTACTGAGAGACAGGAGAGAGTGAGTGTCAGTGGAGCTACTGAGAGGCAGGAGAGGCAGGAGAGAGTGATGGTCTGTGGAGCTACTGAGAGACAGGAGATGCAGGAGAGAATGAGGGTTGGTGGAGCTACTGAGAGACAGGAGAGGCAGGAGAGAGTGAGGGTTGGTGGAGCTACTGAGAGACAGGAGATGCAGGAGAGAGTGGTGGTCGGTGGAGCTACTAAGAGGCAGGAGAGAGTGATGGTCTGTGGAGCTACTGAGAGACAGGAGAGGCAGGAGAGAGTGAGGGTTGGTGGAGCTACTGAGAGACAGGAGAGAGTGATGGTCGGTGGAGTTACTGAGAGGCAGGAGAGGCAGTAGAGAGTGATGGTCGGTGGATCTACTGAGAGACAGGAGAGGCAGGAGAGAGTGATGGTCGGTGGAGCTACTGAGAGTCAGGAGAGAGGGTCGGTGGAGATACTGAGAAACAGGAGAGACAGGAGAAAGTGAGGGTCGGTGGAACCACTGAGAGACAGGAGAGAGTGAGGGCCGGTGGAGCTACTGAGAGACAGGAGAGAGTGAGGGTTGGTGGAGCTACTGAGAGACAGGAGAGAGTGATGGTCTGTGGAGCTACTGAGAGACAGGAGAGAGTGAGGGTTGGTGGAGCTACTGAGAGACAGGAGAGAGTGAGGGTTGTGGAGCTACTGAGAGACAGGAGAGAGAGTGAGGGTCGTGGAGCTACTGAGAGACAGGAGAGAGTGAAGGTCGGTGGAGCTACTGAGAGACAGGAGAGAGTGAGGGTCGGTGGAGCTACTGCGAGACAGGAGAGAGTGAGGGTCGGTGGAGCTACTGAGAGACAGGAGAGAGTGAGGGTCGGTGGAGCTACTGAGAGACAGGAGAGACAGGAGAGAGTGAGGGTCGGTGGAGCTACTGAGAGACAGGAGAGAGTGATGGTCGGTGGAGCTACTGAGAGACAGGAGAGACAGGAGAGAGTGAGGGTCGGTGGAGCTACTGAGAGACAGGAGAGACAGGAGAAAGTGAGGGTCGGTGGAGCTACTGAGAGACAGGAGAGAGTGATGGTCGGTGGAGCTACTGAGAGACAGGAGAGAGTGATGGTCGGTGGAGCTACTGAGAGACAGGAGAGAGTGAAGGTCAGTGGAGCTACTGAGAGACAGGAGAGACAGGAGAGAATGAGGGTCGGTGGAGCTACTGAGAGACAGGAGAGAGTGATGGTCGGTGGAGCTACTGAGAGACAGGAGAGAGTGATGGTCGGTGGAGCTACTGAGAGACAGGAGAGAGTGAAGGTCAGTGGAGCTACTGAGAGACAGGAGAGACAGGAGAGAATGAGGGTCGGTGGAGCTACTGAGAGACAGGAGACAGAATGAGGATGTTGACATTGTGGGGGGAGTGGAGCGGTGGCAGCTGGTTTGATTACAGGATTATGAGGAGGCTGACTCCCTACTGACCTCACACACACTCGCACCACACACGCACACACACACCAGGCGCTAATAAATGAACAACCAGGGGGTCGACTAGGATTATGAGAGGAAGGCTCAAACCAAAATATGATTCTTCATGTTCAAGAAATAATATGGGGAAAAACAGTGGAGAATTTCTCTCATTGTAAAAATTTCTCTCACAAAATACAAAATAGGGAATACTGCTCAGACAAAATAACTTGCAAAAATGAATATCTAATTACTTTTGTTATTCAAATGAGACATGGATCGTAGTCAAGGAGGTAATCTTTTGTGATTTGCACCCCTTGCCTGGCTTATTTCTGGCTAGCAGCTAGATAGCTAACTCAGAAACAGGTACACACAATGAGCTACAATATAGGCTAATCCACCCAGCAGCTAGCTACATCGGTAGCAGGTAGGCTACATACAGTACAATATAACTGAGCAATCAGCAATAACTTAGGAACAGATACTGTACATACAGCACAATAATATAACCCAGCTAGCAGCTAGTAGCTAACTCACTCTGTAGCAGGTATTGTAGCTACACAACAAAACCCAGACCTAATGCATATAGCTACTGGCCCTCTGAGGCTAAGCTACCTTTCTAGCGCACATCTTTAAACTTTTATAACCCTCCCCAAAGTATAAATGGAGGTTATTTTAGCATCTTTAGCACTGAGGGGAAAACAAGTGTTTGTAAATAACACTGTGGGCTTCTTTTTGCTCCTATCCATGTTTTCGCGTCATGACTCCACACTTCAAACGGAGGAGTGGCGTTTTAGGTCTGCTGGGTTGAGAGGGGCTATTCCAGGTACACTTGGCTAATATAGTTTTACCGCCTCCTAGATATAAGCAATGCTTCCTTTCCTAAACATAGGGCTGGAAATAGCAAGCTGCCTGCTACCCACGTCAGTAGCTATGCAGTATATGCCCAAACCCTTTTAAAGAGATGGAGCCTTGCCTTTGCTCCTCTGTCACTTCAGCCAAGCCTGAACCTGCTGCGAGACGGGAACAACTTTCATTTCATGTACACACAGCTCCCTTTCCCTCTAGTCATATCAGGGGAGACTGAACAAGTGTTGGCCTTTTCAAATGGATGGAAATTGTTTTGGGCATGCAGAGTCACCTAGAAATAACAAGTGTAGGTCCCCAGGAGGGTTAAATTATGAACACACAATGTGGCACAGACTCACACACACGGAAACACACACACACACAACCATAGAAAGAAACACATCCATAGCCTGCATTCATTCCCAATCTTGCTCGTTTGAACACAGACACACACGTACACACTACAGGCAGTGGTCTGACAGATGATTTCCGTGCTCTGTTTGTTTTAAAATCCCTTCTCCCCCTGAGGTCCTAACACTCATTATTCTCAGTGCAAAGTAGAACGGAATAAGCCACACAGTCAAAGAGCTCTCTGCAGGCTTATACTGCATCTTTACAACACAGTGTCTAATCTCCCATTAAACCACATACATGGATACACACACACACACACACACACACGATCACTTTACACACACATTGGGCATCAGCATAAAAGTGCATTTTACAGACATATGCTAACAGTCTCAGTGATCTGATCTATCTGTTTTATCTTCCCAGGCGTACAGACGTATCTACCACACCACGTTTACAACTACTGTATGTATATAATGGGAAATTACTCATTTGTAGCATACACACTCCCTCACATTGACTATACTCTCCTTACGCTTGTACACACAAATACACCTGGGCACACTCACTACAGGATGCATCAGTGTGTGTTGAATAAGTAAAGGATGATCCTAAGAGAGGAGAGGAAAGAAAGAGAGAGGGGTTATTGGACCCTGCTGTCTGTTGTGGTTAAATTACAGAGGGATTATATTATTATTATTTATTTTTTGTACTTTTACCCCTTTTTCTCCCCAATTTCGTGGAATCCAATTGGTAGCTACAGTCTTGTCCCATCGCTGCAACTCCCATATGAACTCAGGAGAGGGGAAGGTCGAGAGCCATGCGTCCTCCGAAACACGACCCTGCCAAGCCGCACTGTTCTTGACACACTGCTTGCTTAACCCGGAAGCCAGCCGCACCTATGTGTTGGAGGAAACACTGTGCAACTGGCGACCGAGTCAGCTTGCAAGCACCCGGCCCACCACAAGGAGTCGCCAGAGTGCAATGGGACAAGGACATCCCAGTGGGCCAAACCCTACCCTAACCCGGATAACGCTGGGCCAATTGTGCGCCGCCCCATGGGTCTCCTGGTTACGGCCGGCTGTGACACAGCCTGGGATCGAACTCATGTCTGTAGTGACGGATTAGACCTCTGCGCCACTTGGGCTGCCAACAGAGGGATTATTTAACAGCTGGAGCAGGAAGAAAAGGATCTCTTTACGAACACTGTAAACTGTGCCAAACTATCTGGCCATCCCTTACATGACCAGTCAAGAACACAGTTATGTTGGACGGTAAACGTTTACAACACGTTTTATAGAAAGTGCCAATCAAATCTCTATTATTTGCCTTTCATGTTTAAATATCTCTGTCTACACCCATATGTACTGTATAGACACACACAAACACAGATACACACCTAAGCACACAGATTCACACACACACACACAAAAGAGGGGAAGTGGTGGTGGTGTGTGTTGGTGTCCCAGGGGAAGGAGACAGACAGATAGACAGAAACAGATATCAGATGAGTCCTGCTGTCCTGTTGGGATCTTAGACCGACTGGCTATATTACATCTTAATCCCCACTCTCCAGTGTTAGACAAGAGCACGAGTCAAAGCCAAGCAAGCGAGAGAGAACCAGAGACAGCCACAGCCCCAGAGAGAGAGAGAGAGAGAGAGAGAGAGACCATGAGAGACAGAGAGAGAGAGCAAAAAGAGAGTGATACAGAGAGCCCATGAGAGACAGATAGAGAGCGAGAGACAGAGAGCATGAGAGAGAGAGCGTGAGAGCCAGAGAGAGAGAGAGAATGTGAAGGGAGGGGAGGAGAGGGGAGGGAAGCCAGACAGACACAGACAGCAGCATATACAATGAATCTGACAGACTTGCTCTCAGACTGACTGTATTTCATTATAATCTCATAACATTCCAGCCCTGGAGGAGAGGAGTGGGCAGAGAGAGGCTGAGAAAGGCTGAGAAAGGCTGAGAGAGGCTGAGAGAGGCAGAGAGAGGCAGAGAGAGGCAGAGAGAGGCAGAGAGAGGCTGAGAGAGGCAGAGAGGCAGAGAGAGGCAGAGAGAGGCTGAGAGAGGCAGAGAGAGGCTGAGAGAGGCTGAGAAAGGCTGAGAAAGGCTGAGTGTGGGAGAGACGGAGGGAGGGCGAAATGGAGGGAGGGAAACGATGAACAGAGACTCCTACTGCAGAGGGAAAATTGAAAGGGGCAGGGAGAGAGGGAGAAAGAGAGACACACAAACACACACGCACATACAATCACGCACACATACACAGACAAACAAACAAACACAGATAGACAAACAAACACACACTCGTATATATATTGGAATAAAAGCTCTGTAAATAGGCCAGCTCACACAAAAAACACTGCCTATATAAAACCTATTTATTAACAAACTAGAAATGCATGACTGTTGTACAGTAAAATAAATCATAAACCATCGTTACCAGGCAGTTTATCATACCATGCCACATATCGCCTCTTTCATTTATCTCAATACAAATACATAAATCATGGAACAAGAGCCTAAGTATTTGAAATGCCCCTTTACCGCTCAGTCATTCAAGTTTTCTGACCAGCCCTTCCCCCACACTCTTTCTGTCCCACACACACACACAAACCACACACTCTTTCACACACAAATCTCTCTGACCCCGTCCCTCTCTACACATCCAGGCACACTCTCTCTCTCTCTCTCTCTGTCTCACCTGTGACAGTGATGAGCATGGGGGCCACCAAGGCTCTGTTGTTGTCCAGCTTGCGGCTCAGCCGGATCTCCCCGCTGCTGTGGTTGAGAAGCAGCAGGTGCAGCTCGTTGCCCCGTTCGATAGTGTAGTAGAGGCGGTCGCTCACGTCCGGGTCGTGGGCCGGCACCCGTCCGATCCCCCCACTGGGGAAACTGTTGGAACGGTTGGACACAAAGTTGTTGAAGATAATCTGGAAGTCCTGGAGCTGGGGCCGGTTGTCGTTCTGGTCCACCAGCCGGATGCGCACCGTGGCCCGGCTCACCAGGGGGGCTGAGGTGGCCTGGACCACGATCACATACTCTGAGCGGGCTTCATAGTCCAGGTCGATGAGGGAGGTGAGCTCCCCAGAGAATATGTCCATCTGGAAGATCTCAGGGATGTTGCCTTCTACGATCTGGTACATGATCTGGGCGTTGGCCCCCTCGTCTGGGTCTGTGGCTGTAATCTGGGCCACCACTGACCCCACAGCACTGTTCTCCTTCACTAGAACCTCAAAGTCATCCGCTGGGAACACGGGTGCGTTGTCGTTGACGTCGAGAACTGTCACCTGGATGTGGACGGGCGTCCGCTGTGGAGGCACACCACGGTCCACTGCGTACGCCGTCAGCTCATAGAAGGGAACGCTCTCGCGGTCCAGACGACGGACTGTGCGTACAATGCCCGATGTGGGCTCGATGGTGAAGTCCCCGTCGCCGTCCTCCCCATTCTGGAAGGTGTACTGGACGCGGCCGTTGGCGTGGGCATCTCGGTCCGTTGCGGATATCTGTAGGACACTAGTGAAGGGTGGCGCGTCTTCACTGACGGTGCCCTGGTACCTGGGGCTGAGGAACTGTGGTGCGTTGTCATTCACATCGTTCACATTCACCTCTACGTAGGTGGTGTCAGACTTCTGTGGGATGCCGTTGTCCCGGGCGGTGATGGCTAGAGTGTAGGTCATCTGGTCTTCGTAGTCCAGCTCGGCCTGCAGGGTGATGGCTCCGCTGGACGGGTCGATGCGGAACTGGGGGATGTTGTCCTCCAAGAAGTAGGTGATGCGAGCGTTCTCACCGACGTCATCATCCGTGGCACTGATGACCACGACCGTGCTGCCCGGCGGCCGGTCCTCATTCACAGACACTGAGTAGTGAGCACTCTGGAATACAGGCCGGTGCGTGTTGGCGTCCGTGATGTTGACGTGGACCTGGCACGTGTCGTGTAGTGTGCGATCTGAGGCGGTCACCGTCAGAACGTAGCGCCGTTCCTGTTTGTAGTCGAGTGGCAGTGCTAGAGAGACCAGCCCCGACCCTCCGGCTGTGCTTATGGCAAAGCGGTTACGCGTGTTGCCCCCCGTGATCTGATAGGTGACCGCACTGTTGACATCACGATCGACCGCGGTCACAACGACCACACTGGTGCCCACGGCCGCGTCCTCATTAAGCCTCACAAAGTACTCTTTCTGCAGGAACTCTGGCCTGTTGTCATTGACGTCCATCACTGTTATGGTCACGCTGGCTGTGGCAGAGAGAGGTGGGACGCCATAGTCTCTGGCATCCACCCCAAAGAAGAAGTGTTCCACAGACTCCCGGTCCAGAGCCGAGCTGACCGTCACCCAGCCGGTGGCAGAGTTGATGGCGAAGGGCATGTCAGGGCTAGTGCCAGTCAGCCTGTACTCCAGACGGGCATTGTCCCCAGAGTCAGTGTCGATGGCCTGGATGTGGAGGATGGAGCTGCCCACGGGGGAGCTCTCCAGCACTGACGCCTGGAACGGTGTGGATACGAAGATGGGAGGGTTGTCGTTGACGTCGGTCACCTGGACGCTGATGATACCTGTGTTATTGGAGAGGGGCGGCCGACCGTTGTCCTGGGCTCGTACCCTCAGAGTGTACTCCCTCTCTGCCTCGAAGTCCAGAGGGGCAACTACCTGGATCTCCCCCGTCACACTGTCGATGGAGAACTGGCCCCGGCTGTTCCCACTGATGATGTTGTAGTGGACGGCCGCGTTGCTATCCTTATCATGGTCCGTAGCGCTCACCCTCAAGATCTCCGAGTGGGGCCGGATGTCCTCCCTGACCGCCACCACATAGCGCTTCTCGCTGAACTGGGGCACGTTGTCATTCTCATCCAGCACTGTGATGAAGACCTTAACGGTGGCTGAGCGCGGCCCGGGCTCCTTTCCCTGGTCACTGGCCTCCACGTGGAGGGTGTAACGCTCGTTGGTCTCCCTGTCGACTGCCCCCCGCGTAGTGATCAGCCCTGAGCGGGGATCGATCTCGAAAGCGGCGCGGGAGGTGGCTGCGGTGTCTCCTATGAAGCGGTAGCGGATGTTGGCATTGGACGGGGCATCTAGGTCAGTGGCTCGGAGCTGCAGGATGGGGTAACCCTCTTCCACGTTCTCCCGGATGGTCTCCCGGTACTCTACATGCTCAAAAATGGGCGAGTGGTCATTGCGGTCGGCCACGGTGATGGCCACCATGGTGGTGCCAGAGAGGCGTGGAGAGCCATGGTCTGACGCTGTGACCCGGAAGTAATGCAGATCCATGTGCTCCCTGTCCAGCACCTGGGAGGTGGTGATGAGGCCTGTGTCGGGGTCAATGTGGAAGTAGTCAGTTGATCTGCTGTTCATTAGAGGGGCCATGGTGTAGCTGAGCATGCCTGCGTCACCTGAGTCTGGGTCTGTGGCTGAAATGGCTATGACTGAGGTACCTGGGGGCTGGTTTTCTGGTACCTGCACCTGGAAGTTATACAGGGAGAAGTGAGGGTGTCTGTTGGCAGCACGGCGAGCGCGTCCCACCACCAAAACCTCTTTCTCTCTGTCCCCCTCACCTCTATCTTTCACTATGTGTCTTTCCAGGCTTCTCTCTCCACTGGAACTGTGCCTTTCCTCCTCTTCTTCCCACTCTCCCTGTGTGCTTTCATCCCCCTGCCACTCTTTGTTCCCCTGTCCTCCTGACCCACTCTGTGCCTGTGTGTGCCTGGCCCTCTCCTGACCGTTTCCTCCCTCTCCCTCTCCCTCTCCCTCTCCAGTTTCATCTGTTTGGGCTGTGGCTCTCTTTGTTATTCCTTCTGACTCCCACTTCTCCACTTCCTCCCTCCACAGCTCTCTGGCCTGTCCCTCCCCCACCTGTAATTCTCCTTCCCCAGACCCCTCTTCAACCTCGACAACCATATGCCTCTCTTGCAGACTGACACCTTCTTGTTGTAATGGCACCAGTTTACTGGATTTTAATTGCATGCGCGAGCCCCCCTGTACAGTGGTTAAGCTGTCGACAGCACACGCAGCGTGAAGGCACTCTTCCGGGAACGACCCCTGCTGTGTCTGTGAGCACGGTCCACTCAGATCCCCCGACACCTGTCTACTATCGGCATCGTTACTTTCGTCATTCGTTAGAACATTCTCCTCTTTGTTCTCCTCGTTGCTATTGTTGTTGTGGTTCTGGTTGTCGTGGTTCTGGTTGTCAATTCTTAAGTTGTTATTGTTATTGACGTTGTGAACACTCCCGAAAAAGATTGGCTGAAAGTGTTGAGCCAAATCTGCGTGTTTACTTTGGGAATCCTGTGTAAAGGTTTTCATGGGAGCTGTCCACAGCGCCTGTGGTGCTGAACTCATGTGCTGAGAACGGGTAGTGTGGTGGGGGCTAGCTCGTGGCCGGGAATGTGAATCTGAGTCATCATCCCGTTTAGTCAGGTTGAGCTCGATGGAGAATGATAAAGGGGTTGTGGTAACGATATCCCTGTGAGTAACACCAGACTTAATTGCACGGGCGTGTGCCGAGAATGATATAGTGAAAACGGTGATGGAAGACATTACAGGCGTGACGAGAGCTGACTCACTGTGAGCTGGCTCAGACTGAGGGTGAGGATTAGTGGCTCGAACAGACAATTCTGCTGCCTGTATGTCATCATGGAATAAGGAAAACGAGTTTGTAGAGCTAAGTGAATTTATGTTTTCATTAGCGGTATGCCTACCGTTAGATAGAAAACAGAGACTATGCGTAATATTTGTGGTGGGGGAAAATTGGACGTCGACATTACTCCCTGCTATGCTCCCCCTAGGTCCAATAACGTTGGCTGAAGGTCCTCCCCCCACATCCATCTGCTGCAAACCACAATACCCCGTTACGGGGAGAGACCCCCAGGGTAACCCCTTGCTCTCTACACGGGATTGAGAGGTCTGTTCTCGGCCTGACACCACTGATAATTTATGTGGAGAAGCAGCCCGCACTTTAGGCTTGGCTGCTAGATAAACAGAGGCAAAATCATCATCCGGATCATTTGCGTTTACGTGATTTTTTACTTGTGCCTTCTCTCCGTCCATCCTCTGACCCACACCCATGGGATGCCCAGGACTGTGCATGCCAGGCGTGTCTCGGGTACTCAGGTAACAACCTGTGAGGGCCATCCGCCCTTCAATAATCTCGGGCGACTGGTAACATCTGGCCGCGCTGCCTACGGCGGCTGAGGTGAGATAGCATGTGTAGGGCCCTTGCGCCCCACTTCTCACTGTTCTCCCAATGATCATAGTCAACGAACGATTGCAACCAATGCTTGTGAGATCGATAGCATTGTGACTGCCCAATTGAGAACAATCCCAGGTGGCCACCTCGCCGGAGTTCAAAACATTATCGCCCAAATGAGAGTGAGGGCCCCATGTCAGCTGTCCAGTTGGTTGCTTAGCTATATATATGTGCTGTGTTGGAGAAAGTGGCTGGTGGAGAGGCTTTCTACACCTTTCAGAAGCTGCTCTCACGTCCCTAGCTGTCTCGAACGCCTCGCTCTCAGGTCCCCGGTGGTGGCCGCGCACAAAGACTCTCCTGGTGTTGGGTTTGGAGAGCAGCAGACAGGATGGTAACCGCGCGCACACTCTAGTCCTTTGTACAAACCGCATTTTGCCATTTTGAACAGGGGAAGAGAAAACAGGTGAAACAACGCCCCTCTCCTCACTGCTGCTCCTGCTCATACCTGCAGGGTCGGGAAGCATGTCTCCATTCCACGCCCCTGTCGCCCCCCATTCTTCCGTGCACAAGGGTCCAAAAGGGTCCCCGTGCCATATAAAAAGACTCCACACTGGGCATTCTGGTCCCGATGGGAACCGCTGTAACGTCCACCTGGGGCGAATCACCGAGCCGCTGTTGCTCGCCAAGACCCCAGCTTCCCCGGGATGGCTAGGTGTCTCAGGGCAGGGTCCCGGGCTCCAGCGGCAGGGCCCTGCTGCCTTCCCCGGGATAACTTCTAACAAAGGGCTGAGGAACAGGTGGAGAAGAAGTGGCGAGAGCAGGCAGGAACCCAGTAGCAGTGCAGCCATTAGTCTGGTAAGATCCTTTCTCCTCTCCCCCTTTCTCCCTCTCACCCCTCTCTCTTTCTCTCTCCCTCGCTCTCTATCTTCGAGTGCGTCTCTTCCTCTCTTCCGTCGCCGGCTAGGTCGCCAGCTCCAGCGGCACCGCTCGACACCTTCCCCCGCGCTCCCCCGTCTCTCCTTGGGCCCGGGAAGTTGTCATTTACTCGCTGTGTTCGGTAGAACTCGGGCTGTCGGCGTCAGGGGTGCAGCATCTCTCCCTTTCATTCATATCCAACATGGCTCTCAGCAGACCCCGTGGTACTACCATCCTCGCGTTACACTCTCCTCCTCTCAACACCCCTCCCCCTCGCTGCTCTCTTCCTCCGCCTCTCTCTCTCTCGACTCACAGAAATAGGAGAGAATGGTTTATTCCAGCGCGCAGGGCTGTTACGCCACCCGTAGCCGCCATATACACAACTGGAAGGCGACTCTATATCTTACAATCATCTTTTAATAAACCCATCTCAATAAATGACCTTATAGCCTTATAGCCTATATCAGGACCTAATAGCCATGTAGCATATGAAACCAAATGCCATTTTGGTGATAATTAGAAATATTTGGGCTTTATTAAATATGAAAGTGTAACAGAGAGTACTGCACATTATGTTTATTATTGCACATGTTCTGTCACACGTAACCTAATACATTATAAAGACAGTCAGGCCTATGTTATGTACCAAATGAGTTGGCTGAATTGAGCCTCTCCATTACGTCATGCTCTGCCTAAACGTCAATGAGTAATTTACAGTAGCCTAGCTATTCATTGCTTTTCTTTCGATATAATCATCACCCTTCACTTATTATTTTAGTTAAACATGAATTTACATGGATATGACCAAATATATGTAATTGTATTTGCAAAGTGGATAAAAAGTAGTTTATATGAAAATATCACTTTTATTCCCAATTTAATCACACAATTCATTCTGCTGGTGAATTATACAACCTATAAAATGACATCCCCACATTTCGGAAATGGCTGAGGGTGGGAAGGTGTGTCTGGCAGCCTTGGCTTGTAATCGTCGGATGTGCTGTGGCACAAAATTGATATGTTAGGAAAACCAATCTGTGTTTCTCTCAGTCTGGCTGGCTGCCTGTCGCCGCTGTCACGGTTGGAGCGGATCCACACATTTTGAAATATTCATACTCCAACCACAATAATATTGTGGACAAAAAAACGCCAACCCCCTCGCTCTATGCATTTGCTCTCTCCTGATATCCGAGCCGAGCTGATAACAGTCAGATAGTAGCCGCGAGGAGGCGAGTGTCTGGCCGTTTAGGCAGGCAGCCCTGTTGGGTGTCATTGCTCGATCGCCTTGCTCGCACACCAACAATATTTGCTGTGAAAAGTAGGTTATGCTGGCGAGCCGCCCTCTCGGTGATTAGGACGGATAGGCCTACATGTTATTACGCGCAAAGCAGGCTAGCCAAAGTGGCACTTGTGATATCATAGTGAACTAGTGTGAGGAAGAAAATGCCGTTTACCAGGTTACATTAAAACTGGATATCATTCCATGATATTCCTAGATTTAATATAAATAATGTCTCTGGATAAACACACTTTTGTATGAATGGAAAGTTATTGAAATGTGAAGCGCCGCCAAAGCGGGGTGCTGTTTAACTCTAGCCGTCCATAGTCTCAATGGTGACTCCCTGTTTAAATAAAGGTGAAATATAACAATAAAAAGTAAATAAATGATGAACGACATGTGAACGAGAGGCTTGTAGAATCATGACTCTTTCGAGTTTTCAGTTCATCGTTGGCCGGTAGTTGGTCCTGCGTGCTCTGGGAATTACTGACTCAAATGAACGAAACTAGTAGAAATATTCGTTATTTTGATTGAACGAGTCGAAAGGATCCGAACTTCCCATCACTACTATACATTCTAAAATGCACGCGCGCCCGTAGACCTATACGTGCATTAAAAATATACATATTTAAATACATGTTGCATGGCCAGAGCAATGTTGCATTAACGTAGTTGGTTGGCCTCTGGATAAAAACATGTGTTATTTTCTTGTAATTTCATACATTTATCCACGCGCAACCCATATTCTGAGTAGGGGGTAAGTATTTTGAGTAGCAGCTATGCTTTAACTTAACCGGTCTTGTGTGGACTCAAATGGTCCGATGCAGCAGGCCTATTTGGAGTGCCGCTATCCGCTGTAATGAGGTCGATCACAGCGCGACTAAATATGACCCAACATTTCTAGTAATTTCTCGTCGGAAAGATATCCATGTTGTGGACTGCTTACAGTTCGTTGTTTAGTGTTCAACAGGGCTTCGTTTTTTGAGAGTTCTGCCCCTGAACAAGGCAGTTAACCCACTGTTCCCCGATAGGCCGCCATTGTAAATAAGAATGTGTTCTTAACTGACTTGCCTAGTTAAATAAAGGTTAAATAAAAAAATATGTAAAAAATGTATGTTATGTTGGCTACTTTCAGCATAGTCGACATGGGCGCAGTCCACGGTGTTGTAGTGCTGAAATGTCCATAGCCTGTTCGTGCGCCCATCTCTCCCATCACATTTTTGTCTTATTTTATTACTTTTGTGGGTCTGATGGACCCAGAATATTTTGGTTTTTTAAAATATTGTAGGCGGGAACATGATCAATGAGAGAACCATCCAAATAATACATATGTAGTTCGTTGCATTCATTTTTGCACCAGGCGATCAATTAATCTATCAGTTCTAAACATGCATATTGCTTCTCTATGCTGCTTGTAGCATGATCTTTTTTTATGCGCGCATATAGGCCTATGAAGGACAGCTGTTGGTCGGAGAACGTGTCCAGAGTCGCGGAGCAGCATATGAATCCTGCAGTGGAATTCATTGCGGCTAGCCTGCAGGTCAAACGAGCGAGTCACTCAGAAAATATAAAAAAAGAACGAATCGTTTGCAAACTGTACATCACTAATTTATAGACACCATTTTCAAAAAACTGTTGTGTCCAAATTTAACTGGGTGGCTCCCCTCCACGCAACCGTGGATCCATAAACGCATCCTCACTGGGAGTCCCCTATCTATCTACCGCGAGCCGCAACGCAAGACCCTGCTTTTCAACGGTGTGAGTTACCATGGGAACAGCGAAAGTGGGAGTACTTTTATCCTGTGGGGGATTATACCCCGCCGAGGGGTCGAGTGTGCAGGGAGTGAGGGGCACTGTGGAGGGTTTCTTTACTCATTTTGCCTGCCAGTCACATACTCCTTAGCCTAATTGCATGCCCCCGGCCCCGCTCTCCTTGTCTGACCAGGCCGGGTGCCACAGAGTCCCCAGACCCTTTCCCTGAAATCCCGAGCGGCAGGTGGTAGTGGCGGCACGGTTTACATCTGGCCTTGACTGGAAATTATGCGGCAGTATATATTCACAAGAGGTGTGAGGGAACGCACATAGATTGACGGATAGGCTAGTCGTGTAATTTGCCAATGCCAACCAATCGCCTGTTGTCTTCGACATCGATCATTTATGGGAAAGGAAGAAGGCCAGGGCCCTGGCCGTCCTGCCACTTAGACAGGTCGACACAGAGGGTCGCTATCCGGGAAGACCCACTCCATCCCTCCTCTCTCTGATGGCATATGGCAGCAGCTGCGTGGCGCGTGTGGGGTGATTGTGTGACTCTTGCAACAGCTTATATAGGGCCTATGGGTTGCGCGTGAATAATACAGCAATAAGCCTCTGCACGCTACGTTGACGTGAATACCAAACAGCCAAGAAAGGTAACGGGCCCTTAGCTCTCCTTGATCTCACAGTTGATTAGAGACCATTCATTTATTCATTGTTCGGGCCTTGATTCCTATTGCAACCTGTTTTCCTCTCATGTTTGAAGTGTGTTTTCCTTCTTACCTTCAACAGTCAACCAAAAGGATGATGATGTCATTAATTATTTGGGGAGATTAGCCCTATGTGATAAGGCCACATGGTCTATATGTTCATTATCTGGCTGCTAGTTTATTAGATTCAGACAGGGGCCTAGAGCTTGGCCAATTTGATCATGAAATTACTGGCTCTACCATCCTATACACAAACACATCAACCCACCATTCTGGGTTCCATTATAAATCAACACTTTTTGAAACAACCATGTGGCAAGGTAAAACATTTGAACAAATTGGAAAGGGTTCTCTGTCCTATAAACATCTAAAGCAAATATAATGAAAATCTCTTGATATGAAGGAGAGGTTTACTGACACCCCCCCCACCCACAGTTTTATTCAGGGCACAGAGTTTTGTTTATAAAACAAGTGATGAGAGAGACCTTGTGGATGGACGAAGGGAAAGTGACACAGAGAAAGAGACAGAAGTACATTTTCAGTGTGGGCAAACAACAACAAACACATGTTTTAAAGGATGCTCTGGATGAGTGTGTGCCTTAAGTATATTGTATGCGTGTCAGAAAAATTGTACATGTGTATTTGTGTGTGTGTGTTCATAGTTTTTTAGGCCAGCTGTGTTTTGTCTCTTATCAGCCAGTGACCCAAATCACTGAATAAAGAGAAAGGGAGAGAAAGAGAGAGAGAGAGAGGTGGGGGTGAAGAGCGGGAGAGAGAGAGAGAGAGAGAGAGAGAGAGAGAGAGAGGTGGGGGTGAAGAGCGGGAGAGAGAGAGAGAGAGAGAGAGAGAGGTGGGGGTGAAGAGCGGGAGAGAGAGAGAGAGAGAGAGAGAGAGAGAGAGAGAGAGAGAGAGAGAGAGAGAGAGAGAGAGAGAGGTGGGGGTGAAGAGCGGGAGAGAGAGTAAGTTGGCATTTAAAAAGGAGAACGATGAAAAATTATGCAGCACAGATATACATATCAGACCTTGGTATTCCATAGCATTCCCTGAACAATGCTTTTACCATTGCTCACACAATCTCCCCAAGTCTATTCCCATAGAATGTATCAAACTGCCATGGCACTGATTATGGAAATGTTCTGTTCTGAAGAATGTGAACATTCAGATAGAACACAGATGTAAAAATGGCAAGAATGAAATCTTTGACCATGAGGAAATATTCAGAACATAAATCCCTATTGCCATATTACCAATGACAGACAAAAGTGATCCCTCGAAATACAATGTCTAAACACAGAATCACATAGTCACTGCAATAAATATAGATTGAGATCTAGATCAGTAGGCTACATGATGAGGTCATGAGATTCTAGAGCAATATTTGCCAGGTCTAAGAGCTAGCAGAGCCACAGCACTATCAGGCTGGATCTATCCAAGCTGGATTCATATCAGATGAGATTAGGCTGGATGGAGGATCCCTATCACACTACTGTGGTCTGGGTTGCATCAGACTGGCTCCTGGTGGCCGCAGGCCCAGGTCGAACTGGAATCTGGATCCATTTCAGATGGGAACCCTACCAACACAAATTGCATCAGCAGCAGCAGCAGCTGAATGTCTGGATCTCTATCACTGGGTATTGTAGGTATCACTATCAGCAGAGATCAGTAAGACTTTATGAGACTCATCAGCATTAGCTAAAGAAGTGTATTATCTGTATAAGCAGAGCTACTAAACTAGGGTCCTGGAGGGCTTGAACCCAGCAGGGGGCCTCCCAGTCCCAGCCTCATGCTGACTCCAGATTATTATTGCTGGATGTGCAGTTACTTTGATATAGGATCTTCTCAACCATTTGGCTGGTTAAGAGGATATTGGATTAAATGGAAGTGCTGGGAGAGGGTCAATACCCATGCTGGTACCTCTTCCCCTTTCACAACAGTTGAACAGTGATGTGATCTGATCAGCTAGTAAACATGTGAATGTTTGAATGTAGACTTAAGATTGCACACACATAGCATGCCTACATAAACGTCTGAGAAAACAGAATCAGGAAATGAATGATTAAAAGCAGTTAAAGCAGCAGTCAGCAGGAGAAACAATAGCAAGGCTTCTCACCGCCCCTGTTTCCTTAAAAAGCTGAGGGATGGGGCTGAAGAAATGTAACCACTCTCAAATTCATAGACAGAGCTGTGGATGCAAGGACTGACCATCCATCACAGGCAGCCTGTGGTACCAAAATTGGGGAGGATGGCTCATTGTAATAGCTAGAATGGTATGAAACATCTGGTTTCCATGAGTTTGATACCATTCCATTTACTCCATCCCAGCCATTATGAGCCGTCCTCCCCTCACCAGCCTCATCTCCTGAGCCATCCATATCAATTATAGTTTTAACCATGTTTTAAGGCTATATAGTGTTAATTTACATCTACTTTGTTTACAAATATTGGAATAAAATAACCTTATATTTTGGCTTCTAATTGGGTACAACAGTTAAACTCAATTACGTTATATTCTACAAGAATCTATGGTTACACACCATTCATTTATACATCTAAAAATGGATGCAGCAACTGCTGATTGTCCCTTTAAATAATCATAATGCACTAATTCAGAGAATCATTAAAACAATGGATGGTTGGTCTCATTTGCTCACAATTAGGTATCCAGTATACAGAAATTCTAATTCAACCAGTTCCCTAATTTGTATTCAACCAGGGTAGAGTGAGGAGAGAAAGGAAAGGGAGCCACAGAACGAGAGGGAGAGAGAGGCAGCGAGGGCTGGATGACAGCTGTTGCATGAGGAGTTTATCTGATTAAATCTGTCCATCTCCGGGCCCCTGCCCCTGCCATCAACCAACAACTACAACCCAACCCCCACAAATTCAAGTTCTCCTCTCACCACACTCTGCACATTCAAAGACACTATGGGACACTTTCAACAGGAGCCACATTCACTTGGAAATAAGCAAGCCTGATGTGCAAAATTGCCCATGTGTTATAAAGACACAATTTATCTTTTGGATAGAATCCCTATCAGTCTCTTCGTCACAGTCACCACTGCCTCTGTGTTCAAAGTGTTCATTAAGTAGAAAATATCCTGGATGTTCTAACTGATATCAGTCAATGTGTTTTTGTGTTCCACATCATTTATGTTATCTCTCTGCTCCTCAGTCCCGCTGTTAGCCTCCCTCCACCCCCAATCTCTCATCCTGTCGTTTCCTGGTATACCGAGCCAGTCAGCCAAAGCACTTAAATACACATCAATATCAATAGCCTAGCCTAGCCTACTCCCTCCCTCCCTATTTTTCTCCTCCACACCACCCATTTCTCCCTCCCTCCCTTCTGTGCTCTCTCCTGCACTCTCTCTCTCTGGCAACCACAAAGAACTCTATTCTCATGGGCATCCCTGACCTCATTCATCTCCCTGTTTTCCCCCTCCTTTAAGACAGTAGATTTGCTCATAGCATTTACTCTGCATGCTCTCCTCCTTTCCCTTTGCATTCATCCCTCCATTTTTGAACTCCTTTCATGTTTGCATCCCCTTTTCTCTCTCTCCTCCCTCCATTGTCTCTGGCCAACCAAGGCCTGAGGGGAGTGATTGACAGGCAGGCGAAGGGGAGACGTGATAGCAGGAGATGAAAAGCAAGGCTGCCTGCTGGTGGACTGTCTGTCAGGTGGTTGAAATATGTCAGTAGACCTCCACCCTGTGGCTATGTTCATGTACTGCATGACCCCTGCCTATTCTTGTCAGACTTCTAAAGCCAGACTTGCTTAACTCATTGGCTGTGGGGAATGGGAACACGGGAACACACACACACATATTTCCAAACTGCAATAACCAGGCCCGTATTCCCAGGATTTAAAAAAGCTAAAGTCATAGCAATGCATCATGTTGCACCAGAAATCTAGCCAGTATATGGCAATCTGAGTATGAATTTACTCACAAATATGAAAGAGAATGGTTAATAAACTATGGGAAATCAACTAGGCTTCAG
Organism: Oncorhynchus clarkii lewisi; assembly: GCF_045791955.1. Lineage (NCBI taxonomy): Eukaryota > Metazoa > Chordata > Actinopteri > Salmoniformes > Salmonidae > Oncorhynchus > Oncorhynchus clarkii. Next base: position 53,213,281 of record NC_092162.1, on the reverse strand, counting down.
TGCTGTAAACATACTGCCTTCTATTCCCCTGCTAAATGGATAAATAAAACTGCTGGAGTCAGAAACAGCTGATTCCACACAGTTCAGTGTAACACTGAACTTAGTGTCACCCCATACATCTGCTCTGTAAAACCCTGTCTCTCTCAAGAGGTTTGGTCTGGCGTCAGCAAACCGTCTCCACCTTGCGTCGGGAAGACTGTGGGGGTAAAAGAGGAGAGGTGTGTGTATGGAGATATGGGGTGTATTTATTAGGCACTAAACAGAAGGAAGCAGAATTAAACAGGGAGTGACTACCGAAATATGTCCAATCAGAAAGGCTCAATTTCGTTTTACATTGCAAAGCATTTTACTACAGTGTGTCATAATGAATAGTTCAGTGGAGGCTGGTAGGAGGACCTATAGGAGGGCAGGCTCATTGTAATGTCTGGAATGGTATAAAACCATGTTTGACTCCATTCCATTCCAGCAATTACAATGAGCCTATCCTCCTATAGCTCCTCCCAGCAGCCTCCTCTGGAATATGTTTACCCATGGTGGTGGTGATTGGGAGGCCAGACAGCTGAAGCCTGTGGAGAGCTCCAATGCCAGCTGTTCCATCTCATTTTGGAGGGGGGGGGGGTCAAAAGGACACCAGGGGGAGGGGAAAATAATCACTCCATCTTTCATACAGAGCATAGAGCTTGGTGTGGCAGGACCAGCTAATGATGAGGAGAGAGCTCTTACTTTCCCCAATTATTCTCAATAGTCGCCAACGTGGGGAAGATTCTAATTGCGTGGCCCCGTCACCCATTTTAATTGCCTAGGGTGAACTTGAGCATCCATGTACCTTTCTTTTATTAGTGCTATGATTGGGTAAATTATCTGATATTACCTACAAATGAATTATTCTCATAACCAATTATTTCCATAATCCCCAGGCATTATCCAACCATCTAGATTTTTCCCTGTAATTTGTCACACTTAAAAGCTGGAATACTTAGCTGCTAAAAACATTTTTGGACTTATTAATGAATTATATATACACCAATTGATTCTTGAAGAATATAACTTATGCCTCATGAGTTTAGTTCAACTGTCGTACCTCATCAAAACCCCAAATAAAAGCTTGTTTTACTCCAATGTTTGTAAACAATATATACTGAACAAAAATACAAATGCAAAATGTAAGATTTTACTTAGTTACAGTTCATATAAGGAAATTAGCCAATTGAAATAAGTATGAATTTGGCCCAAATCTATGGCTTTTACATGACTGGGCAGGGGTGCAGCCATAGGTGGGCATTGGAGGGCACAGGCCCACCCAATCAGAATGAGTTTTCCTCCACTAAAGGGATTTATTAAAAGACAGAAATACTCAACACCTCTCCCCCTCAGATGATTCCGCAGCTGAAGAAGCTGGATGTGGTGGTCCTGAGCTGGCGTGGTTACACGTGATCTGCAGTTGTGAGGCCGGTTCTCTGGCAACAGCTCTGGTGGACATTCCTGCAGTCAGCATGCCAATTGCACACTCCCTCAACTTGAGACATCTGTGGCATTGTGTTGTGTGACAAAACTTCTAATTTTAAAAGTGGCCTTTTATTGTCCCCAGCACAAGGTGCACTTGTGTAATGATCATAATGTTTAATCAGCTTCTTGAGATGCCACACCTGGCAGGTGGATGGATTATCTTGGCAAAGGAGAAATGCTCACTAACAGGGATGTAAACAAATGTGTGCAAGTTTGAGAGAAATAAGCATTTTGTGCATATGGAACATTTCTGGATTTTTAAAATTTCAGTTCATGAAACACGGGACGAACACTTTACATGTTGCGTTTATATTTTCGTTCAGTGGAAACAAACACTGTATAGCCTCAAAACATGGTTAAACTATAATTTTGATATCATGGATGGCCAGTCCATGCATCCCCAGCTCTGCCTATGAATTTGAGGGTGGTTAATCTTCTTCAGGCACATCCTTCAGCTTTTACCAAATCAAAGTCAGGGTGACCGCTTTGTTATTGGTTCAATTAAGGATTCTAGAGTTAAAGTGACCAAATAGTGGAACACCGTGCTGCAATATGACACATACAAACCTTCACACACAGCAGCAGGGTCACCGAGTTCAACACTCATTTATTGATCAAATCAGTGAAGGTGAAAAATATATTGATCTGATGCGCTGTTGACAAAAACTTAGAGAGAGCAAAAAAAAAGAGTCTGACCCAAGATTCACGCACACCAACACACAAAACGTACATGATAATAAATGTCCAAGATATGGCACAGAGCGACAATGGAGAAGTGGCGTCTGGCGCAGTGCAGTATAGTATGTACTATGTCACAGGAGAAGTACTGCAGTGGTGGTGGTGGAGGGTTAGTCCATGGCACATACACAATGCAGTCGGGAAGTATTCAGACACACAATACTCCATAATGACAAATCAAAAACAGGTTTGTAGAAATGTTTGCAAAAAAAAAAGAAAGAAAAAAACAAGAAATACCAGAAAATGCTGCATTGAAGGTCCACAAGAACTCCGTGTCCGAGACTGGTCAGGATCGAAGGAAAGATTAACAGAGCAAAGTACAGAGAGATCCTTGATGAAAACCTGCAACAGATTGCTCAGGACCTCAGACTGGGGTGAAGGTTCACCTTCCAACAGGACAACGACCCTAAGCACATCGGCAAGACAATACAGGAGTGGCTTCGGGACAAGACTCCGAATGTCCTTGAGTGGTCCAGCCAGAGCCCGGACTCAAAGTGAGGTGTCTTTTATACTGATAACAAGTTCAAACAGGTGCCATTAATACAGGTAACAAGTGGAGGACAGAGGAGCCTCTTAAAAGAAGAAGTTACAGGTCTGTGAGAGCCAGAAATCTTGCTTGTTTGTAGGTGACCAAATACTTATTTTCCACCATAATTTGCAAATAAATTCATAAAAAATCCTACAATGTGATTTTCTGGATTTCTTTTTCTCATTTTGTCTGTCAGTTGAAGTGTACCTAAGATGAAAATTACAGGCCTCTCATCTTTTTAAGTGGGAGAACTTGCACAATTGGTGGCTGACTAAATACTTTTTTGCCCCACTGTATGTGAGAATGCTGTTTATTGACTACAGCTCAGCGCTCAACACCATAGTGCCCACGAAGCTCATCACTAAGCTAAGGCCTCTGGGACTAAACACCTCCCTCTATCACAGTGCAGGTGCATTTATACGGAGACTTGATTACACACAGGTGGATTGTATTTATCATCATTAGTCATTTAGGTCAACATTGAATCATTCAGAGATCCTCACTGAACTTCTGGAGAGAGTTTGCTGCACTGAAAGTAAAGGGGCTAAATAATTTTGCACGCCCAATTTTTAAGTTTTTGATTTGTTAAAAAAGTTTGAAATATCCAATAAATGTCGTTCCACTTCATGATTGTGTCCCACTTGTTGTTGATTCTTCACAAAAAAATACAGTTTTATATCTTTATGTTTGAAGCCTGAAATGTGGCAAAAGGTCGCAAAGTTCAAGGGGGCCGAATACTTTCGCAAGGCACTGTATATAAATAGGCGTGTCAGAGGAAAGCCAATAAATTGTCAGAGACTCCAGTCACCCAAGTTATAGACTGTTTTCTCTGCTTCCGCATGGCTAGCGGTACCGGAGCACCAAGTCTAGGATCAAAAGGCTCCTTAACAGCTTCTACCCCCAAGCCATTAGACTGCTGAACAATTCATAAAACATCGCCACCTGACAATTTACATTGACACCACCCCCCCTGCTGCTACTCGCCGTTTGTTTGTTACCTATGCATAGTCACTTCGCCCCCACCTACATGTACAGATTACCTCAACTAGCCTGTACCCCTGCACACTGACTTGGTACCGGTGTCCCTTGTATATAGCCTCGTTATTCTTATTGTGTTACTTTTTATTATTACTTTTTATCTTAGCCTACTTGGTAAATATTTTCTTCTTCTTGAACTGTACTGTTGGTTAAGGGCTTGTAATTAAGCATTTCACAGTGAAGTCTACACTTGTTGTATTCAGCGCATGTGGCAAATAAAGATTGATTTGACTTGCGGCTGTAATCCCTGTCAAAGGTGCTTCAACAAAACGCTAAGTAAAGGGTCTGAATACTTTTTTTATTTTATACATTTGCCAAACATTCTAAAAACCTGTTTTTGCTTTGTCATTATGGGGTATTGTGTGTCGATTGATGAGGGGTGAAAAAACAAATGTAATCCATTTTCGAATAAGGTTGTAACGTAACAAAATGTGGAAAAAGTCAAGGGGTCTGAATACTTTCCAAATGCACTGTGTGTGTGAGAGGGAATGTGTGAGTGAGATATATACAGACACACACACACACACACACACACACACACACACACACACACACACACACACACACACACACACACACACACACACACACACACACACACACACACACACACACACACACACACACACACACACACACACACACACACCATACTGAGACAGTCAGTTCCAGTGAAACATATCTATTTGTATTATTCAAGTAGAAGGAAGGGGAACGTAAATGGCTCATGGCCAGGAGCAACATCTAGTGATCAGAGCGGGGGCAGTGCTTACAGTGTACATACAGAGTCTGTGTAAATACCTATGGCTCTGGGGCAGTGTTTGTTAGTGGAAAAGCATCTATGGTATTGTATAAGGGAAGACTGAAGATGATCATTGGTTCAAAGGCAGTGAGTGTCTACGGTAGATGCTGTATCTGTTGTACATCAGAGATACTGATGATAAGACAGGGGAGACAAACACTTCACTGTAGGGTGAATCATTTATACACATTCTTTTATCAGCAATAAATAGAGTGGGTGTAATATAGGGTGTAATATAGGGTGTACAGTGCCTTGCGAAAGTATTCGGCCCCCTTGAACTTTGCGACCTTTTGCCACATTTCAGGCTTCAAACATAAAGATATAAAACTGTATTTTTTTGTGAAGAATCAACAACAAGTGGGACACAATCATGAAGTGGAACGACATTTATTGGATATTTCAAACTTTTTTAACAAATCAAAAACTGACAAATTGGGCGTGCAAAATTATTCAGCCCTCTTAAGTTAATACTTTGTAGCGCCACCTTCTGCTGCGATTACAGCTGTAAGTCGCTTGGGGTATGTCTCTATCAGTTTTGCACATCGAGAGACTGAAATTTTTTCCCATTCCTCCTTGCAAAACAGCTCGAGCTCAGTGAGGTTGGATGGAGAGCATTTGTGAACAGCACTTTTCAGTTCTTTCCACAGATTCTCGATTGGATTCAGGTCTGGACTTTGACAAGGCCATTCTAACACCTGGATATGTTTATTTTTGAACCATTCCATTGTAGATTTTGCTTTATGTTTTGTATCATTGTCTTGTTGGAAGACAAATCTCCGTCCCAGTCTCAGGTCTTTTGCAGACTCCATCAGGTTTTCTTCCAGAATGGTCCTGTATTTGGCTCCATCCATCTTTCCATCAATTTTAACCATCTTCCCTGTCCCTGCTGAAGAAAAGCAGGCCCAAACCATGATGCTGCCACCACCATGTTTGACAGTGGGGATGGTGTGTTCAGCTGTGTTGCTTTTACGCCAAACATAACGTTTTGCATTGTTGCCAAAAAGTTCAATTTTGGTTTCATCTGACCAGAGCACCTTCTTCCACATGTTTGGTGTGTCTCCCAGGTGGCTTGTGGCAAACTTTAACCAACACTTTTTATGGATATCTTTAAGAAATGGCTTTCTTGCCACTCTTCCATAAAGGCCAGATTTGTGCAATATACAACTAATTGTTGTCCTATGGACAGAGTCTCCCACCTCAGCTGTAGATCTCTGCAGTTCATCCAGAGTGATCATGGGCCTCTTGGCTGCATCTCTGATCAGTCTTCTCCTTGTATGAGCTGAAAGTTTAGATGGACAGCCAGGTCTTGGTAGATTTGCAGTGGTCTGATACTCCTTCCATTTCAATATTATCGCTTGCACAGTGCTCCTTGGGATGTTTAAAGCTTGGGAAATCTTTTTGTATCCAAATCCGGCTTTAAACTTCTTCACAACAGTATCTCGGACCTGCCTGGTGTGTTCCTTGTTCTTCATGATGCTCTCTGCGCTTTTAACGGACCTCTGAGACTATCACAGTGTAGGTGCATTTATACGGAGACTTGATTACACACAGGTGAATTGTATTTATCATCATTAGTCATTTAGGTCAACATTGGATCATTCCGAGATCCTCACTGAACTTCTGGAGAGAGTTTGCTGCACTGAAAGTAAAGGGGCTGAATAATTTTGCACGCCCAATTTTTCAGTTTTTGATTTGTTAAAAAAGTTTGAAATATCCAATAAATGTCGTTCCACTTCATGATTGTGTCCCACTTGTTGTTGATTCTTCACAAAAAAATACAGTTTTATATCTTTATGTTTGAAGCCTGAAATGTGGCAAAAGGTCGCAAAGTTCAAGGGGGCCGAATACTTTCGCAAGGCACTGTAAGTATTTGGGGATCAATTTGGAGAAAATAAAAGCCTATTGCTAACTACAGTATAATCCTTTGGGCAGTAAAAGTGGCATGTCTTTTTCATCTATGGGATAGGCTAGTGATATTTTTGTCCGTTAGTAGGCCTTATATTTGGGCAGTTCATGGGGCTATAGTTGGGGAATTTGGGTCAGTTCATGGGGCTATAGTTGGGGAATTTGGGTCAGTTCATGGGGCTATAGTTGGGGAATTTGGGTCAGTTCATGGGGCTATAGTTGGGGAATTTGGGTCAGTTCATGGGGCTATAGTTGGGGAATTTGGGTCAGTTCATGGGGCTATAATTCTGGCTTTCGTTGGGGTATTTGGGGCTATAGCTGTGGAATGGGAGGAAGGTGAAGAGTGTCTAGTGCGCTATGGTAGAGCTCTCTTAGTGCTCTCAACAACTGCAGCCGACAAAACATCTGATTGAAGAGGTGAGGCAACGGCTCCTGTAGAGGGGGAAAGAGGGGATATAGAGAGAGATTGAAAAAGAGGGGGGAGTATGGAGTGAACTGTAATCAGTTTAAATCTAAAATAATCTGTACTCTATCAGTACACCATGTTTTCAGGCCTGGTATGGTCGGTCATAGGCCATTAACACAATGTGCCAAACATAGAGGGGCATCACACATGCAAACAGATATGTAATTCTGCATACTGCGAGACCACATGCTGTAATTAAACCTAACCTAAATTAACTACCCCCACCCTCAACACAGACAGACAATTATAGCGGAAATATTAGGGAGTGCTCACCCCAAGGACGTGGACTCTGTTGTAATAAGAGCTAAAATCCTTACTGAGGGACACCAGGAACTTGCAGATCTGGGAGACACATTGCACACACATTAAACATACATTATATGAGCATTCATTTACCTACTGTTCAAGTCAAAAGTTTGACACCTACTTATTCAAGGGGTTTTATTTCATGTTTTCTACATTGTAGAATAGTGAAGACATCAAAACTGTGAAATAACACATTAAATAATGTAGTAACCAAAAATAGTGTTAAATCAAAATATATTTTATAATTCTTCAAAGTTTGCAACCCTTTGCCTTGATGACAGCTTTGAACACTAGGCTGTCTTTCAATCAGCTTCACCTGGAATGCTTTTCCAACAGCCTTGAAGGAGTTCCCACATGTGCTGAGCACTTGTTGGCTGCTTTTCCTTCACTCTGCGGTCCTCATCTCATCTCATCCCTCAACTCATCCCAAACCATCTCAATTGGGTTGAGGTCGGGTGATTGTGGAGGCCAGGTCATCTGATGCAGCACTCCATCATGCTCCTACTTGGTCAAATAGCCCTTACACAGCCTGGAGGTGTGTTGCGTCATTGTCCTGTTGAAAAACAAATGATAGTCCCACTAAGCCCAAACCAGATGGGTTGGCGTATCGTTGCAAAATGCTGTGGTAGCCATGCTGGTTACTGCCTTGAATTCTAAATAAATCACTGACAGTGTCACCAGCAAACCACCTCCATGCTTCAGTGGGAATCACACATGCGGAGATAATCTGTTCACCTACTCTGCGTCTCACAAAGACACAAAGGTTGGAACCAAAACTCTCAAATCTGGACTCAAACAAAAAAGGACAGATTCCCACTGGTCTAATGTCCATTGCTCGTGTTTCTTGGCCCAAGCAAGTCTCTTCTTCTTATTGGTGTCCTTTAGTAGTGGTTTCTTTGCAGCAATTCGACCATGAAGGCCTGATTCACACAGTCTCCTCTAAACAGTTAATGTTGAGATGTCTGTTACTTGAACTTCCGTGAAGCATTTATTTGGGCTGCAATTTCTGAGGCTGGTAACTCTAATGAACTTATCCTCTGCAGCAGAGATAACTCTGGGTCTTCCTTTCCTGTGGCGGTCCTCATGAGAGACAGGTAACTCTAATGAACTTCTCCTCTGCAGCAGACGTAACTCTGGGTCTTCCTTTCCTGTGGCAGTCCTCATGAGAGACAGTTTCATCATAGTGCTTGATGGTTTTTGCGACTGTACTTGAAGAAACTTGCAAAGTTCTTGACATTATCCAGATTGACTGATGTCTTACAGTAATGATGGGCTGTCATTTCTCTTTGCTTATTTCAGCTGTTCTTGCAATAATATGGACTTGGTATTTTACCAAATAGGGCTATCATCTGTATACCCACCCCTATCTTGTCACAACACAACTGATTGGCTCAAACGCATTAAGGAAAAAAAAATCCACAAATGAACAAGGCACACCTGTTAATTGAAATGCATTCCAGGTGACTACCTCATGAAGCTAGTTGAGAATGCCAAGAGTGTGCAAAGCGGTCATCAAGGCAAATGGTGGCTACTTTGAAGAATCTCAAATATATAGATTTTTAACACTTTTTTGGTTATAACATAAATACATGTGTTATTTCATAGTTTTGATGTCTTCACTATTATTCTAAAATGTATAAAACAGTAAAAATAAAGAAAAACCCTGGAATGAGTAGGTGTGTCCAAACTGAAACTGATATTTTAAATGCACTTATTATTTTAAATCTCACCCGTTCAGTCTTCAGGTTGACTCTGGCCCCTCCATCACACCCCAACGTCTGTCCTGTTTGGTCGAGAAGCTCCGAGAATGGAATGAGGTAATCGAACAGAAGCAGCCACTCCCCCTATGAAACAGGAAAAGACACCATGACTGTGGAGAATAGCAATCTCTGGAGGACCAGAGTACAAATGAAACATATCTAGACCCATATTCACAAAGCGCCTCAGAGTAGAAGTGCTTGGAAGAATCCAGGATAAGGTCCTCCCCCATCCCACAGGAGGTTGGTGGCACCTTAATTGGATAGAACCAGCTTGTGGTAATAACTGGAGCGGAATCAGTGGATTGGTATAAAATACATCAAACACATGGTTTCCAGGTGTTTGATGCCATTCCATTCGCTCTGTTCCGGACATTTTTGTGAGCTGTCCTCCCCTCAGCAGCCTCCTCGGCAAAACTGATCCTTGATCAGCACAGGCTCTGTAATGTGTGCTGTGGAGCAGTCATTTAACCAATGATAGGCCTACCTCTTCTTTTAGAGCTGAGAAGTCCAACTGGGAGCCCTCTGGGATTTCAGGGTAAAGTCCTGTAGGATGCAAATAAGGAGGAACTGAACATGCAGCATGAGAAAGACCGAGTACAATGTAGGATGTACATGTTTGCTTGGTGTGGTCTGCACTAGTACGCATATACAACATGGCAGTGTAAAGGAGGCAGGTAGCCTAGCAGTGCAATTGTGTGGGTCAGATGGCTCAGTTTGTGGTTTGACTACAACATAACACAGTATGTGGCCTAAGTGTTTTCTGGGTCACTTTGGATAATGGCATGTTCAAAACAACTGTGTGCAGCCGAGCACAGTTGTACATGACGAAGACTCCGCCTCTGGGGCCCTTGGTGGACAGGCTGCCTTCCCTCTGCACGTCCAGGGTGACCTGTGTGTGAAAACAGCTATCAGTCAGCTCTGACTCAACACAACACCAGCCAGACACAAACCCCCTGGAGAGCAAGGTAGGCCAGCACGCTACAGAGCTATACCAGTTAATATACAGTATGAAACCTTAGAAATAAGGTTAATGAAATCAAAAACGTACTAAGATCAGATAACATTCATATATTAGCCATTTCTGAGACTCACTTAGATAATTCATTTGATGATACAGTAGAAGCAATACAAGGATATAACATCTATAGATGAGACAGGAATACTTATGGGGAAGGTATCGATATATACTCACTCAGAGCCATATCCCTGTAATGCTTACAGAAGATCTTATGTCAAGTGTTATTGAAGTCTTGTGGTTGCAGGTTCACCTGGCACATATAAAGCCTTTTCTTTGAGGGTTTTCTATAGGCCACCAAGTGCTAAAGTCAGCATCTAAAAAATGTGTGAAATGCTTGATAGTGTATGTGATGTAAACAGATCTACTTTCTTGGGGACCTGAATATTGACTGGTTTATCAAGCTGTCTGCTCAAGAGGAAGCTTCTCACTGTAATCAGTGTCTGTAATCTGGTTCAGGTTATTAAATCAACCTACCAGGGTGTTTAAACACTACAGGAACAAGATCATCCACATGTATTGATCACATTTTTACTAATACTGGAGAACTTTGTTCTAAAGCTGTATCCGTACCCATTTAATGCAGTGATCACAATATAGTGGCTATATCCAGAAAAGCCAAAGTTCCAAAAGCTGGGCCTAAACTATTGTATAGGAGATCATACAAAAGATTTTGCTGTGACTCTTGTGGATGATGTTGAAAATACACTACATGAGCAAAAGTATGTGGCCACCTGCTCGTCAATCATCTCATTCCAAAATCATGGACATTAATATGGAGTTGGTCCCCCCTTTGCTGCTATAACAGCCTCCACTCTTCTGGGAAGGCTTCCCACGAGATGTTGGGACATTGCTGCAGGGACTTGCTTCTATTCAGCTACAAGAGCATTAGTGAGGTCGGGCACTGATGTTGGGCGATTAGGCCTGGCTTGCAGTCAGCGTTCCAATTCACCCCAAAGGTGTTCGATGGGGTCGAGGTCAGGGCTCTGTGCAGGCCAGTCAAGTTCTTCCACACCGATCTCGACAAACCATTTCTGTATGGACCTTGCTTTGTGTACGGGGGAATTGTCATGCTGAAATAGGAAAGGGCCTTCCCCAAACTGTTGACACAACAAAGTTGGAATCGTCTAGAATGTCACTGTTACGCACGCCTCTTGGAGGAGGGAACACAACTCCCCGCAGAGTGAAAGAGGTATGTGATTGTAGGTGCGGGTATGGATGACAGAGGCAGAAGTTTACCGTTAACAGGGAATTTATTCCGTCACACGGTCATTTGGGGAAAAGGGACTGGACGGAACCAAAACAAAGAAAGTAAAAGTTAGAGCCCCCTCTCCTACCCAAAACGTATCTATTCTTAACGCCACCTGGGGTGCTAACCAAAATACAGGGGGTGGTCTGCCCAGGTCTTACAGACAGTACATACTACGGGTATGTGTATGCCCGCAGGCCTCTTGCCTAAGCACTCCCAAGGTGCCTTTCCCTTCCTCCCTGGGAACAAATTAAACAGAATAATACAATATTTCAATAATCAAAACAGTCCTTTTGACAAACATACCTCAGCAGGACCGGCTACAAAATACTTTGAGCAACAACCAACACAGGACATACCAATAGGCTCTCTCTCTGAGCAAAGGAACACTGGCTTTTATACAGCTGGAGAGGGAGTCTGCAATTGCAGACAGCTGTATCCCTTAGTGACAGGGCGGGATCAGACCTCCAATCTGCAATGGGGGTGACCAATTAGCTGCTTGCTGGAATCCAGGAAGCTATTTCCTGAAATACATGCATACAAACCCAGAACAACACAGAAACTGGGGAACTTAACAGTCACTGTATGCTGTAGCTTTAAGATTTCCCTTCAGTGTAACTAAGGGGTCTAGCCCGAACCATGAAAAATAGCCCCAGACCATTATTCCTCCTCCACCAAACTTTACAGTTGGCACTATGCATTGGGGCAGGTAGCAGTCTCCTGGCATCCGCCAAACCCAAATTTGTCCGTTGGACTGCCAGATGGTGAAGCGTGATTCGTCACTCCAGAGAACACGTTTCCACTGCTCCAGAGTAAAATTGCGGCAAGCTTTACACCACTCCAACAGACACTTGGCATTGCGCATGGTGATCTTAGGATTGTGTGCAGCTGCTCGGTCATGGAAACCCACTTTAATTAATCTCCCGACGAACAGTTATTGTGCTGACGTTGCTTCCAGAGGCAGTTTGAAACTCGGTAGTGAGTGTTGCAACCGAGGACAGGAGGTTTTTACGTGCCACGGGCTTCAGCGGTCCCGGTCTGTGAGCTTGTGTGGCCTACCACTTCGCAGCAGAGCCGTTGTTGCTCCGAGACATTTCCACTTCACAATAACAGCACTTACATTTGACCGGGGCAGCTCCAGCAGGGCAGAAATTTTAAGAACCGACTTGTTGGAAAGGTGGCATCCTATGACCGTGCCATGTTGAAAGTAACGGAGCCCTTCAGTAAGGCCATTCTACTGCCAATGTGTCGAGGATAAGTACATTAGAGTGTCTAGTTTGAGAAGCAGACGCCTCACAGTCCTCAACTAGCAGCTTCATTAAATAGTACCCGCAAAACACCAGTCTCAACATCAACAGTGAAGAGGCGACTCCAGGATGCTGGCCTTCTAGGCAGAGATGCAAAGAAAAAGCCACATCTCAGACTGGCCAATAAAAATAAAATATTAAAATGGGCAAAAGAACACAGACACTGGACAGAGGAACTCTGCCTAGAAGACCAGCATCCTGGAGTCACCTCTTCACTGTTGATGTTGAGACTGGTGTTTTGCGGGTACTATTTAATGAAGCTGCCAGTTGAGGACTGTGAGGCGTCTGTTTCTCAAACTAGACACTAATGTACTTGTCCTCTTGCTCAGTTGTGCACTGGGGCCTCCCACTCCTCTTTCTATTCTGGTTAGAGCCAGTTTGCGCCGTTCTGCAAAGGGAGTAGTACACAGTGTTGTACGAGATCTTCAGTTTCTTGGCAATTTCTCGCATGGAATAGCCTTCATTTATCAGAACAAGAATAGACTGACGAGTTTCAGAAGAAAGTACTTTGTTTCTGGCCATTTTGAGCCTGTAATCAAACCCACAAATACTGATGCTCCTGATATTGCTAATAATGGGCCTCTATCTACATAGGTGTACATTCCATAAATGTAAAAAAGCAATTTCCAGCTACAATAGTCATTTACAACACTGTATCTATGATCAATTTGATGTTATTTTAAAATGTTTTTTTTGTGTTGCTTTTCTTTCAAAAACAAGGACATTCCTAAGTGACTCCAAACTTTTGAATGGTAGTGTACATAAGACCGAATCGAGCGGGTCTGTAAGATTTGATACATTTGGTAGAAATCCTTCCTTAAGTTCTAGACCTCAGCTGAATCTGGTAATCAATGGTGTGTCTGTTGAACAAGTTGAGGAGACTAAATGACTTGGTGTTACCTTCGATTGTAAACTGTCATGGTCAAAACATGTATACTGAACAAAAATATAAACGCAACATGTAAAGTTTCATGAGCTGAAATAAAAGATAACACAATTTTCCATATGCACGAAAAGCTTATTTCTCAAAAAATGTGCACAAATTTGTTTACACCCGTTAGTGAACATTTCTCCTTTGCCAAAGTAATCCATCCACCTGACAGGCATGGCATATCAACAAGCTGATTAAACAGCATGAGCATTACTTGTGCTGGGAATTATAAAAGGCATTTCTAAAATGTGCCATTTTGTAAAAAATAAATAAAATGGCAGCAGCACTGTCAAGGTTCTTTATCCATTTCCAGCCTTAGCTGAGACGACAAACAAATAATTAGTTGGTTTTTACAGCACCTTACACAACATTTCCCTAATCACCCCATTCACTCTGTCCAATTTGAAATATTGTTGAGTAGTGGAGACCAGAGTCTATCAAACTTGGGCTGTCTCTTGCGGAGGTCATAAGTGAGCTTTTCAAGAGGGAGAAAGTCAACAATCTGGTCAATCCACATTTTAAATGTAGAAGTATTAAAAGCCCACAATAGAAGAATACATTTCTTAGCAAAGTATGTGATAGTCAAAAAATGTTCTCTGTCAGGATCAAGAACAAAGTCCTGCTGGGCATTAAGAAGACATGGGGTCATATCAAACTGTACATCTAGTATTTTCTGTGCAGCAGTATGTATAGATTGCCAAAATCTGGCAATCTCTCTACAGCTCCAAAATACATGCATATAGTTTCCACTTTCAGAGGTACATCTTTTACAGTTAGGAGAAATGTCTGTTTTCATTCTATGGAGTCTCAAAGGAGTGTAACACAATTTGTAATTAGATTCTTTCATTTTTACATTAGTAGAGGAGCAGTATACCCTGTCGCAAACCTCCGCCCATAACTCATCATTGAGAGTCAGACCAAGGTCCTTTTCCCAGATTATTTTCAAAGGAGTAAAGGAGGAGCCCCCTTTCTCAGAAAGGAGTCTATAGATATAGGAGATTTTGCCTTTAATGGATTGTGCTGTAGCAAGACGGGTTTCAGCTTCATTCAGCTGAGCTCTAAACCTCCTCTTGGAAGTAAATGAAGAAATGACATGTCTAATTTGAAGATTTATTTTTAAATGGATCTTGGCACATTGAATTTACTGCAGAGCTCTTGAAAGGATTTCAGTGTAGTGGATTTCTGATGAAATAGGTTTGAAAAGGTCCTGATTCCTAGAGTATGCCAAAGATTAAAGTTGGCATCACTCAGGGCTTTTGGCAAGTCTGGGTTGCATACTATAGGCGAGTGAGAACATATTTGGGAGGAAATGCCCAGGTATTTCTTACAGTCCCTCCACGCTAGTAGGGTGCTGTAAATCAAAGGTTTTAGCTATGTTGCCCACTTCACTAAAGTTGGGTGTGGAACACATTCTCAGCATCCAGGGAAGCCAGCAGGACAGGGGTGTGGAACACCTTCTCAGCATCCAGGGAAGCCAGCAGGACAGGGGTGTGGAACACCTTCTCAGCATCCAGTGAAGCCAGCAGGACAGGGGTGTGGAACACCTTCTCAGCATCCAGTGAAGCCAGCAGGACAGGGGTGTGGAACACCTTCTCAGCATCCAGTGAAGCCAGCAGGACAGGGGTGTGGAACACCTTCTCAGCATCCAGTGAAGCCAGCAGGACAGGGGTGTGGAACACCTTCTCAGCATCCAGTGAAGCCAGCAGGACAGGGGTGTGGAACACCTTCTCAGCATCCAGGGAAGCCAGCAGGACAGGGGTGTGGAACACCTTCTCAGCATCCAGTGAAGCCAGCAGGACAGGGGTCTTCTGTGTGTTTAATAATATCAAAAAGACGGTGAATGTTATCAGAAGAGTATCTGTCTCTAATAAATCCAGTTTGCTCCGCCTTTATTATTTTGGGAAGAAGAGTGCTTAGTCTTTTGGAGAGCAATTTGGTAATAATTTTTTAGTGGAAATCCAACAAGCTTATGGGCCGGAAGGACGAGCAGGATAGAGTGTCCTTGTCTTTTTTGAGCAACACTGTAATGCGAGCTGTGTGCATAGAGTTTAAGAGAACTCAGTTTTTGCAAAAATCATCCAGCATTGGCATGAAAATAGGGCTAAACTGGGGCCAAAAAGCTTTGTAGAACTTTTGGGAATCCATCTGGGCCTGAGGACTTACTAGGTGGCATGGAGGTAATTGCCTCCAGGATCTCCTCAGGAGTGAAGGGGGAGTTGAGATCTTCCTGGTCGGTCTCTGATAGTTTAGGTAGCGAGATTCCCTCTAGGAAGGAGTGGAGTTCTGCCTCTGTGTGTTTTCTCTCAGAAGTATATAGTTTGCAGTAAAAATCATGAAAAGTTAAATTGATATTTTTTGGGTCATATGTGACCTCGTCCTCTGCTGTTCGGATAGCCACGGTTGTACTCTGCTCTTTTTTAAATTGGTAAGCAAACCAATCTACTGGGCCTATTGCTATACTCATTGCTGTTTGGTAAAAAAATAATGAATCTCCCGAGCATAGTCCAAGTTCATCAAAAAGAAAGGAGGACCAAGGCACTCTTCTTATAATTGGCTAAAATGCCTTTATTAGTATGGCATGCTCAATAGAAACACAGTGTTTTTTTTTTTTTTAAACCGACGCGTTTTGGCTGCATGGCCTTCGTCAGGGAGTACAAAAAAGGAATACAATGTCCTCTTTTGAACAGCTTTTCCAATTAGCCCTAATTGGAAGAGGGAGTGGTTACACAATTGATTGGACACACCTAGTAAGCAATACTATACACATTGAAAGGTGAAATACTGTAGCGATGTTATCATAGAAATACAACTCCAAGCTAGAAGTATCAGAACACTAAAAGGTAGTTCTAACCCTAAATATGACTGGGAGAAGTGTCAAGAATAAGAAAGCAATATATTCCATAGTACACTAGAACACAGCAAAACATGAATAGTCAAACCATATCTGAGGGCAATTGAGCAAAATGTCCACTAGATGACAGCAAATGGACCTATCACGACCCTACAGGAAGGGTGAGAAATCCATATATTCAGTTAAACCAGGGTATTCAGTGGGCTGTAGTTTGTAAATCCCAAAACTTTCCCTTTGGTTTAGCTGTTTAAGACGGTCCCCTTTTCTAATAGAGGCCGGAATATGATCAATACCCATAGCTTGTAGGGAGGCAGGGTTGCCATGGTGTAGGGACTTGTAGTGCCTTGCCATGGTGTAGGGACTTGTAGTGCCTTGCCATGGTGTAGGGACTTGTAGTGCCTTGCCATGGTGTAAGGATTTGTAGTGCCTTGCCATGGTGTAAGGATTTGTAGTGCCTTGCCATGGTGTAGGGACTTGTAGTGCCTTGCCATGGTGTAGGGACTTGTAGTGCCTTGCCATGGTGTAGGGACTTGTAGTGCCTTGCCATGGTGTAAGGACTTGTAGTGCCTTGCCATGGTGTAGGAATATTGTAAGAGCTTTCATTTCTGATTATATGTATGAACGGCCCATGATCTAAATTCTGTCGCTGTACATTTCAAAAGTGATGAACAAATAGTTATATTGACTACGTCTGTCCGAGCTCGCTCATTAAGGTCTTCATTGAAATTACAAATGGCCTCTTATCCGCTTGTCGTGCCCTTGTGACATAGCTTGTACATCTCAATTGTCAGTAGAAACCACATTTGTTTAAGCAAGTCAGCCATATCAGCTATGTTTCTTTAAAAGGCAGTATATGAGGCTGAATGAACTGTAGCAGTGGTAAGGTGTTGGGACTGCTGTTGGGACAGCTTTATGTAGTCCCTAACAGTTTGTGGGCACCGTTTGTCACCGTTATAGTGCTATTAATATGTATTGGTTAGTGTTGTGTAGTGGCTTTGCTGGCATGCATCCCACATGTTATTTTTTGCCCCACCAAGATTTACATGCTAAAATCACCACTGGGTGTGTGTATGTACTGACATGTATTTTTTTTATTTAACCTTTATTTAACCAGGAAGGGCTCATTGAGATTTAAAATCTCTTTTTCAAGAGCGTCCTGGCCAAGATAGGCAGCACCAAGTCATTACAAAAATGACAGACAAACAACATGAAAAACTACAAGTAATCTAGTAAAAAACATAGAATTCACAAGAGTATAACAAAATCAAAAACAGCAAATTAAAAGCATTGACAGGTCAGGGAATCAGTCTCAAGATCATTCATCTGTGATTTAAAAATACCAATCGGGACAAGTTCTTCCAGTTTAAAAGTATTTTGTAAGGCGTTCCAAGACGATGGCGCAGAGTACATAAAAGCCCTTTTACCAAATTCAGTTGGGACATTTGGAACAGTTAGCAGGATAAAGTCCAGCGAACAAAGAGAGTACCCACCACATTTCTGAACAATAAAAATGCTCAAATAAAAATAGGTAGTAAACCCAAAATGGCTTTGTAAATAAAAGTATACCAGAGTGAGCCTACGAGTGACTAGAGAAGGCCAGCCAACCCTGGTATACAACGTGCAGTGGTGTCTCAAAGTGTCATGGTAAAGGCTGTCAATTGATCTCAAACACTGAGCAGAAGCATTCATATAGAAAATATCCCCATAGTCTAGTAAAGGCATAAATGTAGCTGATAATAGCCTCCTTCTGGCTTCAAAAGAAAAACAGGCCTTATTCCTAAAATAAAATCCCAATTTCAGCTTCAATTTTTTGTAAGTTGTTGAATATGCAATTTAAAACAGAGGCCGTCTTCAATTAAAATTCCAAGATATACAGTGCCTTGCGCAAGTATTCGGCCCCCTTGAACTTTGCGACCTTTTGCCACATTTCAGGCTTCAAACATAAAGATATAAAACTGTATTTTTTTGTGAAGAATCAACAACAAGTGGGACACAATCATGAAGTGGAACGACATTTATTGGATATTTCAAACTTTTTTAACAAATCAAAAACTGAAAAATTGGGCGTGCAAAATTATTCAGCCCCCTTAAGTTAATACTTTGTAGCGCCACCTTTTGCTGCGATTACAGCTGTAAGTCGCTTGGGGTATGTCTATCAGTTTTGCACATCGAGAGACTGAAATTTTTTCCCATTCCTCCTTGCAAAACAGCTCGAGCTCAGTGAGGTTGGATGGAGAGCATTTGTGAACAGCAGTTTTCAGTTCTTTCCACAGATTCTCGATTGGATTCAGGTCTGGACTTTGACTTGGCCATTCTAACACCTGGATATGTTTATTTTTGAACCATTCCATTGTAGATTTTGCTTTATGTTTTGGATCATTGTCTTGTTGGAAGACAAATCTCCGTCCCAGTCTCAGGTCTTTTGCAGACTCCATCAGGTTCTCTTCCAGAATGGTCCTGTATTTGGCTCCATCCATCTTCCCATCAATTTTAACCATCTTCCCTGTCCCTGCTGAAGAAAAGCAGGCCCAAACCATGATGCTGCCACCACCATGTTTGACAGTGGGGATGGTGTGTTCAGCTGTGTTGCTTTTATGCCAAACATAACGTTTTGCATTGTTGCCAAAAAGTTCAATTTTGGTTTCATCTGACCAGAGCACCTTCTTCCACATGTTTGGTGTGTCTCCCAGGTGGCTTGTGGCAAACTTTAAACGACACTTTTTATGGATATCTTTAAGAAATGGCTTTCTTCTTGCCACTCTTCCATAAAGGCCAGATTTGTGCAATATACGACTGATTGTTGTCCTATGGACAGAGTCTCCCACCTCAGCTGTAGATCTCTGCAGTTCATCCAGAGTGATCATGGGCCTCTTGGCTGCATCTCTGATCAGTCTTCTCCTTGTATGAGCTGAAAGTTTAGAGGGACGGCCAGGTCTTGGTAGATTTGCAGTGGTCTGATACTCCTTCCATTTCAATATTATCACTTGCACAGTGCTCCTTGGGATGTTTAAAGCTTGGGAAATCTTTTTGTATCCAAATCCGGCTTTAAACTTCTTCACAACAATATCTCGGACTTGCCTGGTGTGTTCCTTGTTCTTCATGATGCTCTCTGCGCTTTTAATGGACCTCTGAGACTATCACAGTGCAGGTGCATTTATACGGAGACTTGATTACACACAGGTGGATTGTATTTATCATCATTAGTCATTTAGGTCAACGTCAATGTGGCAAAAGGTCGCAAAGTTCAAGGGGGCCGAATACTTTCGCAAGGCACTGTACCTCCTTCCCCTGACAGGTGAAAGGTTCAGAGGTCTATTTCTTGCTTTAGAAAACACCATTAGTTTAGTCATTGTTGAGGATAAGCTTCAATTGACACAAGGTATGTTGAACAGTATAAAAAGCAGTTTGCAAGTTCTGGAAAGCTTTTGTAAGAGATGAGGCACAACACTAAATTTACAGTATCATCAGCATAAAAATGAAGTTGCGCATTTGACATTTTTGTCTAAATCATTTATATAAATAGTGAATAAGAGAGGACCAAGTACAGAGCCTTGGGGCACACCATTAAAGACAGACAATTTAACAGACATAAGTCCATCAAATTGAGTGCACTGAGTTCTATCAGACAGATAGTTAGCAAACCATGCAACTGCATGCTCTGAAAGACCTACACTCGACAATCTCTGACTTAGTATAGCATGATCAACTGCCTTAGAGAGATCAATAAAAGTGAGACACAGTGCTGTTTTTTGTCAAGGGCTTCAGTGATATCATTTAAAACAGTCATGGCTGCTGTAATTGTGCTATGCTTCTTCCTGAAGCCCGATTGGTACATTGATAAAATAGAGTTAGTAAATAAAAACTATTTTAGCTGTTCACTCACAAGGGTTTCAAGTATTTTCACCAGGGGTGACCGCTTTGAGATTGACCTATAATTATTTAAGAGTGGATCTCCCCCTTTTAAAAGTGGTAGGACAAATGCTGATTTTCGGAATTGCATTACATTCCAGGGTTAGATTGAACAGATATGTAAGTGGTTCAGCGATGAAATCAGCTGCCAGATTTAAAAAGCAGGGATCCAAAAGATCAGGACCTGCAGGCTCTCTCTGATCAAAAGATTTCAGGGCTTTATGTACCACCTGCACTGAGAATGGCAAAAAGCTAAAAGTTTGACCAGCTCTCACTGGTTCATCCACACAGGGTTGTACAGAGACAGAGGACACTGAGTCAAACAGCCTACCAGATGATACAAAGTGCTCATTGAAACAATTCAGCATTTCAGTTGTGTCATATACAGCAACAGAGTCCTTCAATACACATGACGGTAATTCATTAACATTACCGTTACCAGACATAGACTTAATAGCCTTCTAAAACTTTAGGGTCATTCAGGTTATCAGTGGTAACAGACAAAATATTCAGATTTGGCCTTCCTGAGAAGAAAAGACACTTGTTTCGTAACTGCCTAAAAATAAGCCAATCAGCATCAGAACATCATTTCCTTGCTTTAGTCCAGGCTAGATTACGGTCGTGAATACTACAAGACAACTTAGAAGAAAACAATGGATTATGCCGCCCTTTAACCCTGAACCTGCGGAATGGGGCATCAAAATAAAACAAATCATGAAAGAAAGCCTTCTTATTAAAACACTTCAAATTTCTCTTAAAACGTGGGTTTGTCTTAGGAACCTTAGTATTTCTAACAGCAACAACAGCACAATGGTCACTTAAATCATTACAAAAAACACCAATCGCAGAATATTTATGTGGAACATTTGTCAATATCAAATCAATCAGGGTAGATTTATCTGGGCAAGTGGGTGAGTTAATCAACTGGGTAAGATTCATAGAATTACAAAACATTTTTAAATCATCAGACACCGGCTTTAACCAACACCAGTTGAAATCACCAATCAAGATAATTTCACTGTAAAAGAAGTTTAGACAATGTGCGTCAGAGAAGAAAATGCATCACAGAGAGCAGAGGGGGGTCTATAACAGCCAATCACAGTTATAGAGAGCAGAGGGGGTCTATAACAGCCAATCACAGTTATAGAGAGCAGAGGGGGGTCTATAACAGCCAATCACAGTTATAGAGAGCAGAGGGGGTCTGTAACAGCCAATCACAGTTATAGAGAGACCCTTTGAAACCTCAATATTCAAAGCAAGAAATTCCAACTGTTTACAAATAGTTTCAGACTTTGCCACAGTTACAGGGAATTTAGTTTTTACATATATAGCTACCCCACCTTAACTCGATCAGTGCGATAACCATTTATACAAATATCCTTATCAAAAACAGACTTGCTGAGCCAGGTTTCAGAAAACACAATTACATCAGCATCGGTTGATTTAGCCCAAATCCTAACCCCATCAATTTTTGACAACAGTACATTTATATGGAAAATACCAAAACCAGATCTTGATTTAAAATCAGAGGGGGTTTAGAGACATTGCATATCAGGGCCAGGGTTAGGTTGCACGTTACCTGATCAAC
The DNA here is from genome assembly GCF_045791955.1 of Oncorhynchus clarkii lewisi. Lineage (NCBI taxonomy): Eukaryota > Metazoa > Chordata > Actinopteri > Salmoniformes > Salmonidae > Oncorhynchus > Oncorhynchus clarkii. The sequence continues at coordinate 53,191,381 of NC_092162.1, read as the reverse complement.
AAAAGAAGAATAACTAGGCACCTCTGTTTAATAACCTTGCACGGCTTCTCTTTTTTTAAGAGACCTACTGCAAGCGAATTCTACAAGTGAGTTTCCAGACAATACAAAACAGTCATTTAAAACCATTAGACTTGTATGTGTAACTGATAGATACATTTAAAAACTTGAACATGTAGTGTGTATGTAAATTGTTAAATCCTTTGTCTGTAATGTATTTATGATATATCGGACCCCAGTAAGACTTGCTGTCTCCATTGGCGACGACTAATTGGAATCCTAATAAATCTAAATACGGTGTGTATGCGCGCATGCAGACTAGCTCCAAGAAGTGAATCTCTCTCTCAAACAGCTCCTAAGACTCACCGGGCTCCTATGGACTGTTGAGAGCAGCTCAAACCTCACTGTGGCTGAGGTCATGACCTTGATGATGTCATCCCAAGTTTGGTCTGAAACAGTATTTGGAGTTGTAATAGAAGTGTTAAGTCCAAGGAGGGAGATCACATACCACAACAGTCCCTGATCATACACATACTACAGAGTTCAGACACATTTAGAAGACTCACCTTGGACTTGTTCTCCATACTTAATCTCTGAGGCCTCCTTCATCTGCACTCTTCTCAGTCTGTAGGACAGGGTGAACAAGGAGCCAATGAGACAGACACACACACAGTGGCTCGATGAGATCTCAATAGGCTACATTAGAGATCTGAAAAGGCTACATTAGAGCAAACAGCAGAGCAAACTGATAATTACGGGGACTAAAGCTGAATCAAAATGATAAAAGAAGATGTTCTTACTGAAGGTACTGGGCAGCACTGAGGTGAGTTCCAAGTGTCTTCATTGGTCCACAAACAAGATGCCTCTAAGAAACAGATCAAGTAAAAGAGGGGGCGAAAAAAAACGTTACTTTGAGCAATCAATTTATAAGACAACATGAGAAGTCGAGTTACAGCATGAATTTGGTAGAAACGAGGCCTTTTAACATAAACAAAAAAAGAAACGTCCCCTTTTCAGGACCCTGTCTTTCAAAGAGAATTCGTAAATATCCAAATTACTTCACAGATCTTCATTGTAAAGGGTTTAAACACTGTTTCCCATGCTTGTTCAATGAACCATAAACAATTAATGAACATGCACCTGTGGAGCAGTTGTTAAGACACTAACAGCTTACAGACGGTAGGCAATTAAGGTCACAGTTATGAAAACTTAGGACACTAAAGAGGCCTTTCTACTGACTCTGAAAAACACCAAAAGAAAGATGCGCAGGGTCACTGCTCATCTGCGTGAACGTGCCTTAGGCATGCTGCAAGGAGGCATGAGGACTGCAGATGTGGCCAAATTGTAATGTCCGTACTGTGAGATGCCTAAGACCGCGGTACAGGGAGACAGGACGGACAGTTGATCGTCCTCGCAGTGGCAGACCATGTGTAACACCTGCACAGGATCGGTACAGCCGAACGTCACACCTGCAGGACAAGTACAGGATGGCAACAACAACTGCCCGAATTACACCAGGAACGCACAATCCCTCCATCAGTGCTCAGACTGTCCGCAATAGTCTGAGAGACGCTGGACTGAGGGCTTGTAGGCCTGCTGTAAGGCAGGTCCTCACCAGACATCACCGGCAACAAAGTCACCTATGGTCACAAACCCACCGTCGCTGGACCAGACAGGACTGGGAAAAAAAGTACTCTTCACTGACGAGTCGCAGTTTTGTCTCACCAGGGTTTATCGTCGGAGGAATGAGCGTTCCACCGAGGCCTACTCTGGAGCGGGATCGATTTGGAGGTGGAGGGTCCGTCACGGTCTGGGGCAGTGTTTCACATCATCGGACTGAGCTTGTTGTCATTGCAGCCAATCTCAACGCTGTGTGTTACAGAGAAGACATCCACCTCCCTCATGTGGTACCCTTCCTGCAGACTAATCCTGACATAACCCTCCAGCATGACAATGCCACCAGCCATACTGCTCGTTTTGTGCATGATTTCCTGCAAGACAGGAATGCCGGTGTTCTGCCATGGCCAGCGAAGAGCCTGGATCTCAATCCTATTGAGCACATCTGGGACCTGTTGGATCGGAGGGTGGCTTGGTGGAAAAGTGTGGTAACATATCACAGATATGTTAGCGTGCACTGCGCCCGGCCCGCCACAGGAGTTGCTGGTGTGCAATGAGACAAGGATGTCCCTACCGGCCAAACCCTCCATAACCCGGACGACGCTAGGACAATTGTGCGTCGCCCCACGGACCTCCCGGTCGTGGCCGGCTGCGACAGAGCCTGGGCACGAACCCAGAGTCTCTGATGGCACAGCTGGCGCTGCGATGCAGTGCCCTGGACCACTGTGCCACCCGGGAGGCCCCACGTTGTGCATTCTAAGCAAGTCAAGTCCAGCCCAGTCCAGTCGTAACAAGTTGTCTGAAATCATTTGAGGCTACCAGACAGACCTTTTCATTCGATTTTGATTAGGTAATAATACATTTTAACAATCAAGCAATTTTGACATGCCAAAAGACCAGAAGGCCTATGCTAGTAATTGTTCCTTGATGCACCATTGCTGGGGAGCTTGCAAAGTAAATGGTTCATATTCTTGATCACCAAACCATTTTTGAAGCTGCATACTCATTTATGGAAATCCGCTCTCCCTACAATTTGGCGTTTGCGCTGCACCCGGTTCTATAGCTGTACAGCAAATCAGCAATCTGTTTGCTTGCTCAGTTGTTTTCAAACTTTGACCCGTGACCTGCAAAAAGGAGTGGTTCAAAGCTTGCGACCCTGCGCACGCACATGCAGTCCCTATGCAAATGAAGCCTGTCATTACAGCCATAAACGGGGATGCATCTTCAAAATGCAAGTTACAGAAATCAACTGCAAGTCATTCATGTTAGCAGTCAATATCAAACAGGGATATCATATCACTTCTCTGGGATCCAGAGCAAGCAGGATCATATGGCCTACCACAGGGATGGGCAACTCCAGTCCTTGGTAGCCAGAGTGTTGTCACACTTTTCCCGATCCCTAGCAAACACAGCTGAATAAACAAATTACATTCTAAACTGAAGAGCATGAATAGTTGATTACTGGAGTCAGGTGTGTTAGCTGGAGCAAAAGTGTGACACCAATAGGGCCCGAGGACTGGAGTTGCCCATGCCTAGCCCTACCTGTATGCAGCCTAGGTTGCAGGATTGGATGGAAAGCATGATCTGTCTCTGTAGTCTTTTTCTTACTCACAAATGTCCTAATTAAATTTGTCAGAATATGTTACATCTTCATCCCATAAATATTGATGTTCCAGAGACCTTCAGACATATAGCCAGTACCATCACTGAGGTATATAACCCACCCAAACTTTCTGAATATGAAAATGAGAAATGAAATCACCAGGTAACTACTGTTGTGGCAAAGATGCATCCGTAGCAGATTGTTAAACACTAAGGTGAATTCAGAATAAGCGGGACACTTTTTGCATTAGCCCAACATGATACATTTCTGAAAGATGTTGCCTAATCACACACAAAAAATATGTTTAATATCATATTTACAGGAGGCATGACACACCCATCTGTACACTGAGTCAAAACCATATTTTCAGTTTGCATTTGGTAGACAGACAGCAGGTTAGATAAACTGGGACACCATTATTCTAGTCCTAATTGTACCACAATGAAAATTAAGTTACATTTTGTGTGATTAGGAAACATCTGAGGATTTCAGAAATTGATAATATGTTGAACAGATGTCTGAAGAGGTTACAGAATACTTAAATGCAAAAAGTGTTCCACTTTTTCTGAATTCCCTCAAATAACAGTGTTCATAACAGCACTACATTAACAAATTAAGAGGATAGTCAGTGTTTTCCCCAAGCGCTGTTTACAGTCATTTTCAGCCGGGTATTTTAGTTTCGTTTTTTGATGGTACAATGATTCCCTACACTATTCAGTGCTTGTTTTCTCAAAAACTGAAATTGAGCGAAAAGTGTTGGATTTTAGCCACCAGGAAATGACAGCAATTTCCGCTAGAGAACATAGCCACAAAGTCTGAACAGCTTTCTCAGTTTTACAACAGATGCTACTTAGCTGGGAGAAATCAATAGGAGAATATCACAGCCAATCACAAAACTAAGGTTAAGTAATACTGTGAAACACTATCATTCCACTATTAATGTCAGATATTAGGCATTGTTTAAATTACAACGCAAAAATTAAATAAAACTCCTGTGTAGCACCAGAGAAGTCTGCAGAGCCCCTTCCCGCTGAACAAATGCATCTTCTAGCAATCTATTGACAGGACTGGCAGCTCTCAGTCACAAAGTGAGCAATGTCCCTCCTGTGTGTGAGTGCGTTGTGTGAGCTGTAGTTGAAGTCTAATTTCTACACGGAGAGCATTCATTTACACGTCCCATATAATGTGTTAACGATGAGTCGAAATCCACAGCCTATTGTTTTCAGGCACATTAATAAATTTTCTTTCGCGAGCAGGGTCCAACGTTAATGATGGCCAGCACGGGCCAGTAAAAGCGTGGATCGCGTAGATCGGGACCATGGTGCTGCTTGAATGAACTGCCAATCATATTGCTCAAATACAAAATGGCGTGACATTTACATGTGTAGTCTTCAAATGGTAGACTGCGGCAGAGCAGGCATATTTTCAACTGGACATTTCGCTGTGTATTTCATATGGAAAAATGCATTAAAATTTACCTGAGACCACCAAAACAGAGCTTGTTTGTCAACAAAAATCGCACGGCCCGGGGGATCCTGGCTGGCTACTCCCATGTTCTTGTGGTAATCTCTCTTTCCTCCACTTTAGCTATGGCTGGTAAAGCAGGACAACTAAAAAAATACTGAATTACAAAATTGAAACATATTGGCAACTTTTTGTATTTTGATGCACCAGTATGTACATTTACATCACAATTTGGCACAGTGCATTATAACCCTAACGTCAAAACAGAAGAAAGCTGTCACTGATCCTTACGCAGGGAAACCAAGGTTCAACTTGCTGTTTGAAGCTTGCTCTGCCCCCTCTATGTCACACTAATGAAGTGATGTGATTTTTATGTGGTTTCTCTGCAAGGGCTTAGTAACCACCGTTTAGATTTTCTCTTGTCAGATCAAGAAATAAACGTCTCAGGATTAAGCTGTCTCAGTTTATATAATGTCCCACTCTTTCTGAATTAACCCTAATTTATATGGACAATATTAAGTCAAATCAAGACGTGCAACTTTTCTGTTCTAAAGCACAAATTATATTTTTTGAAACAATTTTGGTGCAATAATGTAGGCCTAGGTTAGTGACCAGATTGAATAAGCAAAAGGTATAATACAAATGGTTGGCTATATGTAGCCTATTAAAATATGTAGAAAAATAGATTTTTCCCCATTCAGTTTCACACTGGCAACCCCCCAAAACCTCGCTGCGCTAGCTCACTCAACCTATGGTGATTGACAATTTGCTGGTCCAATCAGAGGTCCGAGAGTATTTCACTAGCCAATCAGTATTTTTGCAAGTGCGATACTGGCTCATTCCAAACATGTAAAATACACACCCTCTCCCCTCAGCTCTCAAATTAAGTGAATATCATGACTTATGATGAGTTGACACTCGCAGGGCCTTAGAATAATGAATGCATTTTAAAATGGTCCGACCTTGCCCGGAAATGTGTCACTCGTTTGTCCCACGGTTGTGCTTTCAGTCATCATGGAACCACCGGTAGCTGTTGTGTGTGCTTTATATGCGTTAGAGTCAATTATGATTGCATTTCATATATTGGCTAGAAGACAACGCATTCGCAGACATCGAATGCTAACCATCTTGACGATATCAGGTAAATCGAAAATGACAATGTAGAATAGAAAAGTAATGTCAGGGAAAGTTGTATGCACTAGCTAATGTTTCCAAAAGCTAACCAAACAAAAACAGAATTACTTTCACGATACGCGTTTGTGCTGTCATGTGCATTATTGGCACAGTTTCTAATTTACTTATACTTGTATGTCGACTTCTCCATATTGATGTTGGTTTTACATTTTGGCTGACTTTTCATAGCGAATGTACAATCATCGCAAATTGAATTATGGGGCGTTACAGGCCCCGGAGTGAACAGGATTGTAAACTCACCAGCGAGGGCTGAGGGGCTTAGGTTGCCAGCTTCCTTTACTTGGCTAATCGTTTGGACCGTTGGCAAAGATGGCCCTGGGGATTCCCCCAAGGGCATAAGGTGAGGGTAAGAGGAGGAGGGTGTGTCTTTTATGTGTTTGAAACGCAGCCATCGTCTCTGGCTGCGTGGAGAATAATCCACATAGATTCTGTGCCACAAAATGAGTGACTAAACGTTAAAAAACCTGACCAAATACTTTCAAGTATTTTAAAAGTAAACTCGAGTCAGACTCCAGTCAGACTCCAGTCCAAGTCATGTGACTTGAGTCCACACCTCTGGTCCAAGCTCTCTCGGAAAGGTTTGGGAAAAAAATCTGTCACAAGTGTTGATGTTTTAAAAGGATACAAGCTGTTGTCACAGTGAGGCCTGATCACACTTTATTTTCATTCTTCTTAGAATGATTCAATCTCCAAATGAATGGTGGCCTTGTTCTGTCTGACAATATTTTTATACATTGTCAAATTGTGAATGAAGAGACTGCTGAACAGCCCAGCATGGAATTGACAGAGGCAGGGAAAATGGAAAACACTCTTATTTTGTATTTTTACCACAAAGCGACTTTGAGAATCCTTCCACAGTCACATGCAAGTTACACATGTTGATTTCTATATATGATTACAAAGACCAGATACTGAGCTTTTCAAAACCCTTACATTTGCTAAACAACAAAAAACTAAATGCTCTTTCAAAATATCACTTATTCTTGGGATAACCGCAAGTCCATCCATTTCTCAAGTGAGCATTCGCAAGACAAAAGTATATTTGGGAAAAATATATTCTATTTCGATTGTATTCGGTTATGTTCTTACTATATACACCATATACTGTGTACAAAACAGTAAGAACACCTTCCTAATATTCAGTTGCACCCCCGCTTTTATCCTCAGAAGAGGATCAATTTTCTGCGGCATGGACTCTACAAGGTGTCGAAAGCATTCCACAGGGATGCTGGCCCTTGTTGACCAATGTTTTCCACAGTTGTGTCAAGTTAGCTGGATGTCCTTTGGGTGGTGGACCAGTCTTAATATACACGGGAAATCGTTGAGCGTGAAACCCAGCAGCGTAGAAATTCTTGGTACAAACTGGTGCGCCTGGCACCTACTACCCCGTTCAATAAAGTCTTTTGACTTGCCCATTCACCCTCTGAATGGCACACATAGACAATCCATGTCTCAATTATCTCAAGGCTTAAAAATCCTTCTTTACCCGGCTCCTCCCCTTCATCTACACTGATTGGTATTCATCACGACTATTCTAGTGTTAAATAATTCAAATGCTTTGATGTCTGTCCTATCATTAGTATTGTATCCTCTGCATTATTAAATCGGTGACCAACATACCTTGTTGGCAAGTGGGACTTGATGTTTTTTGTAATATAAGGAGTAACATCACACATTACTTTGCACAGAAAGTAGTATTGTAATATAACACATTATTTTGATTGAAAGTTACGAGCAATACGTCATATTTTACAAGTAACGAATCCCAACACTGATCATATGTGGTTGCAGCAAGGATAGGTTTATAAACTGATTTTGGATAAAGTAAAGTTGGAGCAACAAACCAATTTATTTTTCATTTACAAAAATTGGTGCACCTCTACTGTTTAGTCTGGGGAGGTATAGTTTGTCATCATGTGGTAGTTAATGCGTTGTTGTGTCAAACAAACCTGTCTCACTGTTGCACCACTTGCTCTCCACAGCATTGCTATCTGCTGCTGACGGAACTCATCCTGACAGGAAGTGACATGTACTGCGGTTGCCGTGGATACCTTGGTCAATAAGAGATGTGAAAAACATGAGACCCTATACTCTTTAGTATTGTATGAACATACACAACATAGCAGCTATAGTAGTACACGGCTGTAGCTTGATGTTTAAAGTTTGGGGGGGGGGGGAGAAAATGTTACTCACAGTGCAGCCTGCAGTAGCCCTGTCCAGTTGGGCCAGATGAGACACACTGTCCCTTTGCACTGAGGACCAATCAACAGGATTATGGGTTACAGACTGCTCCTATAGACTGTTAATCTCTGTAGGTTTTACTTATCTAAACTACATTAAAGTAAGTTTCATATCTAACGGTGACCTATAGGCCTTGCTCCCTGTGAAAGAAATCAATTTCATTGAGCAATTTGACCCTACCATTTGCCAATGCATTCGGGAAAGTATTCAAACCCCTTCCCTTTTTCCACATTTTGTTAAGTTACAGCCCTATTCTAAAATTGATTGAATTGTTTTTCCCCCCCCCATCAATCTACACACAATAACCCATAATTCAAAGTGAAAACAGGTTTGTAGAAATCTTTGCAAATGTATTAAATTAAAAACATATCTTATTTACATTCAGACCCTTTGCCATGCGACTCAACATTGAGCTCAGGTGCATCCTGCTTCCATTGATCATCCTTGATGTTTTTACAACTTGATTGGAGTCCACTATGGTGAATTCAATTGATTGTACATGATTTGGAAAGACAACGCCTGTCTATATAAGGTCCCACAGTTAACAGTGGAAGTCCATAGAGCACCGAGACAGGATTGTGTTGTAGCACAGATCTGGGGAAGGGTACAAAAAATGTCTGCAGCATTGAAGATCCCCAAGATCACAGTGGCCTTCATAATTCTTAAATGGAAGATGTTTGGAACCACCAAAACTCTTCCTAGAGCTGGCCGTCCAGCCAAACTGAGCAATCAGGGGAGAAGGGCCTTGGTCAGGGAAGTGACCAAGAACCTGATGGTCACTGTGACAGAGCTCTATAGTTCCTCTGTGGAGATGGGAGAACCTTCCAGAAGGACAACCATCTCTGCAGCCCTCCACCAATCAGGCCTTTACGGTAGAGTGGCCAGACAGAGGCCACTCCTCAGTAAAAGGCATACAACAGCCTGCTTGGAGTTTGCCAAAAGGCACCTAAAGGACTCTCAGACCATGAGAAACAAGATTCTCTGGTCTGATGAAACCAAGATTGAACTCTTTGGCCTATTAAGCATCACATCTGGAGGAAACCTAGCACCATCCCTATGGTGAAGCATGGTGGTGACAGCATCATTTTGTGGGCATGTTTTTCAGCAGCAGGGACTGGGAGACTAGTCAGGATCAAAGGAAAAATGTACAGAGAAACTTGATGAAAACCTGCTCCAGAGCACTCAGGACCTCAGTCTGGGGTGAAGGTTCACCTTTCAACAGGACAACGACTCTAAGCACACAGCCAGCACACAGCCAACACAACGCAGAAGTGGCTTCGGGACAAGTCTCTGAATGTCCTTGAGTGGGCCAGCCAGAGCCCGGACTTGAACCCGATCAAACATCTCTGGAGAACTGAAAATAGCTCTGCAGCGACTCTCCCCATCCAACTTGACAGAGCTTGAGAGGATCTGCAGAGAAGAATGAGAGAAACTCCCCAAATACAGGTGTGCCAAGCATGAAGACTTGAGGCTATAATAGCTGCTTCAACAAAGTACTGAGTAAAGGGTCTGAATACTTATGTAAATGTGATATTTCCGTTTTTTATTTTTAACACATTTGCAAAAATAATAAATGAAACTGTTTTTGCTTTATAGTGATAAGGTATTGTGTCTAGATTGATGAGGGGGAAAACTATTTAATCATCCTTAGAATAAGTCTAATGTAACAAAATGTAGAATCTGAATACTTTCCCAATACACTGTATGGGTTATTCATATGTTAAGACATTTACAACCAATCCCCAGGTCAAAAGGTCAATGTTGTTTGTCTCACCTGTACAGCTGCCCAGGCTGGGGTCATACCCTGGCAGCTGCTCCTCCTGAAACACCCTCTTCAAGTTCACCCTGAGCATCTCCTCTTTATCTCCATCTGTATTCTTTCCTTCACTCTCTCTTCTTCCTCCATCTGTCTCCTCTCTTTCTCTGTACGGGGAATTCTGTAAAGCCTCCAAAATGTTCTCCTCCCTCTCGTCATTGATCCAGCTGATGGGCACTGTGGGCCAATCGATGCCAAGCAATCGGAGGAAGACAGTGATGTCACTTTCCTCTGGCAGCACAGGGCAGCAGGACACAATACACCTGAGAAAAACAGTGATGCCACTGACATATGATAGTGGTAAAGCAACACCCTATATCTACGCAGTCTATCACATATTTACGTGCACTTAACATACAACTCAGCAGATACATACAGTACCAGTCAAATGTTTGGACTCATTCAACGGTTTCTCTTTAATTTACTATTTTCTACATTGTAGAATAATAGTGAAGACAATCAAAAAAAAGTCTTAAATCAAAATATATTTTATATTTGAGATTCTTCAAAGTAGCCACCCTTTGCCTTGATGACAGATTAGCACACTTGGCATTCTCTCAACCAGCTTCACCTGGAATGCTTTTCCAAGTCTTGAAGGAGTTCCCACATACGCTGAGCGCTTGTTGGCTGCTTTTCCTTCACTCTGCGGTCTGACTCATCCCAAACCATCTCAATTTGGTTGAGGTCGGCAGAATGTGGAGGCCAAGTCATCTGATGCAGCACTCCATCACTCTCCTTCTTGGTCAAATAGCCCTTACACAGCCTGGAGGTGTGTTGGGTCATTGTCCTGTTGAAAAACTAATGATAGTGGGACTAAAGGCAAATCTCGAGTATCGCTGCAGAATGCGGTGGTAGCCATGCTGGTTAAGTGTGCCTTGAATTTGAAATAAAAATAACTGACAGTGTCACCAGCAAAGCACACACACACACCATCACACCTCCTCCATGCTTTAAGGTGAGAAATACAGATGTTGAGATTAGAGGTCGACCGATTATGATTTTTCAACGCCGATACCGATTATTGGAGGACCATAAAAGCCGATACCGATTAATCCGCCGATTTATTTATTTATTCTAATGACAATTACAACAATACTAAATGAACACTTATTTTAACTTAATATAATACATCAATCAAATCAATTTAGCCTCAAGTAAATAATGAAACATGTTTAATTTGGTTTAAATAATGCAAAAACAAAGTGTTGGAGAAGAAAGTAAAAGTGCAATATGTTCCATGTAAAATATGTGCCATGTAACAAGGCTAATGTTTCAGTTCCTTGCTCAGAACATATGAAAGCTGGTGGTTCCTTTTAACATGAATCTTCAATATTCCCAGGTAAGAAGTTTTAGGTTGTAGTTATTATAGGAATTATAGGACTATTTCCCTCTATACCATTTGTATTTCATTAACCTTTGACTATTGGATGTTCTTATAGGCACTTTAGTATTGCCAGTGTAACAGTATAGCTTCCGTCCTTCTCCTCGCTCCTCCCTGGGCTCGAACCAGCAACACAACGACAATTAGCGCGCGCTAACTAGCTAGCCATTTCACTTCGGTTACACGAGCCTCATCTCGGGAGTTGATAGGCTTGAAGTCATAAACAGCGCAATGCTTGACGCACAACGAAGAGCTGCTGGCAAAACGCACGAAAGTGCTGTTTGAATTTATGTTTACGCGCCTGCTTCTGCCTACCACCGCTCAGTCAGATACTTGTATGCTCAGTCAGATTATATGCAACGCAGGACACGCTAGATATTATCTAGCAATTTCAACCATGTGTAGTTAACTAGTGATTATGATTGATTGTTTTTTATAAGATAAGTTTAATGCTAGCTAGCAACTTACCTTGGTTTACTGCATTCGCGTAACTCCTTGTGGAGTGCAACGAGAGAGAGGCAGGTTGTTATTGCGTTGGACTGGTTAAGTTTGCAAGATTGGATCCCCCGAGCTGACAAGGTGAAAATCTGTCGTTCTGCCCCTGAACAAGGCAGTTAACCCACTGTTCCTAGGCAGTCATTGAAAATAAGAATGTGTTCTTAACTGACTTGCCTAGTTAAATAAAGATTAAATAAAAGGTGTAAAAAACATTTTTTTTTAAAGATTGTTATGAAAACTTGAAATCGGCCCTAATTAAATCAGCCATTCCGATTAAATTGGTCGAACTCTAGTTGAAATCATCCGTTCGGCCTCCCGGGTGGCGCAGTGGTTAAGGGCGCTGTACTGCAGCGCCAGCTGTGCCATCAGAGTCCCTGGGTTCGCGCCCAGGCTCTGTCGTAACCGGCCGTGACCGGGAGGTCCGTGGGGCGACGCACAATTGGTCTAGCGTCGTCCGGGTTAGGGAGGGCTTGGTCGGTAGGGATCTCCTTGTCTCATCGCGCACCAGCGACTCCTGTGGCGGGCCGGGCGCAGTGCGCGCTAGCCAAGGTTGCCAGGTGCACGGTGTAGCCTCCGACATATTGGTGCGGCTGGTTTCCGGATTGGATGCGCGCTGTGTTAAGAAGCAGTACGGCTGGTTGGGTTGTGTATCGGAGGACGCATGACATTCAGCCTTCGTCTCTCCCGAGCCCGTACGGGAGTTGTAGCAATGAGACAAGATAGTAGCTACTACAACAATTGAATACCACGAAAATTGGGGAGAAAAAGGGGTAAAATTTAAACAAAAAAAAAACAAAAAAAGAGATAATCCGTTCACCCACACCGTGTCTCACAAAGACACAGCGGTGCTAACCAAACATTTCCAATTTGGACTCCAGACCAGAGGACAAATTTCCACTGGTCTAATGTCCATTGCTCGTTTTTCTTGGCCCAAGCAAGTCTCTTCTTCTAATTGGTGTCCTTTAGTAGTGGTTTCTTTGCAGCAATTCGACCACGAAGGCCTGATTCACACGGTCTCCTCTGAGCAGTTGATGTTGAGATGTGTCTGTTACTTCAGCTCTGTGCATTTACTTGGGCGAGGCTGGTAACTCTAATGAACTTATCCTCTGCAGCAGAAGCAACTCTGGGTAGTCCTTTCCTGTGGTGGTCCTCATGAGACAGTTTTATCACAGAGCTTGATGTTTTTTGCGACAGCACTTGAAATTTTCTGGATTGAATGACCTTAAAGTAATGGACTGTTGTTTCTCTTTACTTATTTGAGCTGTTATTGCCATAGTATGGACTTAGTCTTTTACCAAATAGGGCCATCTTCTGAATACCACCTCTACCTTGTCACAACATTACTGATTGGCCGAAACGCATTAAGGAAAGAAATTCCACAAATTCACTTTTAACAAGGCAGACCTGTTAATTGAAATGCATTCCAGGTGACTACCTCATGAAGCTGGTTGAGAGAATGCCAAGAGTGTGCAAAGCTGTCAGACTATTTGAAGAAGATCAAATATATTTAGATTTGTTTAACAATTTTCTGGTTACTACATGATTCCATGTGTATTTTCATTGTTTTGATGTCTTCAATATTATTCTACAATGTAGAAATTTGTAAAAATAAAGAAAACCCCTTGAATTAGTAGGTTTTCTTAAACTTTTGACCGGTTGTGTAGGCGTGTCCAAATTTGACTATGGTAGCATAGTAATCTCCTTACTCACCCCTGTCTCCTCAGTAGCGCCCCTAAGTGGTCAGTCAGCAGCACAGTGCGTAGTTGCCCCAGCGTGAGGGTGTCAGGGGAGGGTACATTTGGTCATTAAAACTTGTTTCCTCCACATGTCTGGTTCATCCTTGGGAGCAATTTACAAATGCCTGAAGGTGCCACATTCATCTGTACAAACAATAGTATGCAAGTAAACACCACGGGACCACGCAGCTGTCATACTGCTCAGGAAGGAGACTCGTTCTGTCGGCCTTTCAGTTTATGTCGATATAGGACTCGTTTTACTGTGGATATAGATACTTTTGTACCTATTTCCGCCAGCATCTTCACAAGGTCCTTTGCTGTTGTTATGGGATTGATTTGCACTTCGCACCAAAGTACATTCATCTCTAGGAGACAGAACGAGTCTCCTTCCTGAGCAGTATGACAGCTGCGTGGTCCCTGGTGTTTACTTGAGGAAACGAGTTTTAATGACTCCAACCCAAGTGTATGTAAACTTCCGATTCCAACTGTACATGCTGTCCATGGATTTGCATGCTAGAAAACTATCACACACACACAGTCAAAAACTATTGCAGTAATAGCCTTCTGCCAGTAGTGGTATATGCTTCATTTGCCTCCTGCAGGACTGTGTGGTGTTGTATTGACCGATGCCATGTGGGAACACGCTGGCACATTTTGCAGGTTGACCCACATTGTATTTGCCAGTCAGGGGTTAATAATACTTGCCGCAATGTTTAAATGTTATGTCGATGATGGCAATGCCAACAGTCTCAAATATGAAAATGTATGAATTCAATTTCGTTCACAATCATCAAGTGGAAGTTGACAGTTTGGGGTTCAATTTGCCTCCACATATCTCTCGAGTTCAACCTGTCAAAGAGAAAAGCGCGTGCTGTCAACTGCATATCTGTCAACACATACATTACAACCAGTGCACCAACTGCAAAACAACTCTAAGACAAATTACAATGGGGTTATACGAGACTTAAATAACTAACTATTAAGCTAACGTTAGTTAGCTAACTGTTAATCTAACGTTAACAGACCGACCTGTCCGTCTGCATAAAGCGTATTCAGCACCGTGGTGGGTGACAAGAAGTCCCTGTTTCGGAGATTCTTAGCGCTGCTTTCTTTGAACCAAAGCTTCTCCGGCTCACTCGAGATTCTGTCCCCGCTACCCAGACCATTAGCATCAGGAACATTTTCAGGCTCTCCCCGTAGTGCGGAGCCCAGAGCTTGGACGGTATGGGTGATCCGAAATGGCGTCTCCTCAATGTTCTCCATCACTAACTAACAACCTGGTCATCACTTCAGCTGAGCTATACGGTATCGTAGTACTTTCTGCTTTATGACAGCTAGTTTTTCAAATAGAAAAACATGCGTTCAGTTGATCCAGTTAGTCTGTCGATATCATATTGGCTGTAAATGACTGAATAATAATCACAACGCGGAACTGTAGAGTGCAAATGTTGTTTCCCCGAATCCCGTTTGGCAGGGTTGCCTGTTCAGCACAATGTATGAAACTCAAATGAACTTTCTGCAAACATTAAATGGTAGACATGTCGTAGATGTTAGAATTACAGTTTATTATATGGCTTCTCCTACTTTTTCAATAATGTCATGGTCTCTGGATTAATTCAGATCAGTGGCAAGTGGTGCAGAGGCCCACCTGTTTAGCTATTAAAATATATATTTTTGTTTTTCGGTTGCATGTTTTGCATGTTATTTTGGCATTAATACGTCAAATATCAGTTTGCAAACAATGTAAAAAATAATCATAATTAAGTTAATAAAGCTGCATTCAAACATTATCTATTTTTTGCTTTCTTGAGTAAGGCAGGGTTTTCAGCCTATCCCAGTAGAAAATACAAAGCTACGGGTTGGTAATGTTCTCTAGTTGCGCCGTGATTGGCTCAGTGTTCTGTCACTCATGGGGACACTATGTCGGAGCAAAATCTTCAGGGAGAGCTAGGAAATTCAAGCCCCCTTGGGTGCTGCCATATACACTGCTCCAAAAAATAAAGGGTACACTAAAATAACACATCCTAGATCTGAATGAATGAAATATTCTTATTAAATACTTTTTTCTTTACATAGTTGAATGTGCTGACAACAAAATCACACAAATGATCAATAGAAATCAAATGTATCAACCCATGGAGGTCTGGATTTGGAGTCACACTCATAATTAAAGTGGAAAACCACACTACAGGCTGATCTAACTTTGATGTAATGTCCTTAAAATAAGTCAAAATGAGGCTCAGTAGTGTGTGTGGCCTGGGCATGCTCTTGGGCATGCTCCTGATGAGGTGGCGGATGGTCTCCTGAGGGATCTCTTCCCAGACCTGGACTAAAGCATCCTCCAACTCCTGGACAGTCTGTGGTGCAACCTGGCATTGGTGGATGGAGCGAGACATGATGTCCCAGATGTGCTCAATTGGATTCAGGTCTGGGGAACGGGCGGGCCAGTCCATAGCATCAATGCCTTCCTCTTGCAGGAACTGCTGACACACTCCAGCCACATGAGGTCTAGCATTGTCTTGCATTAGGAGGAACCCAGGGCCAACCGCACCAGCATATGGTCTCACAAGGGGTCTGAGGATCTCATCTCAGTACCTAATGGCAGTCAGGCTACCTCTGGCGAGCACATGGAGGGCTGTGCAGCCCCCCAAAGAAATGCCACCCCACACCATGACTGACCCACCGCCAAACCGGTCATGCTGGAGGATGTTGCAGGCAGCAGAACGTTCTCCACGGTGTCTCCAGACTCTGTCACGTCTGTCACATGTGCTCAGTGTGAACCTGCTTTCATCTGTGAAGAGCACAGGGCGCCAGTGGCAAATTTGCCAATCTTGGTTCTCTCTGGCAAATGCCAAACGTCCTGCACGCTGTTGGGCTGTAAGCACAACCCCCACCTGTGGACGTCGGGCCCTCATACCACCCTCATGGAGTCTGTTTCTGACCGTTTGAGCAGACACATGCACATTTGTGGCCTGCTGGAGGTCATTTTGCAAGGCTCTGGCAGTGCTCCTCCTGCTCCTCCTGGCACAAAGGCGGAGGTAGCGGTCCTGCTGCTGGGTTGTTGCCCTCCTACGGCCTCCTCCACATCTCCTGATGTACTGGCCTGTCTCCTGGTAGCGCCTCCATGCTCTGGACACTACGCTGACAGACACAGCAAACCTTCTTGCCACAGCTCGCATTGATGTGCCATCCTGGAGGAGCTGCACTACCTGAGCCACTTGTGTGCGTTGTAGACTCCATCTCATGCTACCACTAGAGTGAAAGCACCGCCAGCATTCAAAAGTGACCAAAACATCAGCCAGGAAGCATAGGAACTGAGAAGTGGTCTGTGGTCACCACCTGCAGAACCACTCCTTTATTGGGGGTGTCTTGCTAATTGCCTATAATTTCCACCTGTTGTCTATTCCATTTGCACAACAGCATGTGAAATGTATTGTCAATCAGTGTTGCTTCCTAAGTGGACCGTGATTTCACAGAAGTGTGATTGACTTGGAGTTACATTGTGTTGTTTAAGTGTTCCCTTTATTTTTTTGAGCAGTGTATTTACATTTGAAGTGCACATCCAAGAAAGCTTAAGGTCATTGGCCACAGATAAAATGTCAAATCACGTTATAGCTACCATAGTTTTGATTGGACTGATGATGTCAACATCATATTTTCCAAATCTTAGCTAGCAACATAAGACAAACAGGCATCATCATGAATCACGTCAAAAAATATACTGGCAAATCCTTTTCAATCCTTGTCATATGAAGATACATTCTATCTATAATTTATCTGTGCTCATTGGCCATTGGACATAAACATTACACAAGAATTTGGAAATCGCAAATTCAACAATGAGTGGTTTGGAAGGAATCAGTGGCTAACTGCAAGCATTGCAAGCAATCACTATTTTGCCTCCCCTGCTATTCGGTGAAGAGGGTGAGGTCCAAGTAAGGGTTTAAGGGTCTCTTTTCAAAGCTTAAAAACATTCACACGCAACACCATGGGCCAGAAAATGTTGAATATATTGGCCATGCTGTCAATCCAGCAGGATTTCTGCCACGCTCAAAACAACTGGAAACTCGGAACTGAGAAATCTCAGACTTCAGTGAGTTCAAGAGATCTGGCCACTCAGGATTTCTTTTTGCTCAGACTGGGAAAATACATTTTGAATGGTCATCCAACTTGGAATTCGACCTGAAGATCACTGACGTCATGATTCAACCTAGTTTTTTCCCCCCAAGTTCCCAGTTGTCTTGAAAGCACCATGAATCCAGAGAATGCCAGACTTTGATGACAAAAAATTTGCCCACAAGAAGGACCGCCGCTCCACCTTCCTGGTCAAGTGAGCACAGCACAACAGTGAGTCCAAAAATGTCTTGTATGCTTCTGCATAAATTATGTAATATGCAAGGGAGATGTGTATAGTGTAGCTAAGAAAGTAATACATGTGTATGTTGTAAGCTGTTAGAAGCCCATGTGCCTCACCCTAATAATTTGATCTATTTACCCTCTTAATTTCGCCTACTTTTCTGACTTGGTGGTGCACATGTAGTTTATAGCCTGTTTTATAGAAATGTCATCATCAAAGAGCTTTCATTGTCTGCTTATAGAGAATACTGAATGAATGACCCATGTTCTGAATTCTGTCGCTGTACATTTCAAAAGTGCTGAACAAATAGTTATATTGACTACGTCCGTTTTAGCTCGCTCATTAATGTCGTAATCAAAATTACAGATTGCCTCTTATGCGCTCATCATTCCCTTATGCCATAGTTTGACATCTAAATTGTCAGTAGAAACCACATTTGTTTAGGCAAGTCAGCCATGTCAGCTACGTTTTTTAAAGACAGTAAATGAGGCTAAATGAACTGTTTTACTGCCAGACAAGGTTCCACTGATAGCCAGGTGTAGCAGTGGTAAGGATTCACTCTGTGGTGCTGAAAAGAAAGCTCTGCTGTTGGGACAGCTTTATGTTGGCCCTAACAGTTTGTGGGCACCGTTTGTCATCGTTATAGTGCAATTCATGTATTGTTCAGTATCGTGTAGTGACTTTGCTGGCATGCTCCAAAAGATTTGGGGGGGGGGGGGGTTTGCCCCACCAAGATTTACATGCTAAATTCGCCGCTGATTCAAATATCTGGAGGTAAACCCAGGCCCTGCATGTCCCCAGGCACCCTCATTTGTTGACTTCTGTGACCGACAAAGGCTTGGTTTCATGCATGTAAACATCAGAAGCCTCCTCCCTAAGTTTGTTTTACTCACTGCTTTAGCACACTCTGCCAACCCTGATGTCCTTGCCGTGTCTGAATCCTGGCTAAGGAAGGACACCAAAAATTCTGATATTTCCATACCCAACTATAACACTTTCCGTCAAGATAGAACTGCCAAAGGGGGAGGAAGCCTGCAAAGTTCTGTCATACTTTCCAGGTCTATGCCCAAACTGTTCGAACTTCTAATTTTAAAAATGTATCTCTCCAGAAATAAGTCTCACTGTTGCCGCCTGCTACCGACCCCCCTCAGCTCCCAGCTGTACCCTGGACACCATCTGTGAATTGATCGCCCCCCATCTAGTTTCAGAGTTCGTTCTGTTAGGTGACCTAAACTGGGATATGCTTAACACCCCGGCTAGATGCCCTCAATCTCACCCAAATCATCAAGGAACCCACCAGGTACAACCCTAAATCCGTAAACATGGGCACCCTAATTGACATTATCCTGACCAACTCGCCCTCCAAATACACCTCTGCTGTCTTCAATCAGGATCTCAGCGATCATTGCCTCATTGCTTGTATCCGCTACGGGTCAGCAGTCAAACGACCACCCCTCATCACTGTCAAACGCTCCCTAAAACACTTCTGCGAGCAGGCCTTTCTAATCGACCTGGCCCGGGTATCCTGGAAGGATATTGATCTCATCCCGTCAGTTGAGGATGCCTGGTCATTCTTTAAAAGTAACTTCCTCAACATCTTAGACAAGCATGCCCTGTTCAAAAAATACAGAACTAAGAACAGATATAGCCCTTGGTTCACTCCAGACCTGACTGCCCTCGACCAGCACAAAAACATCCTGTGGCGGACTGCAATAGCATCGAATAGTCCCAGCGATATGCAACTCTTCAGGGAAGTCAGGAACCAATACACGCAGTCAGTCAGGAAAGCAAAGGCAAGCTTTTTCAAGCAGAAATTTGCATCCTGTAGCTCTAACTCCAAAAAGTTCTGGGACACTGTAAAGTCCATGGAGAACAAGAGCACCTCCTCCCAGCTGCCCACTGCACTGAGGCTAGGTAACACGGTCACCACCGATAAATCCGTGATAATCGAAAACTTCAACAAGCATTTCTCAACGGCTGGCCATGCCTTCCTCCTGGCTACTCCAACCTCGGCCAACAGCTCCGCCCCCCCCCCCCCCCCCCCGCAGCTACTCGCCCACGCCTCCCCAGCTTCTCCTTTACCCATATCCAGATAGAAGATGTTCTGAAAGAGCTGCAAAACCTGGACCGATACAAATCAGCTGGGCTTGACAATCTGGACCCTCTATTTCTGAAACTGTCCGCCACCATTGTCGCAACCCCTATTACCAGCCTGTTCAACCTCTCCTTCATATCATCTGAGATCCCCAAGGATTGGAAAGATGCCGTGGTCATCCCCCTCTTCAAAGGGGGAGACACCCTGGACCCAAACTGTTACAGACCTATCTCCATCCTGCCCTGCCTATCTAAGGTCTTCGAAAGCCAAGTCAACAAACAGATCACTGACCATCTCGAATTCGAGCTTCAATGCCATACAACACTCCTTCCGTGGCCTCCGACTGCTCTTAAACGCTATTAAAACCAAATGCATGCTTTTCAACCGTTCGCTGCCTGCACCCGCACGCCTGACTATCATCACCACCCTGGATGTTTCCGACCTAGAATATGTGGACATCTATAAGTACCTAGGTGTCTGGCTAGACTGCAAACTCTCCTTCCAGACTCATATCAAACATCTCCAATCCAAAATCAAATCTAGAGTCGGCTTTCTATTTCGCAACAAAGCCTCCTTCACTCACGCCACAAAACTTACCCTAGTAAAATGTGTAACTCTGTGTAACTCCATGTGTAACTCTGTGTTGTTGTCTGTTCACACTGCTATGCTTTATCTTGACCAGGTCGCAGTTGTAAATGAGAACTTGTTCTCAACTAGCCTACCTGGTTAAATAAAGGTAAAATAAAAAAATCTATCTGAATTTGTTTTCATTCTTCATACAAAAAAATGTTTGGTAAAGAAACTCATGTGGTCAATTTGTTCCAATGACAAGTCATGATAAATCATTATGTTCTTATGGTGGTTGCCAGGAACATAGGGCTGGTTCATGCTCAATGGACCGCAGGCCTACAGTCAGGCTCATTTGGACGGTAGCCTACAGATGTTCATGAAGTCTCAGTATAGTCTTACTAAGTGGAATAAGGAGTTAAACATTTTAAACTATGCCTGGTATGTATGTAAGAACTAACTGTAATGTAAACTGGCTCTGTAATGTAAACTGAATTAGACAATTGGACAGCACACACATATCCATGGACATATGACATGATATAGTAAATTATCTTAAGTGTTCCCAGACAATATAACGAATGGATACTGTGAATAAAATCCAGTTATATTTTAATTCAGAATAACAGGGCAACAATTCAGAAACAATAGCCTGACGATAAATCAATTTACACACTACATTAATCAGCTAAAATAAATAGCTTAAGCTGCTCATGTCCTATATAGAAGCTGGTGTCATTCTTTGCTGACACGAAATTCCCGGGGCTTATAGTATTTGTCAAACCGGGAGAAAACGTGTCATTGAAGAACATCACCTATTAGTTATTGAAGAGTCAACTGCAGCCACATCCCACTAAAAGACACTCACTGACTCAAGTACACCAGGAAGTATGTTTCTCTCTACAAACGGTCAGACTGTTGGATGTTGCGAAACGGGATGGAAACGGAGCTCACATCCAGCTGCTTTTGAAAGACACAGCTGCTTTATGGGTTCCGTTACCACCCTACCCGCTAACACCACTACTGAGTGTCCCATTCACAATTTAAACTAATGTAATTTAAACTCAGGTTCACTTTCTATTCTGAATTTAGCTGCCTTCTTGGGGTGGAAAAAAGACAGTCTATCCTGTTCCATTCATATCTTTAAGTCTTGAAAAACCTGTTTCATGTCTGTAGAGAGAGGGAGAAAGAGAAAGCAGGTCAGTGTATTGAAGGTAGAGCAGCTAAAGAGAATGATAAAAGCAAAGGGTTCTGGGAGAGATAAAAGGAAATGATAGGATGGCTGTGTAACTTAGTTAAGTCATTTTACTTTAAATCTCACATAGCAGAACCTATCTACAAAACTACTGAAAGAAACACAGAGAATAGTTCAAAGGGACAGCCAGAGATAGAGAGAGGACAAAAAGCCTAACAATGAATTCTCAGAGACAGACGGACACACTCACTTATTGATTGAAGTCATCTCCTCTTAAGGTGCGAAGGGAAGCAAGTGTCTCTGATCAATAGAAGAAGTGAACGCAAAACAGAAAGTAATAGGAAAAGGAATACTTTGTGTAAATCAAAACAAGAGAGAACCAGAGAGGAGTATTTGTTTAAGGAAGATAAATAAATATCAAGAAAGGGTTGACTGAGGACAGCCATCCAAAGTGAAAGTACAGACAAAAAAAGACAAGTTCCATTTCTGAAAAGATAGTTACCGTATGGGCTCAGCTCAGGTCACCATAATCTTGATCCCACTTTCCTGTCACCCTCCTGAATCGGCACATATGTGTATGTGTTGCTCTATTTATGAGTCTTCACTTCCTCCTAAATACACAAAAAAATGTATTTCACTTTCACTTCTGCAGAGCAATTGACCACAACTCCTCCTTTGCGCCATCCCTTTCCTTGTCACAACAACACTTTACTACTGTACCACTACCACCTGCCATTTTAAGTGATTTATACAGTTGATATGCACTACATATAGATGTTCCAAAAGATACAATATAAAATAGCTCTGTTACAGTAGTCAAGGCTTCAGCCTTATGGAGTTGCTAATTGTAGACACCTGTCTGTCAGATTAGTGGGACAGGTGTGTGTGTGTTTCCACTGGTGCGTCACGCTGTGAGGTGTCTGGAAAGTCCGGAGGATTTGGAGGTGTAGCTGTCCCCTCCCCCAGAGACCTCAGTCCTCTTCTTCATGGTCCAGTATGATCGAGATGTGTACTAGACAGGATGGTTATAAACGCTAAATCACAGAATTTAAATACAACACTATATATTATATTGAATCTGTCTGCCCTAAAAACAGTCAAGGCAATATTTATTTCATTCAACTTAGAGGTTTTCCATCCCCAACTCTTACCTTAATACAAGGCAATACAAAACGGATGGCATTTCCTATCAGACCTGTGTTCAAATACTATTTAGGGTATTTCAATTACTTTCAAATACATTTGAGTAATTATTTGAATCTTTTTTTATTTGGAAATACAATTAGTTGATATTGGAATGTATATGGAAATACATGTATTCTTGTTATATGTACAGTACCGTTCAAAAGTTTGGGGTCACTTAGAAATGGCCTTGTTTTTGAAAGAAAAGCACATTTTTTATACATTAAAATAACATCAAACTGATCAGAAATACAGAGTAGACATTGTTAATGTTGTAAATGACTATTGTAGCTGGAAACTGCAGATTTTTAATGGATTATATACACAGCCGTACAGAGGCCCATTATCAGCAACCATCACTCCTGTGTTCCAATGGCACGTTGTGTTAACTAATCCAAGCGAAACACCAGTCTCAACGTCAACAGTGAAGAGGCGACTCCAGGATGTTGGCCTTTTAGGCAGAGTTGCAAAGAAAAAGCCATATCTCAGACTGGCCAATAAAATTAAAGATTAAGATGGGCAAAAGAACACAGACACTGGATAGGGGAACTCTCCCTAGAAGGCCAGCATCCCAGAGTCGCCTCTTCACTGTTGACGTTGAGACTGGTGTTTTGCTTGGATTAGTTAACACAACGTGGTTTTGCAGGTACTATTTAATGAAACTGACAGTTGAGAACTTGTGAGGTGGCTGTTTCTCAAACTAGACACTCTAATGTACTTGTCCTCTTGCTCAGTTGTGCACCGGGGCATCCCACTCCTCTTTCTATTCTGTTTAGAGCCAGTTTGCGCTGTTCTGCGAAGGGAGTAGTACACAGCATGGTACGAGATCTTAAGTTTCTTGGCAATTTATTGCATGGAATAGCCTACATTTCTCAGAACAAGTATAGACTGGCGAGTTTCAGAATTAAGTTATTTGTTTCTGGCCATTTTGAGCCTGTAATCGAACCCACAAATGCTGATGCTCCAGATACTCAACTAGTCTAAAGAAGGACAGTTTTAATGCTTCTTTAATCAAAACAACAGTTTTCAGCTGTGCTAACATAATTGCAAAATTGTTTTCTAATGAGCAATTAGCCTTTTAAAATGATAAACTTGGATTAGTTAACACAACGTGCCATTGGAACACAGGCGTGATGGTTGCTGATAATGAGCCTCTACGCCTATGTAGATATTCCATAGAAAATCTGCAGTTTCCAGCTACAATAGTCATTTACAACATTAACAATGTCTACACTGTATTTCTGATCAATTTGATGTTGTTTTAATGGACAAAAAATGAGCTTTTCTTTCAAAAACAAGGACATTTCTAAGTGACCGTAAACTTTTGAACGGTAGTGTATATACAGTGCATTCGGTAATCAGACCCCTTGACTTTTAATGACATTTAATTACGTTGCAGCCTTGTTCTAAAATGGATTCAATTGTTTTTTTCTTCAATCTACACACAATACCCCATAGTGACAAAGGAAAAAAATGAATATTTGCAAGTAAAGAAAAAAATCACATTTACATAAGTATTCAGACCCTTTTATTACTTGGTTGAAGCACTTTGGCAGCGATATCAGCCTTTAGTCGTATTTGGGGAGTTTCCCCCCCCCATTCTTCTCTGCAGATCCTCTCAAGCTATGTCAGGTTGGATAGGGAGCATCTGGTCTCTGGCTGGGCCACTGAAGGACATTCAGAGTCTTGTCCCGAAGCCACTTCTGCGTTGTTTTGGCTATGTGCTTATTGGAAGGTGAACCTTCTACCTAGTCTGAGGTCCTGAGCACTCTGGAACAGGTTTTCATCTCTCTTTACTTTGCTCTGTTCATCTTTCCCTCAATCCTGCCTAGTCTCCCAGTCCCTACCACTGAAAAACATCCCCACAGCATGATACTACCACCACCATGCTTCACCATAGGGATGGTGCCAGGTTTCCTCCAGGCATGACACTTGGCATTCAGACCAAAGAGTTTCATCTTGGCTTCATTAGACCAGAGAATCTTGTTTCTCATGGTCTGAGATTCTTTAGGTGCCTTTTGGCAAACCCCAAGCAGGCTGCCATGTGCCTTTTACTGAGGTGTGGCTTACTAATGGAGGCCACGGTGTTCTTGGGGACCTTAGATGCAGCAGAAATTTTTGGAACCCCTCCCCAGATCGGTGCCTCGGCACAATCCTGTCTCAGAGCTCTGTGGACAATTCCTTTGACCTGATGGCTTGGTTTTTGCTCTGACATGGACATTATACACACAGGTGTGTGCCTTTCCAAATCATATCCAATCATCTACTAGCCCCGGCCCACTAGCTTTCCTGAACGCTGTGTCCCCTGCTCGCCTAGCGTAGTAGTGACTACCGAACGGCACCCTGACTCACCTATTGCTGTTCTTTTGACCCTATGATCACTCGGCTACACAACTGATGCCCCCTGGACTGCTTCAATAACACGGTACCTCATTTGGTTTACCTGTCGGCCCCAGCCTCAAACTCAGGTCCTCTATGTACCTAACTAACCCGCTCTGCCCATTCATCGCCATTTACCCGTTGTTGTCTTAGCTCACCTGATCAACACCTGTGATTGCTTTATACCTCTCTCTAATGTCAATATGCCTAGAGCCCTCAGTCCAGCTCAAAATGCCTTAGATAGTTATTTTGTCCCACCCCACACACATGCCACCTCACCTGGCTTAACTGATTCCTCCAGAGACGAAACCACTCTCATCGACACGCAACACCTAGGTTTACCTCGACTGTACTCCCATCCTACCATACCCTTGTCTGTACATTATGCCCTGACTCTACTCTACCACGCCCAGAAATCTGCTCCTTTTATTCTCTGTCCCCAACGCACTAGACGACCAGTTCTTATAGCTTTTAGCCGTACCCTTCTCCTACTTCTCCTCTGTTCCTCCGGTGATGTAGAGGTTAACCCAGGCGCTATCATTTGTTGATTTCTGTAACCGTTTCATGCATGCTAACATCAGAAGCCTCCTCCCTAAGTTTGTTTTATTCACTGCTTTAGCACACTCTGCCAACCCTGATGTCCTAGCCGTGTCTGAATCCTGGCTTAGGAAGGCCACAAAAATTCTGAAATTTCCATCCCCAACTATAACATTTTCCAAGAAGAGAACTGCCAAAGGGGGTGGAGTTGCAATCTACTGCAGAGATCGGCATCTTTCTTTGTTTTTCAGAGTCAGTAGAAAGGCCTCTTTAGTGTCCTAAGTTTTCATAACTGACCTTAATTGCCTACCGTCTGTAAGCTGTTAGTGTCTTAACAACCGTTCCACAGGTGCATGTTCATTAATTGTTTATGGTTCATTGAACAAGCATGGGAAACAGTGTTTAAACCCTACAATGAAGATCTGTGAAGTTATTTGGATTTGTACTTATTATCTTTGGAAGACAGGGTCCTGAAAAATTGGCGTTTCATTTTTTGCTGAGTTCATATACACATACACACACTGTATATACAGTGCCAGTCCAAGTTTGGACACACCTACTCAATGGGTTTTTCTTTATTTCTACATTGTAGAATAATAGTGAAAACATCAACTATGAAATAACACATGGAATCATGTAGAAACCAAAAGTGTTGAAAAAATCAAAATATGTAATTTGAGATTCTTCAAAGTAGCCACCCTTTGCCTCGATGAAAGCTTTGCACACCCTCAGCTTCATGAGGTAGTCACCTGGAATGCATTTCAATTAACAGGTGTGCCTTGTTAAAACTAATTTGTGGAGTTTCTTTCCTTCTTAATACATTTAAGCCAATTAGTTGTGTTGTGACAAGGTAGGGGTGGTATTCAGAAGATGGCCCTATTTGGTAAAATACCAAGTCCATACTACGGCAAGAACAGCTCAAATAAGCAAAGACAAATGACAGTCCATCATTACTCTAAGACATTAAGGTCAGTCAATCCGGAAAATGTAGAGAACTTTGAATGTTTCTTCAAGTGCAGTCGCAATTTGATGTGAATTGTAAAATCCACTTCAAATCAGTGTAGACGAAGGGGAGAAGACATGTTAAAGGATTTTTAAGCCTTGAGACATGGATTGTGTATGTGTGCCATTCAGAGGGTGAATGGGCCAGACAAAAGATTTAAGTGCCTTTGAACAGGGTACTGGTTTGAGTGTCAGGAACTGCAATGCCGCTAGGTTTTTCCACGTTCAACAGTTTCCCGTGTGTATCAAGAATGGTCCACCACCCAAAGGCCATCAAGCCAACTTTACACAACTCTAGGAAGCATTGGAATCAACTTGGGCCAGCATCCCAGCGGAACGCTTGACACCTTGTAGAGTCCATGTCCCGACGAACTGAGGCTGTTCTGAAGGCAAAAAAGGGTGCAACTTCATTTTTAAAGTGTTCCTAATGTTTTGTTCACTCAGTGTAAGCGACAAATATAATATTGACCAACCCATTGGGAATCTCACCTCACCCCAGATGCCATGTCTTGAAATTTGGAGGTGGATTAAAACTAAACTTGCATTGTAAAACTTCTGACAGCCAGCTTTCTAACTCTGCCCATAACTTTAGGACTTCGAGAAGGCATGAATTGAGTCATTGTTAGTTTTACACTTAAGACATGAATGACTCTGCCGTTGTGCTGTAGAATTTGTGAATTTTGTCTCTTGTATAATACATTCTATACAGTAGTTTATACTGGATTAAGCATAGATTTTGTTAACTGTAATGTCATTTGTTATCTTCCAACACTCCATTTTGTGCCAAATATCAGTTATTTTTGTTATGCCTACTCCCACTCCCTCTCTCCAGCGAGTGATGTCGCCGGTCTACTAACCACCGGCACTAAATCTCATTTTATTGGTCACATACGTGTTTAGCAGATGTTATTGGGGTGTAGCGAAATGCTTTTGTTTCTAGCTCCAACTGTGCAGTAATATCTAACAGTTGGAGTCAGGACATGTAGGTTGAAATATCAAAACAAACTCTGAACCAATTATTTTAATTTGGGGACAGGTCGAAAAGCATTAAACATTTATGGCAATGTAACTAGCTAACTTGCTGTCGCTAGCTAATTTGTTCTGGGATATAAACATTGGGTTGTTATTTTACCTGAAATGCACAAGGTCCTCTACTCCAACAATTAATCCACAAATAAAACGGTCAACCGAGTTCGTTTCTAGTAATCTCTCCTCCTTCAGGCTTCTTCTTCGGACATTATATGGCGGTTGGCAACCAACTTTAAAGTGCATTACCACAACCGACTGGAGTGTAGACCTCAGTTCATCTTTCAATCACCCACGTGGGTACATGCTCATAAAAATCAATGAGGAGATGGGAGAGGCAGGACTTGCAGTGTGTCGAGCATCACAAATAGAACCAAGTTCTATTTTAGCGCCTGACTACGCAGACACTCACGAGCAGTGTGGGTGCAATGATTGAATAACGTGTGCATTTATTTTGCAGCGCACGTAACACGTCTGGTCAGCATGTATCAATTAAGCACACCTGCTCCCCATCATTACACACACCTGGACTTCATCACCTTGATTACCTCCCTTTATTTAGCCCTCAGTAGCCTCAGTCATCAGCAGTAATGGTTTGTTTTCATGTTCAGTATAGATCCCCTGTTATGTTAATTTGCCTGTCATTATTGTTAATAAACTCACCTTCTGCATCTGTGTCTACGTGACACTTATGTAAGTCTTGGTTCCAATAGTTTATATTTTTCGGCCACATTATTTGAGAATACTTTATACACTGAAAATAAATATTAAAATTATAAATATGCATATATTTGAACCCAAATGTGTTTACAATATTTACACCACACTTGATAAATTACCACAATAACAAAAAAAGCTTGTTGAAAATGTTTACTTTTTTTATTTGACTTATTCAAATTCAGTTCATTTCAGAAGGACATGGGAGGCATCTGATTACACAAAAACACTCCATCACAGTACTGACAGACAGACATGCTCTTTCTGGGAGAGCAGAGCATGTCTGTCTGTGTCAGGGAAGACTGATGGTTAAGGTCATTTATGTTTCTGTTAGTGCTGAGCGATTAATCGTAGTGTCATTTTTTTGCCCAACACGCCGTTTCTATGGAAATAAATCAAATAATTCACAAGAAAAATCAAGTCAAGGACTATGTGGAACGCTGTGCTGAAGGGTGTTGTAGTTTTCATTAAGCAAATATTCAACATAGTTTAGTGCAGAAAATTGGTATTTAACTATAATGATCATAATCCATTGCGCCTGTTCTTTCTGGCTTGGACAGAGATGGATACACTTACGCCTGCTACGTTAGGTTAGATACGCATAGACTGGATGAAAAAGGAATGTACACAACATGAGTGGTGTCTATTCATGGATGCCAAGGGAAGCTAGGCTTCCCCCAAAAATGGAAAAATATAAAAATCTGTTTAATTTTCCTTAAATTCGCAAGAGGCTCTCTGTCTCTATAGCCCATCTATCAGATGCTGTCTGGTCAAAAAGAGTATGATATAGTTGCCACCCGTAGCATTGAATGCAAGGGAAGCCAGCGAACATATGCCCTCCCCAATATAAAATATTGCCAATCAGCATTAATCTAAACTGTGAATGGTCCTGGCGCACCAAAAAAAAAAGGGTAACGGGAAGCCAGTTTGGATTTGGCTTCACACCACATCAAGCCAAACGTCATTGGCAGAAAAAAACTTGAATTGTTGTCCTCCGGTGGTTAGTCATCTAAAACAGCCATGGATGGCAATAGGGATTTGGACTTGTGATTTTACTTAATTCTCTGTACTGGCCAATTTTTTTTATCTAACTAGGCAAGTCAGTTAAAAACATTCTTATTTGATTATAACGGTGATTCTGATCCAACCATGAATTAATATATTGTGCCCCTGGCCTGATGTTAACTAGCTGGCTCATTGTTGCCCATGAAAGGAAGTTAGGCTAGCGAGCAAGCATTTTAGCCAGTTAGCCTTGGACAGCAAAAACTACAAATATGTACTGTATATGACAGAGTCATAGACTGTTTCGGCAACATGAGAGGATGGAATTGGCGTTTCTATACAAGTTAAGCGAGTCCACATTTTTCTACTTGCAAGCACGCCGCACACACAGAAATTAGTACCATGGACAGCCACATCATATTTAGCTTATGTTGATTGGACTAAATAGTTTTTGGTATCTTTTAGTTGTCACTGTATTAGACTAAGCAGAGGTGATTTGATGATGTTGAAATGGTGCTGGAATAGTGGAGGCTCCTGTTTTCTTTGCGACTTGCAGTTGGTAACTCTCTGGTGTCCTAAATCAATAGTTGTTTAGTAGTCCGAAAATATCGCTAACATTAACGTGCTTGATTATGCGGAAGGTCATGTAACTGTTTGTTAAATGCAATATGCTTTGTGGACTCCACCGGACAGATGTTGCTCTGGTTTTGTGACGAAACAAAGGTGTGGTTGAATTTATTATGCCACTGTGTCTTCTTATTGTCTTGGCATTTAGGCCTATATATCACGGTGTCAAGGCATGTGAACTAACAGGTTATAGAGCAAACAACGCAATTATCACAACATATTAGGTTATAATTTGGATTTTCTTTCCCTGGCTGGCTTGGCTTCCCCAGTGATTTTACCCATATACCGCTACTGCACAACAATGAGAGAGAGACCGTTTGGGAAAGTATGCCTCATGTACTTTGAATAACTAGTCAAATGATTACATCAGACAGCTCTGCATGCTTAGTCCGGTTAGCTAAATAGGAGAAGTAATACATGATGACTTTAAGGAATGAAAAATAAAGTAATCAAATAAAAAGTAAGTAATATACACAACTGAAATATTATTTCATAGTAATTTCCTGTTTTTCTTTTGATGTCAACCGAATGTGGACCTGAAAGAGACCATTGGAGTATTTTTAGTTTGGCAATTGAATGTTCACTATTTTTGGCTTTGGAATTTCCATTAAAAAGCTATAAAATCATTTTAATGTCATTATTTCATAATGCATTTCATGTTTTAAAAAATTATCTAAACCGATTTTCATAATCGATCCGAAACTACCTTCAAAAAGAACTAATCGCCCAGCACTTGTGTGAGTGTGTAATAATTGTGGATGCTAATATTTTTCCTATTTCACACATGTACACGTGTGTATTAATACACATGTGAATTAGAAACACATTTTTGCATATCCCAACTCCCTGAGATACACTAGGAGAGTGGGATCACGGCCAGGATCTGCAATTATCAACAGCGACCCTGGAGCAATTAGTGTTAAGTGCCTTGCTCAAAGGCACAGACAGATTTGGGGTTGGCAAGTAGTTGTTTGTGCTTGCATGTGCGTATGCTTGAGGAACACAAGTCTGCAGCCCACTACTGTGTTCTCTTCCTTAGAACAGGCGCTTCTCATAACTGTGAGAGAGAGAGGTTTAACAGATTAATGGATCACATTACAAATGACCAACATGTTGCATCAGGCCGAGATCAGATACTGTAGAGACATATAGGCAGGTTGAAGTGAGATTAGTTTTGAAAGGGGAACCATTCTAAATCTAGGGGCTTGTATGTGGTACGTGGAACTGAGATGTTCAGAAGATAATATATTGTAATGTTAGCCTCTATGACAGCGCTGCACTATGGGCAAGCCAACACTGCCAAGCTAGAGCACATCAGTAAGTACCTGTGCAGGCTGTGGACCTCTCCCTCCATCTGGGCCGATGTCGTCCTCTTCTCAAACTTCAGATCCCCAGAATACATCATGGCTCTGCAAGGGGAAGACAAATAGTGTTACACAGAGCCCCGAGCTTACACACACAGCCTTCGAACAGATGGTGTTATCAAAGTAGGCTCACTCTGATTTACATTCAAATGTGTACCTGAGCTGGGTGAGGCTCTTGGATCCGATGTCTTGACAGGAGTGCTGGATCCCAGCCAGCAGGTAGGGAATAAACTTATGTATGGAGCCCTTGTCCTGGACTGCCCCCGACACACCCTGGGCCACCTTAGTCTTGTCACACTCACTGGAGAGAGGGAGGAGGAGACGGGTAAGCTACGGTGCCTTCAGAAAGTATCCATACCCCTTGACTTATTCCACATTTTGTTGTGTTACAGCCTGAATTCTAAATATACCCAATAATGAAAGTGAAAAAATGTGTATTGAAAATAAAATACAGAAATATCTAATTTACATAAGTATTCACAGCCCTGAGTCAATACTTTGAAGAAGCACCTTTGGCAACGATTACAACCATCAGTCTTTCTGGGTAAGTCTCTAAGAGCTTTCCACACCTGGATTGTGCAACATTTTCCCATTTTTATTTTCAAACTTCTTCAAGCTCTGTTAAATTGGTTGTTAATCATTGCTAGACAACCATTTTCAGGTCTTGCCAAAGATTTCAAGTAGATTTATGTAAAAACTGTAACTAGGCCACTCTGGAACATTGTCTTTTTGGTAACAACTCCAGTGTAGATTTGGCATTGCATTTTAGGTTATTGTCAAATCAAAGTTTGTCACGTGCGCCGAATACAACAGGTGTACAGTCGTGGCCAAAAGTTTTGAGAATGACACGAATATTAATTTTCAAAGAGTCTGCCTCAGTTTGTATGATGGCAATTTGCATATACTCCAGAATGTTATGAAGAGTGATCAGATGAATTGCAATTAATTGCAAAGTCCCTCTTTGCCATGCAAATGAACTGAATCCCCCCAAAACATTTCCACTGCATTTCAGCCCTGCCACAAAAGGACCAGCTGACATCATGTCAGTGATTCTCTAGTTATCACAGGTGTGAGTGCTGCTGTGCGTTTTGTTGCCAACCTTACTTTGCTACCTGACAACTTTACGGTTTTTACTTTTTAAGTTACCGTTTATGTTTTTCCCCTCACTCAACTTTCTTTCATTCAACTTTTTCACTCCGGACATTTTATCTGGACATGATTCGTCAGGACTTCAACAGCCGAAGCTAAGTAGTAACATTAACATGATGCCTTCTAATTGCAGTCGCTGTACTCATAATATACAGGAGAACGAGCGCCTTATGGCGAGGATAGCTGTGCTGCAAGCCCAGCTTCAGACGCAATGGTTAGGCAAGAGTAATTTCAGTGTAGGAAAGGATGAAACAGCGTCTGTGCCACCACTAAGTACAGATAGTAACGTTAGTATAAATCCCCCCGTACTATCCCCGCAGCAGGAAAACTCTCATGGCTTCTGGAGGGAAATGCTGGATGAATGCTCAACCGGTGTCGCTCATTCAGCTGACAAACATTCAACCGGTTCTCCCATTAAGCAGCGAGTCGGAGTCAGAGGCCAAGCCTTCTCTTGTCTCTACTCCGCCTGTTACGGGGTCTGAGACGCCGAAGCCTCCCACAATTAGCTCTGACAAATTGAAAACCCTAGACTCCATTACCCGCAGTATTAGACTTAAAACGAATCATCCAGCGATCATACACTGTTTACCAGGGGGCAGGGCTACCGACGTTAAGGCTAATCTGAAGATGGTGCTGGCTAAAGCTAAAACTGGCGAGTGTAGAGTATAGAGATATTGTTATCCACGTCGGCACCAATGATGTTAGGATGAAACAGTCAGAGGGCACCAAGCGCAACATAGCTTCAGCGTGTAAATCCGCTAAAAAGATGTGTCGGCATCGAGTAATTGTCTCTGGCCCCCTCCCAGTTAGGGGGAGTGATGAGCTCTACAGCAGAGTCTCACAACTCAATCGCTGGTTAAACTGTTTTCTGCCCCTCCCAAAAGATACAATTTGTAGATAATTTGCCCTCTTTCTGGGACTCACCCACAAACAGGACCAAGCCTGGCCTGCTGAGGAGTGATGGACTCCATCCTAGCTGGAGGGGTGCTCTCATCTTATCTACCAACATAGACAGGGCTCTAACTCCCCTAGCTCCACAATGAAATAGGGTGCAGGTCAGGCAGCTGTTAGCCAGCCTGCCATTTTAGTGGAGTATGCCACTAGCACAGTCAGTGTAGTCAGCTCAGCTATCCCCATTGAGACCGTGTCTGTGCCTCGACCTAGGTTGGGCAAAACTAAACATGGCGGTGTTCGCCTTAGCAATCTCACTAGAATAAAGACTTCCTCCATTCCTACCATTATTGAAAGAGATCGTGATACCTCACATCTCAAAATGGGGCTACTAAATGTTAGATCCCTCACGTCAAAGGCAGTTATAGTCAATTAACTAATCACTGATCATAATTTTAATGTGATTGGCCTGACTGAAACATGGCTTTAACCTGATGAATTTACTGTGTTAAATGAGGCCTCACCTCCTGGTTACACTAGTGACCATATCCCCGTGCATCCCGCAAAGGTGGAGGTGTTGCTAACATTTACAATAGCAAATTTTAATTTACAAAAAAAAAGTTTAGTCTTTGGAGCTTCTAGTCATGAAATCTATGCAGCCTGCACAATCACTTTTTATAGCTACTGTTTACAGGCATCCTGGGCCATATACAGCATTCCTCACTGAGTTCCCTGAATTCCTATCGGACCTTGTAGTCATAGCAGATAATATTCACATGGAAAACTCCACAGACCCACTCCAAAAGGCTTTCGGAGCCATCATCGACTCAGTGGGTTTTGTCCAACATGTCTCTGGACCTACTCACTGCCACAGTCATACTCTGGACCTAGTTTTGTCCCATGGAATAAATGTTGTGGACTATCGGACCCCCATTTTATTACGTTTGCAATCGCAACAAATAATCTGCTCAGACCCCAACCAAGGAGCATCAAACGTCGTGCTATAAATTCTCAGACAACCCAAAGATTCCTTCCAGACTCCCTCTGCCTACCAAGGACGTCAGAGGACAAAAATCTGTTAACCACCTAACTGAGGAACTCAATTTAACCTTGCACAATACCCTAGATGCAGTTGCACCCCTAAAAACATTTGTCATAAGAACCTAGCTCCCTGGTATACAGAAAATACCTGAGCTCTGAAGCAAGCTTCCAGAAAATTGGAACTGAAATGGCGCCACACCAAACTGGAAAGACAGTACCAGGCAGTATCGAAGAGCTCTCACTGCTGCTCGATCATCCTATTTTTCCAACTTAACTGAGGAAAATAAAAGCTATCCCGAAATTTATTTTTGATACTGTCGCAAAGCTAACTAAAAAGCAGCATTCCCAAGAGAGGATCGCTTTCACTTCAGAAGTAATAAATTCATGAACTTCTTTGAGGAAAAGATCATGATCATTAGAAAGCAAATTACAGACTACTCTTTAAATCTGCGTATTCTTTCAAAGCTCATTTGTCCTGAGTCTGCACAACTCTGCCAGGACCTAGGGTCAAGGGAGACACTCAAGTGTTTTAGTACTATCTCTTGACACAGTGATGAAAATAATCATGGCCTCTAAACCTTCAAGCTGCATACTGGACCCTATTCCAACTAAACTACTGAAAGAGCTGCTTCCTGTGCTTGGCCCCTCCTATGTTGAACATAATAAACGTCTCTCTATCCACCGGGATGTGTACCAAACTCACTAAAAGTGGCAGTAATAAAGCCTCTCTTGAAAAAGCTAAACCTTCACCCAGAAAATATAAAAAACTAAATCGGCCTATATCGAATCTTCCATTCCTCTCTAAAACTTTAGAAAAAGCTGCAACTCACTGCCTTCCTGAAGACAAACAATGTATACAAAATGCTTCAGTCTGGTTTTAGACCCCATCATACCACTGAGACTGCACTTGTGAAGATGGTAAATTACCTTTTAATGGCCTCAGACAGAGGTTCTGCATCTGTCCTCGTGCTCCTAGACCTTAGTGCTGCTTTTGATACCATCGATCACCACATTCTTTTGAAGAGATTGGAAACCCAAATTGGTCTACACATACAAGTTCTGGCCTGGTTTAGATCTTATCTGTCCGAAAGATATCAGTTTGTCTCTGTGAATGGTTTGTCCTCTGAGAAATCAACTGTAAATTTCGGTGTTCCTCAAGGTTCCGTTTTAGGACCACTATTGTTTTTACTATATATTTTACCTCTTGGGGATGTCATTCGAAAACATTATGTTAACTTTCACTGCTATGCGGATGACACACAGCTGTACATTTCAATGAAACATGGTGACGCCCCAAAATTTCCCTCGCTAGAAGCCTGTGTTTCAGACATAAGGAAGTGGATGGCTGCAAACTTTCTACTTTTAAACTCGGACAAAACAGAGATGCTTGTTCTAGGTCCTAAGAAACAAAGAGATCTTCTGTTGAATCTGACAATGAATCTTAATGGTTGTATAGTCGTCTCAAATAAAACTGAAGGACCTCAGCGTTACTCTGGACCCTGATCTCTCTTTTGACGAACATAAAGACTATTTCAAGGACAGATTTTTTTCCATCTACGTAACACTGCAAAAATCTGAAACTTTCTGTCCAAAAATGATGCAGAAAAATTAATCCATGCTTTTGTTACTTCTAGGTTAGACTACTGCAATGCTCTACTTTCCGGCTACCCGGATAAAGCACTAAATAAACTTCAGTTAGTGCTAAATACGGCTGCTAGAATCTTGACGAGAACCAAAAAATTTGATCATATTACTCCAGTGCTAGCCTCCCTACACTGGCTTCCTGTTAAGGCAAGGGCTGATTTCAAGGTTTTACTGCTAACCTACAAAGCATTACATGGGCTTGCTCCTACCTATCTCTCTGATTTGGTCCTGCCGTACATACCTACACATACACTACGGTCACAAGACGCAGGCCTCCTAATTGTCCCTAGAATTTCTAAGCAAACAGCTGGAGGCAGGGCTTTATCCTATAGAGTTCTATTTTTATGGATTTGTCTGCCTACCCATGTGAGAGACGCAGACTCGGTCTCAACCTTTTAAGTCTTTACTGAAGACTCATCTCTTCAGTAGGTCATATGATTGAGTGTAGTCTGGCCCAGGAGTGTGAAGGTGAACGGAAAGGCTCTGGAGCAACGAACCGCCCTTGCTGTCTCTGCCTGGCCGGTTCCCCTCTTTCCACTGGGATTCTCTGCCTCTAACCCTATTACAGGGGCTGAGTCACTGGCTTACTGGTGCTCTTTCATGCCGTCCCTAGGAGGGGTGCGTCACTTGAGTGGGTTGAGTCACTGATGTGATCTTCCTGTTTGGGTTGGCGGGCGCCCTTTGGGTTGTTCCGTGGCGGAGATCTTTGTGGGCTAAACTCGGCCTGGTCTCAGGATGGTAAGTTGGTAGTTGAAGATATCCCTCTCGTGGTGTGGGGGCTGTGCTTTGGCAAAGTGGGTGGGGTTATATCCTTCCTGTTTGGCCCTGTCCGGGGGTATCATCGGATGGGGCCACAGTGTCTCCTGACCCCTCCTGTCTCAGCCTCCAGTATTTATGCTGCAGTAGTTTGTGTCGGGGGGCTAGGGTCAGTTTGCTATATCTCGAGTACTTCTCATGTCTTATCCGGTGTCCTGTGTGAATTTAAGTATGCTCTCTCTAATTCTCTCTCTCGGAGGACCTGAGCCCTAGGACCATGCCTCATGATGGCATGGTCCAGGCATGATGACTCCTTGCTGTCCCCAGTCCACCTGGCCGTGCTGCTGCTCCAGTTTCAACTGTTCTGCCTGCGGCTATGGAACCCTGACTTGTTCACCGGACCTGCTGTTTTCAACTCTCTTGAGACAGCAGGAGCGGTAGAGATACTCTCAATGATCGGCTGTGAAAAGCCAACTGACATTTACTCCTGAGGTGCTGACTTGTTGCACCCTCGACAACTACTGTGATTATTATTATTTGACCATGCTGGTCATTTATGAACATTTGAACATCTTGGCCATGTTCTGTTATAATCTCCACCCTGCACAGCCAGAAGAGGACTGGCCACCCCTCATAGCCTGGTTCCTCTAGGTTTTGGCCTTTCTAGGGAGTTTTTCCTAGCCACCATGCTTCTACACCTGCATTGCTTGCTGTTTGGGGTTTTAGGCTGGGTTTCTGTACAGCACTTTGATATCAGCTGATGTAAGAAGGGCTATATAAATACATTTGATTTTGATTTGACGAGGACATGGCTGGAGATCACACTGTCATGCTGATTGAGTTCAAATAACAGACTGGAAGCTTCAAAAGGAGGGTGGTGCTTGGAATCATTGTTCTTCCTCTGTCAATCATGGTTACCTGCAAGGAAACACCTGCAGTCATCATTGTTTTGCACAAAAAGGGCTTCACAGGCAAGGATATTGCTGCCAGTAAGATTGCACCTAAATCAACCATTTATCGGATCATCAAGAACTTCGAGAGCGGTTTAATTGTTGTGAAGAAGGCTTCAGGGCGCCAAAGAAAGTCCAGCAATCATCAGGACCGTCTCCTAAAGTTGATTCAGCTGCGGGATCGGGGCACCACCAGTACAGAGCTTGCTCAGGAATGGCAGCAGGCAGATGTGAGTGCATCTGCACGCACAGTGAGGCAAAGACTTTTGGAGGATGGCCTGGTGTCAAGAAGGGCAGCAAAGAAGCCACTTCTCTCCAGGAAAAACATCAGGGACAGACTGATATTCTGCAAAAGGTACAGGGAT
The DNA here is from genome assembly GCF_045791955.1 of Oncorhynchus clarkii lewisi. Classification (NCBI taxonomy): domain Eukaryota; kingdom Metazoa; phylum Chordata; class Actinopteri; order Salmoniformes; family Salmonidae; genus Oncorhynchus; species Oncorhynchus clarkii. The sequence goes on along the minus strand of NC_092162.1, from coordinate 53,152,988 downwards.
TGGACTGCTGAGGACGGGGGTAAAGTCATTTCCTCTGATGAATCCCCTTTCCGATTGTTTGGGGCATCCGGAAAAGACAAGGTGTGCGCTACCGTCAGTCCTGTGTCATGCCAACAGTAAAGCATCCTGAGACCATTAATGTGTGGGGTTGCTTCGCAGCCAAGGGGGTCGGCTCACTCACAATTTTTCGTAAGAACACAGCCATGAATAAAGAATGGTACCAACATATCCTCCAAGAGCAACTTCTCCAAACCATCAAGGAACAGTTTGGTGACAAACAATGCCCTTTCCAGCATGATGGAGCACCTTGCCATAAGGCAAAAGTGATAACTAAGTGGCTCAGGGAATAAAACAATATTTGATCCCAAAACAATATTTTGGGTCCATGGCCAGGAAACTCCCCAGACCTTAATCCCATTGAGAACTTGTGGTAAATCCTCAAGAGGCAGGTGGACAAACATAAACCCCCAAATTCTGACAAACTCCAAGCATTGATTATGGAAGAATGGGCTGCCATCAGTCAGGATGTGGCCCAGAAGTTAATTGACAGCATGCCAGGGCGGATTGCAGGGGTCTTGAAAAAAAAGGGTCAACACTGCAAATATTGACTCTTTGCATCAACTTCATATAATTGTCAATAAAAGCCTTTGACGCTTGTAATTGTACTTCAGTATTCCATAGTAACATCTGACAAAAAATATCTAAAGATACTAAAAATTAATATATGTGTAATTCACAAAACTTTTAGCCACGACTGTAGACCTTACAGTGAAATGTTACTTACAATCCATAACCAACAGTGCAATTAAGTAAAAAATAGGTATTAGGTAAAGAAATACAAAATAAAAACAGTAAAATGACAGTGAAAATAACAGTAGTGAGGCTATATACAGGTGGTACTGGTACAGAGTCAATGTGCGGGGACGCCGGTTAGTAGGGCTAATTGAGCTAATATGTACATGTAGGTATAGTTAAAGTGACTATGCATAGATAAGATAATAAACAGAGAGAAGCAGTGTAAAAGAGGGGTGAACAGACTGACGACGACACACACTGCAAATAGTCTGGGTAGCCATTTGATTACCTGTTCAGGACTCTTTTGGCTTGGGGGTAGAAGCCTTTTGGTCCTAAACTTGGCGCTCCGGTACCGCTTGCCATGCGGTAGCAAAGAGAACAGTCTAAGACTGGGATGGCTGGGGTCTTTGACTGCCTGGTGTAGAGGTCCTGGATGGCTGGAAGCTTTGCCCCAGTGATGTACTGGGCCGTACGCACTACCCTCTGTAGTGCCTTGCGGTCAGAGGTCGAGCAGTTGCAGCTGTAGAACCTTTTGAGGATCTCAGGACCCATGCCAAATCTTTTCAGTCTCCTGAGGGGGAATAGGTTTTGTTGTGCCCTCTTCACGACTGTCTTGGTGTGTTTGGACCATGTTAGTTTGTTGGTGATGTGGACACCAAGAAACTTGAAGCTCTCAACCTGCTCCACTACAACCCCGTCGATGACAATGAGGGCGTGCTTGGTTGTCCACAATCATCATCTTCTTCTGTCTTAAAGGAGAGATCTCATTTGCATCTCCTTTGTCCTGCTGAAATGTGAATGAATCTCCCAGTGTCTGTTGGAAAGCAGACTGAACCAGGTTTTTCCTCTACGATTTTGACTGTGCTTAGCTCCATTGCGTTTATTTATTTTGCCCAAAAATTGCCCCAGTCCTTAACGATTACAAGCATACCCATGACATGATGCAGACACCACTATGCTTGAAAATATGGAGTGTGGCACTCAGTGATGTATTGGATTTGCCCCAAACATAACACTTTGTATTCAGGACAAAAAGGTAATTGATTTGCCACATTTTTTTGCAGTATTACTTTAGTGCCTTGTTGCAAACAGGAAGCATGTTTTGAAAATATGTTTTATTATGTACAGGCTTCTTTTCACTCTGTCAGTTAAGTTAGTATTGTGGAGTAACTACAATGTTGTTGATCCGTCCTCAGTTTTCCCCCATTACAGCCATTAAACTAACTGTTAAAAGTCACTATTGGCCTCATGGTGAAATCCCTGGAGAGGTTCCTCTCCGGTAACTGAATTAGTAATGATGCCTGTATCCTTGTCGTGACTGGGTGTATTGATACACCATCCAAAGTGTAATTAATAACTTCACCATGCTCAAAGGGATATTCAATGTCTGCTTTTGTTTTTATCTACCAAAAGGTGCCCTTCTTTGCGAGGCATTGGAAAACTTCCCTGGTCTTTGTGGTTGAATCTGTGTTTCAAATTCACTGCTTGACTGAGGGACCTTACAGATAATTGTATGTGTGGGGTACAGAGATGAGGTAGTCATTAACAGAGGTTGAATACGTATTGACTCAAGACATTTCAGCTTAAAAAAAAAATTAAATGACATTTTGGGGTTATTGTGTGTAGGCCAGTGACCCAAAAAAACTCAATTGAATCTATTTTAAATTCAGGCTGTAACACAACAAAATGTGGAAAAAGTCAAGGGGTGTGAATACTTTCTGAAAGGCACTGTATATATATGTTGTTTGTCTTGATTGACTGTTTGCTTCAAAGCCAGTTACCCCTGTGTCGTATTCATTGATTATTGCACACTGTAGCAAAACGTTTTGCAACGGGAAACAAAAACAACGGTTCAGGTAGTGTCTTTTATTTAACTTTGTGCCTAATGAATACAACCCTGGAGACAATAAATGTGTATTAGTATCATGTGTTGGAACCGGTTCAAGGAACAGAACTGAAAACTGTAAAATAACAAACATTTTTTGAGGAACAGAAGCAAGAACGAAAGTGATCTATACTGTTCCGGAACTGAACCGTTATTTTAAAAGCATGGGAACCCTTATTTTATGTTCCGGGCATTTTTTCCCATTCCCACCAACAACAAAAAAAAAAAACGCAACAAAGCGCCTATGCAAAACCCCCACTTTGTCACTCAAATTCCAGTGTCGGCCTGCCTGCCAGCTGAACATCTTTGCCAGTGTGTGTGTGCAGGCTACCTGCCCGTCCTCCTCCCTCAGAAGCATAGTCTACAGTAGATACTGACGTCACAAGCTAGTTTTGGTCTAGCTCGCAAACTCTAGGCGGCATTATGCGTAATGTAATGGGACTGAGAGTCATGGTCAAGAGCTAGCTCTGGTCCAACGTTAGTTAAGCCAACTCTCTGAAGTTCAAAGACATTCAAAGTTCCTTCATAGATTCCGCTCCTCCGTAGGTATAATTCTGTGGGCCTAATTCAGCATGTCATAACAACCCAGCGCTTCATAAACAGTTACTTTTTTTTTGGTTCGAACCGGTTCAGAACTATATTTTTCTGGTCGGAATGAACAAATGGTGGTTCTGTTCAGAATGAAACGATTGGCAAATTATTATATTAGTATTACTGCGCCTCAGTACCTGAAGTATCTGGTCTGGGAGCCCAGGTTCTTGTCCATGGCATCCAGTGAGCCCATGCCTCTGTACTTCTTCAGCCTGATGCCATCAGAGAAGAAGTATTCACCTGGAGCCTCAGTGGTGGCAGCCAGGAGAGAGCCCATCATCACTGGAGAGACCGAGGGGAGATAACCGTTAGATAATGTGAGTGTTAGCACTTCATCCACTGCTAATGGAATGTGTGTATGCTTGTGGTGTGTCTTTTGTAAAAGCCTTTCTCTGAGTGTGTACTTTTAGACCCCTCAACTCAACTCTGGACCTTGAAGCCAATTCCACTTCTTGTTTTCATTGTTCCCCTTTAAATCAGGGACTGATTTAGACGTGGGACACCAGGCAGGTGCAATTAATTATCAGGTAGAACAGAAAACCAGCAAGCTCCTACCTCGTAGGGTAAGAGTTGAATACCAGGTCTAAATCAGTCCCTGATTAAAGGGGAACAATGAAAACAAGCAGTGGAATTGGCTTCAAGGTCCAGAGTTGAGTTTGAAAGGACTATAATGAGAGTTTGTGTGTGTATGGATATTTAATTTAAGCCTGACTCACCTGTAGATGCCCCAAGTGCCAGGGCTTTGGCAATGTGCCCCACGGTCTGAATGCCCCCGTCGGCAACGACTGGCACCCCGAATCGACGGGCGTACTCCGACACCTTGTACACGGCGGTGGCCTGGGGACGCCCGCATGCCAACACTGAGAAAACAGGGGAACGAGGACAAAGAACACAAGTTGAATATCCAGCCAAGCCTGCACATGTAGACCAGGATTTCCCAAACTCAGTCCTGGGGCCCACGGTTTGGTTTTTGCCCTAGCACTACACAGCTGATTAAAATCATCAAAGCTTAATGAGATGGTCATTTGAATCAGCTGTGTAGTGCTAGGGCATAAAACCAAAACATGCACCCAGGGGACCCCAGGACCAAGTTTGGGAGCCCCTGCTGTAGGCCACCTATCAGAGACAGACTAGTGATTCTCACACACAGCAGACAGTCTGTCCTGGAATGTATTTGATGTAATTTCCTGGTTTATGAAGTTAAGTCAGCATTAATTCATATTTTTGTTGATTTGCTGTAGATTAAACATGGTTAAGTGGGCTATATTTTAATGAATGCTATTTTATCATGTGTTTACCTGATAAATCAAATCATTATCAAACTGATGGTGGGGCATGATGATGGGGCATGACAGGATTTCCAATTTGCAAACATAGACCAACCGCACACTATATTACATTATACAAAGTTGATGTTTATTTGGGAAAATAACATTCATAAAGAGAAAAGAGAAAATAAATCGAGTAAGTCTTAGGTGTTTTGAGTGGAGTTTGTTTCGTATGCAGGCTTTGTCCAACACTACATTTGAGAAGTAGATTGCTATAATTAAACGTGTTGTGTAACAGTTTCAATGAATCCTGTTGTGAGCAGTCAGTTTCAGAGAAATGTTTGATGAACTCTAAAATGAGTTCATTAGAATGTCAGAAGCCAACATCAAAGAAGTCGATAAAGTGGAAAATATTATTTTAGATTCATGTCCACTTCTTTTTCTGTGATTATTATGCATGAGCTTTGGAACAGCCTAACTGTTACAGGTATTTAATATATGAAATAATTACCTAAAAAAATACTCCATATCCAGACTTGCACTACCAGAAAGTTTTTGCAGTCGTGCATATTTTTCCACTCTTAAAATAATGATATTATGATCGAACACATTGTAAATCATATGTTAAGTCAATGACATATGTAAATGAGGTGTTAGAAACAATGACATAGGTCAATTAATTTAATGCGTTACAACAGCCAGTTTAATTCGGCGCTAAGGGCTCCCTCCCAACCCCTATACTTGGTCATAGGTTGGTGTACAACCAACAGGGTAAATGCAGTTAAATACAACTCATGGTGGAAAAAATACTATTTTTTTTCTTAACAGGGACAATGACCTTTTACAGTAAATTGACAGATGCAGAATGATGAAAATCTCTTTCATCTGTAGTAGGCCTATTGATATTGCTAAAGAAGTTACAACTTGTTTCAGATGAGGGAAGGTGAATGGCCTAACTGACAGACACCATCATGACAGACTGTCCATCGCATGCCTGTGCACTGCATTTAAGGATGCATCTCAAGTCCACTACTAAAACATACTTCATCATATGCATCCAAAACGTAGCGCATGTGTCGTAATGAGGGCATGTCGAGACAAGATGGGTGTGATGTCACACACTGTGATTGACAGATTAGTCAAGGACAAAAGGACAACCATCCAAAAACCCAAGGCCAGCTTGAATACTACTTGTACTGATGCAGAGCCGTTAGCAACCAATGCAGAGAGGCTGTGAAGGCGGGTGGGCGGGCACAGTGTGGTAGTAGAGCCAATGAGAGAGAGCCCTGCGTAGGGGGGTGGGGGACTTACTGCAGTATCCCGTAACAGTAGTTGGGGTTTTGGGGCTGTGGAGCTTTATACCAGGAGGAACACTGAGAGGCGCTAGAGACATACATTACAGGCAGTGTGAAACCAAGAGAAGAGAGGAGAAAAGAGAGGAGAGGTCCACACAATGAAACAAAGGTGATGAGAAAGAGAGGGATACAGAGAAAGAAAGAAGCGATAGATAGAAAATAAGAAACCCAAAACAGATCATGAAAGATGGAGAGAATAGCATGATGGAGAGAGAAGGGGAGGATGAGACAGAGAAACATAAAAGAGAGGGTAGGAACGATGAACAAGAAGAAAGTTGTGCGTGCTTTCTGAGGACCTGCCCCTTGAAAATCGATTGTTTGTCCGTTTTCAACGTTTTGCTCTGAAGTGGTTTGAGGATGTTGCATATGTTGCATGTTGCATTCATTCAGCAGGTGCTCTTATTCTGTTTAATTGCATGTATTAGAATGTAGCATGGCAGCACAATTTGATTCTGAAAAACCATTCAGCATTCTCTACAGCCAGTAGAGACACAGAGAGAAAAAAAAACTAGGACAAACACTTATGGATGGGACTCTTTGTACAGACTTCTACACTTGGCTAAGGGGCGATTTCAGTCGTTAGTGGGAAGGTGGTCAGATTGGAGACTCCCGATTGGGTTAGAGCTGTGGGTGGATGTAAGGGAGGGGAGCTAGGAAGGCCATTGGTGGGACTTACCTTCCTGTGTGATACAGATGGAGCCACTTCCCATGCCCACGCGCAGGCCGTCCACCCCGGCATCGATCAGGTTCTTGGCCTGGGCTGCAGTTACCACTGAGACAAGCAGGGGGAGACAGACCAACAATGTCAAGGGTGGTACATGGTGGAACCATTAAATGAGGGCAACTCTGAGAATGCAGCATTTCTATGTGTGTGTCCCAACACTCACCATTGCCTCCAATGACCTGAAGCTGTGGGTATTTCTCTTTGATGTACTTAATCATGTCGATTTGGAAGATCGAGTTCCCTTGAGAGGAGTCCTTAAAGAACGAGAGCAACATTAAAGAACAGATTGAAGAAGATAAAGTATCTATATGAGAAGAACAAAGAGACGGGGTAGGAGAACCAGTGACCCACCAGTACGACCACGTCTACTCCGCTCTGCACCAGCAGGTCCAGTCTGTACTTGTCATCGTTGTGCGTGCCGATGGCTGCCCCACACAGCAACTGTTTGCGGGAGTCTTTAGCGGCCAGGGGAAAGTCCCTGTTCTTCTTCAGATCTGTCCTGGCGATGATGGACACCAGGCAGCCCTCCTCGTTCACTATGGGCAGCTTACCTACACAGAGATGGACACCATTTAGAATGGGGAAATCTAATCACGAGGCACATACATTTGACATGTATAGGACTGTCCTTCCCTTTTCTCAGGTCCCGCCTCCTCACCTTTCTTACTCCTCTGCAGAATCTCATTGGCCTCTTTCAGTGTCACTCCAGCTGGAGCAATGACAAGGTCCTCCAGCTTTGTCATCACCTGTAGCGGGGAAGGAAAGGAGAAAACAAAGGAAGATGAGCATTTACCTTTGGACGGCAGTTAGAGTGGTAGGGAAGTAAACTAAATGCATATACACCGATTTAAAAATACTAACTCGAAGACCGAATAACATTCAACCATGATGTGTTAAGCCACACCCACCTCACTGAGAGGCAGGATGTGCTCCTCCTCCTTCAGGAAGTCAATGTCACGCGAGGAGATGATGCCGACGAGGTGGCCCCCCATGTGGCCGTTGTCTGTAATGGGGATGCCGCAGAAGCCGTGGCGTGCCTTGGCCTGGAACACGTCAGCCACACGGTCTGTAGGACTCATCACTACCGGGTCTGTGATGAAACCCTGCTCGTACCGCTGGGAGAGGGAAGGAGGCAGGCAGGAGGAGGGAGATGAGGGGGAAAAGAGGGAGGGCATGGAGGTGGAGAGAGGGGAATGAGGTAGCAGGAAGGATAATATAAATTGAGGGAAGAGGAAAAAAGTGAACAGGGAGAGGAGCGAGAGGGTAAGGATATCTATTACACTCTGCAAACCTACAGGGTATTGAAAAAGCAAGCCAGACAGAGCATGAGAATATAAAGAAAAAGATTGCCTGGCGGGAACACTACAGTGAAACGCTAGCAACTAGGTTGGCAGGAAGATCAAACCGAGAGAGCAGACGATAGGATGAGTAACAGAGACAAACATACAGACACACACATGTAACAGAAAACAAAGATGAAAGGAGATGGGAGTGAAAAAGAGAGAGCATGGCATAGGGGTCATTACCTTGACCTTGCGGACCTCGTTGGCCTGGAACTCTGGAGTGCAGTTGTGGTGGATGAAGCCTATTCCTCCTGTGAGCTTAAAGAAGGGACATCATATTTTTATGTGTGTGTGCACACGTGTAAGAATGTGTGTGAGAGAGAGAGAACGTGTGTCCTCAGACATTAACCCGAACTGAAGTTGCCTGTAAGGATTTATCCAGAACAAACTGTTCCAAGACTCGAGGAAATTCTGGCCTTTGTTTTACGATGAAGATTGTGATGTTTCCTCTGACATTTGCCTCTGGGGGGGGGGGGGGGTTCACAACTATCTTAGGTTACTATTTTAAGTGAAACAGATATGTGCAGCTGTTGTAGTCACTTCAAGTTACCCTGGCCTGGGAGAAAGTATAGGTTGTTTTCCAATAGCTGATAATATTTACATCAGAGGTTTTATAGGGTTGTGGCTTGTGGTCTCATGTGATTGTTCATTCACAACAAAGCGGTTTTTAATTCCTTTTTATAAAAATAAAAAAAATGGGGCTTAATATTGCGGAAAGATTGTTGCTTGCATCAATGTAATTGTCTGCATCATTTCCAATCCCCCATATATTTTTGGGGTAAAAATATATATATATATATATATATATATATATATATACAGAAGTCGAAGTTTACACACACCTTAGACAAATACATTTAAACTCAGTTTCACAATTCCTGACATTTAATCCAAGTAAAAAAATCCAATTTTTTGGTCAGTTAGGGTCACCACTTTATTTTAAGAATGTGAAATGTCAGAATAATAAGAGAGAGATTTATTTCAGCTTTTATTTCTTTCATCACATTCCCAGTGGGTCAGAAGTTTACATACGCTCGATTAGTATTTGGTAGCATTGCCTTTAAATTGTCAAACGTTTTGTGTAACCTTCCACAAGCATCCCACAATAAGTTGGGTGAATTTTGGTCCATTCCTCCATGACAGAGCTGTTGTAACTGAGTCAGGTTTGTAGGCCTCCTTGCTCGCACACACTTTTTCAGTTCTGCCCACAAATTTTCTATAGGATTGAGGTCAGGGCTTTGTGATGGCCACTCCAATACCTTGACTTTGTCTTTAAGCCATTTTGCCACAACTTTGGAAGTATGCTTGGGGTCATTGTCCATTTGGAAGACCCATTTGCGACCAAGCTTTAACTTCCTGACTGATGTCTTGAGATGTTGCTTCAATATATTCACATAATTTTCCTCCTCATGATGCCATCTATTTTGTGAAGTGTACCAGTCCCTCCTGTAGCAAAGCACCCCCACAACATGATGCTGCCACCCCTGTGCTTCACGGTTGGGATGGTGTTCTTCGGCTTAAAAGCATCCCCCCTTTTCCAAACATAACAATGGTCATTATGACCAAACAGTTCTATTTTTGTTTCATCAGACCAGAGGACATTACTCCAAAAAGTACGATCTTTGTCCCCATGTGTAGTTGCAAACCGTAGTCTGGCTTTTTATGGTGGTTTGGGAGCAGTGGCTTTTTCCTTGCTGGGCGGCCTTTCAGGTTATGTCGATATAGGACTCAATTTACTGTGGATATAGATACTTTTGTACCGGTTTCCTCCAGCATCTTCACAAGGTCCTTTACTGTTGTTCTGTGATTGATTTGCACTTTTCGCACCAAAGTACGTTCATCTCTAGGAGACAGTACGCGTCTCCTTCCTGAGTGGTATGACGGCTGCATGGTCCCATGGTGTTTATACTTATCTGTACAAACAATAGTACGCGTGGTACCTTCATGCGTTTGGAAATTGCTCCCAAGGATGAACCAGACTTATGGAGGTCTACAATGTTTTTTCTGAGGTCTTGGCTGATTTCTTTGGATTTTCCCATGATGTCAAGCAAAGAGGCACTGAGTTTGAAGGTAGGCCTTGAAATACATCCACAGGTACACCTCCACTTGGAAAATAAGTATTTGGTCAATAACAAAAGTTTATCTCAATGACAGAGGTCAAACGTTTTCTGTAAGTCTTCACAAGGTTTTCACACACGGTTGCTGGTATTTTGGCCCATTCCTCCATGCAGATCTCCTCTAGAGCAGTGATGTTTTGGGGCTGTTGCTGGGCAACACGGACTTTCAACTCCCTCCAAAGACTTTCTATGGGGTTGAGATCTGGAGACTGGCTAGGCCACTCCAGGACCTTGAAATGCTTCTTACGAAGCCACTTCTTCGTTGCCCGGGCGGTGTGTTTGGGATCATTGTCATGCTGAAAGACCCAGCCACGTTTCATCTTCAATGCCCTTGCTGATGGAAGGAGGTTTTCACTCAAAATCTCACGATACATGGCCCCATTCATTCTTTCCTTAACACGGATCAGTCGTCCTGGTCCCTTTGCAGAAAAACAGCCCCAAAGCATGATGTTTCCACCCCCATGCTTCACAGTAGGTATGGTGTTCTTTGGACGCAACTCAGCATCCTTTGTCCTCCAAACACAACGAGTTGAGTTACCAAAATGTTATATTTTGGTTTCATCTGACCATATGACATTCTCCCAATCTTCTTCTGGATCATCCAAATGCTCTCTAGCAAACTTCAGACGGGCCTGGACATGTACTGGCTTAAGCAGGGGGACACGTCTGGCACTGCAGGATTTGAGTCCCTGGCGGGGTAGTGTGTTACTGATGGTAGGCTTTGTTACTTTGGTCCCAGCTCTCTGCAGGTCATTCACTAGGTCCCCTCGTGTGGTTCTGGGATTTTTGCTCACCGTTCTTGTGATCATTTTGACCCCACGGGGTGAGATCTTGCGTGGAGCCCCAGATCGAGGGAGATTATCAGTGGTCTTGTATGTCTTCCATTTCCTAAAAATTGCTCCCACAGTTGATTTCTTCAAACCAAGCTGCTTACCTATTGCAGATTCAGTCTTCCCAGCCTGGTGCAGGTCTACAATTTTGTTTCTGGTGTCCTTTGACAGCTCTTTGGTCTTGGCCATAGTGGAGTTTGGAGTGTGACTGTTTGAGGTTGTGGACAGGTGTCTTTTATACTGATAACAAGTTCAAACAGGTGCCATTAATACAGGTAACAAGTGGAGGACAGAGGAGCCTCTTAAAGAAGAAGTTACAGGTCTGTGAGAGCCAGAAATCTTGCTTGTTTGTAGGTGACCAAATACTTATTTTCCACCATAATTTGCAAATAAATTCATTAAAAATCCTACAATGTGATTTTCTGGATTTTTTTCCCCTCATTTTGTCTGTCATAGTTGAAGTGTACCTATGATGAAAATTACAGGCCTCATCTTTTTAAGTGGGAGAACTTGCACAATTGGTGGCTGACAATACTTTTTTGCCCCACTGTATATACACATACTTACACATACATACTTTTTTTTAGAATATACCTTTATTATTCCCCGCAAACCCTAACACCCTTCCCTAAATTGGAGTAAACTAATAAACAATAACACTTTGGCCTCTACCTTTAGTTTATACATATTATACACATTTTACAGACCAAATCTATTTTACAATAGTCATATTTTGTTTGTTTTTAGTATTTTATATTTGTAACTGTGCTATTTCACAAAATTTCTGATCCTATATACATTTTACAGACCCGTATGTTTTACATTTGTTGTCTTGTTATTAGTCCCACCCTTCAGCTCCATTCAACCCCTCCCATCTATCTCTTAACACCATCCATTTTCCAAATGTTTTTCAACTGTGCTGTGATGCCTCACAGAAGTACTGAACCTTTCTATTCTCATAGCTTCTACAGACTGTAAATGAAATATGAACATTTTTGCTAAAATAATTATATTATTGATTGACTATGACTTAGTTCTAGGCAAATGTTGCAATTCTTCAGCCATTCCTGGACCTGTGACCAAAAATTAGGTACATATGGACAGTACAAAAATAAATGATCTAATGACTGCCTCCTCACAGCAAAATCTGCAGAGCTGGGAAGATTGTATCCCCCATATACAGTGCCTTGCGAAAGTATTCGGCCCCCTTGAACTTTGCGACCTTTTGCCACATTTCAGGCTTCAAACATAAAGATATAAAACTGTATTTTTTTGTGAAGAATCAACAACAAGTGGGACACAATCATGAAGTGGAACGACATTTATTGGATATTTCAAACTTTTTTAACAAATCAAAAACTGAAAAATTGGGCGTGCAAAATTATTCAGCCACCTTAAGTTAATACTTTGTAGCGCCACCTTTTGCTGCGATTACAGCTGTAAGTCGCTTGGGGTATGTCTCTATCAGTTTTGCACATCGAGAGACTGAAATTTTTTCCCATTCCTCCTTGCAAAACAGCTCGAGCTCAGTGAGGTTGGATGAAGAGCATTTGTGAACAGCAGTTTTCAGTTCTTTCCACAGATTCTCAATGGGATTCAGGTCTGGACTTTGACTTGGCCATTCTAACACCTGGATATGTTTATTTTTGAACCATTCCATTGTAGATTTTGCTTTATGTTTTGGATCATTGTCTTGTTGGAAGACAAATCTCCGTCCCAGTCTCAGGTCTTTTGCAGACTCCATCAGGTTTTCTTCCAGAATGGTCCTGTATTTGGCTCCATCCATCTTCCCATCAATTTTAACCATCTTCCCTGTCCCTGCTGAAGAAAAGCAGGCCCAAACCATGATGCTGCCACCACCATGTTTGACAGTGGGGATGGTGTGTTCAGGGTGATGAGCTGTGTTGCTTTTACGCCAAACATAACGTTTTGCATTGTTGCCAAAAAGTTCAATTTTGGTTTCATCTGACCAGAGCACCTTCTTCCACATGTTTGGTGTGTCTCCCAGGTGGCTTGTGGCAAACTTTAAACAACACTTTTTATGGATATCTTTAAGAAATGGCTTTCTTCTTGCCACTCTTCCATAAAGGCCAGATTTGTGCAATATACGACTGATTGTTGTCCTATGGACAGAGTCTCCCACCTCAGCTGTAGATCTCTGCAGTTCATCCAGAGTGATCATGGGCCTCTTGGCTGCATCTCTGATCAGTCTTCTCCTTGTATGAGCTGAAAGTTTAGAGGGACGGCCAGGTCTTGGTAGATTTGCAGTGGTCTGATACTCCTTCCATTTCAATATTATCGCTTGCACAGTGCTCCTTGGGATGTTTAAAGCTTGGGAAATCTTTTTGTATCCAAATCCGGCTTTAAACTTCTTCACAACAGTATCTCGGACCTGCCTGGTGTGTTCCTTGTTCTTCATGATGCTCTCTGCGCTTTTAACGGACCTCTGAGACTATCACAGTGCAGGTGCATTTATACGGAGACTTGATTACACACAGGTGGATTGTATTTATCATCATTAGTCATTTAGGTCAACATTGGATCATTCAGAGATCCTCACTGAACTTCTGGAGAGAGTTTGCTGCACTGAAAGTAAAGGGGCTGAATAATTTTGCACGCCCAATTTTTCAGTTTTTGATTTGTTAAAAAAGTTTGAAATATACAATAAATGTCGTTCCACTTCATGATTGTGTCCCACTTGTTGTTGATTATTCACAAAAAAAATACAGTTTTATATCTTTATGTTTGAAGCCTGAAATGTGGCAAAAGGTCGCAAAGTTCAAGGGGGCCGAATACTTTCGCAAGGCACTGTATATATAACATTCTATTGGTTACAATAATTTTATATAATAATTTAAATTGAAAAATTCGAAGTTTTGAATCGGGCGTTGTTTTGCGTTCATAAACCAGGTTCATAAACCAGGTGCCTTGGAATGGGTACATCGGAAATCTCTTTCCAACTACTTTGCAATTTATATATGGCACAGCTAGAGAACCCGTTTGGATTTACGTATAACTTTTATATGACTGATGCCTTTAGTGATAGACCTAATGCTTTAATATTTAATAATTTCTTCCCTTCCGAATTCATATTCGTTATATAAATAGGCCCTTTTCATTTTGTCTGGCTTGCCATTCCAAATAAAATGGAATATTTTTTGTTCATTTCATTTAAAAAGCAGGTCACTAGGTGTAGGCAAAACCATAAGCAAATAGGTAAACTGTGATATAACTAAAGAGTTAATCAGGGGGATTTTTCCACAAATAGACAGGTATTTTCCTTTCCATGGTAGCAAGATCTTATCTATTTTTGCTAACTTTCTATAAAAAATTGAGTGAGATAATTTCTTTATTTCGAGATTTGTATACCGAGTATGTCCACATCTCCGTCAGACCATTTTATTGGTAAACTACACGGTAATGTAAAAGTTGCATTTTTAGTAATCCAATACGTAATATCATAATTTGGATTTAGTCCAGAGAGGTTAGCAAAAGTATCTAGATCCGCTATGAGGCTGTGGAGGAATTCTAATTGTGGTTTAAAAAAAAACATGAATCATCAGCCTACAATGACACCTTTGTTTTTAAGCCACAGATTTCTAATCCCTTTCTATTATTGTTGGATCTTATTTTAACAGCTAACATTTCGATGGCAATAATAAATAGATATGTAGATAGTGGACAACCTTGTTTTAAAACTTAATGTAGCCATTATTTACTATTTTACACCTACATATTTTTAACCCAATTTATAAGAGATGCTACACAATTTAAATATTCCAGGCATTTAAATATAAACTCCAGTTGTACTTTATCAAAAGCCTTTTCAAAGTCAGCTATGAAAACCAGGCCTGGTTTCCCCAATATTTCATAGGGTTCTATTGTTTCCAGTACTTGTCTTATATTATCTCCAATGTATCATCTATGTAAAAAAAAAAACTATCTAACAATACCTTTTTAAATTCTATGCGCCAAGCATTTAGCTCGAATTTTTGCATCACAACACTGAAGTGAAAGAGGCCTCCAATTTTTTTAAATGGACTGGATCTTTATATATACCAATTGGATCCTGTTTCAGTAATAATGAAATCAGACCACCTTGTTGCGTGTCCGATAATCTACAGTTTATATAGGAGTGGTTAAAACATTCTAATATTGGTCCTCTGAGTATATAAAATATATACTTCCACTGGTATGCCATCCAGCCCTGGAGTTTTCCCAGACTTTAATTGCACCAAGAAGTTCCTCCTCTGTAATTTGGCCTTCACCTGAGTCTTTCTGTACAGATGCTAATTTTACATTATTAATTTGAAAAACATGTACACAATTAGCTTTGGTTAGTGGAGATGGAAGAGTCTAAACTAAAACATATTCTTAAAGTACTTTACTTCCTCTTTCAAAATATAATTCTGTGAATCATGCGTGACTCCCATTTGAAACAAGTTAAGACATTTTTTTGGTAGCATGTTAGGGATGAATCAGAATTAGTTAGGTAACATTCATAAATAAGATGTTTTATCAATATAATAATGCTTATGTGAGATATGTCATTAGAATGTCTTCAGTTGGATAATACTGTTGGCAGTTTGCAGTTATCCCTTCTCTGCTAGGGCTTAGTCACTAGGGGCCCAGAGAGGGGAGAGGTGAGGCTTGTCTTCTTATGGGAATGTGTCTGTAACTATTACATGTCCCCTCTGAGGTTGCCCTTATCTTGATCTAGTATATGGCCTAGGAGGCTCACTGTCTTTTCTGATCTTGTCCAGAAGGGGGTGTATTAGATAGTCAATTCTAGATACTTCTATTGATATATGCCATTGGATGAGGTAATGTTTTGGTCCTAAGTGGTACCAAGAACGAGTTAAGAACTTTGTTTAGGAGACCAAACTGAACGATAATGTATAGCTAATGCTATCTAGCTATGGGATACTCCTCTTTCAAGTAAAAGGTTATTTGTGTAATGTTCCTACGATCTGTTATTCGTCATGTGAGTTGAGATGGGTGTGTCTTAGCTATAAATTATATTAAGAACTGTTTTGTAAGCACCCTCAGAGAATTCATTTATAGACCCTGAATTGATCTGAGTCACAGGGCTATGGTGAAGCTCATATAATTAAATATGGATTTTATGATATCACTCTGACTTGTGTGGGGTTTGCACTCTTGATTTGGTAATAAAGGAAATGTCCACGACAAGCATTTCTATGTTGAAGATTGAAAAATAATTTGGCACATTTTTCCCCACATTCCATCCAGTTCCCTTAATTTGTATAATATATTACACTGGATCTTTCTTGAATAAGTTCCTCCATTTCTTTTTGTTTTTCCTCTAACTTATTCTGTGCCTCTATGGTACAGTTTTTATTTCTATCTGTACTGTTAGTCCTTCAATTTACTTTGTTAATATGGACTTGTATTATCTAAATTGCTTTTGTTTTACAGATGAGTACTGAATTGCATGGCCTCTAAAAAGGCACATTTAAAAGTGTCCCACACAATAAGGGGATCTGCTGTACCTATGTTATGTTGGAAAAAGTCTTATAAATTCTTCTGTCCTAGTTATAAACATTTTATCAGCTAGTAGGCTTTGATTAGATCTCCTATATCCTCAACCACGTGGAAATTCTGTAAGAGTAATATATATGCCAATTATGTGATGATCCTTCTTGAATTCCTTCTTGCCTCTTTGGTAGTTGCGGGACAACAAGTGCGAAGAAGATTAGCCTCACGTTTGAAGCTCTTAGTTTTTACGTTTGAAGCTCTTAGTTTTTACGTAAGTTGACCCGATACGGCTGTTTACTTTGTGAATTGCAGAGTCTACTTTTAACTAAAATCTTCAATTACATTGCTATGCCAAAGTGTGTGTGTGTTTAAACCAGACTTACTGCCATGGCAATTGCCAGCGCTGACTCTGTGACTGTGTCCATAGGGGAGGATACAAAAGGCGTTTTCATGGTGATCTGTTTTGTCAGGGCTGAAGTCAAATCCTGCAGAGGAAACAAACCAGTTTCTACAAGTGAATACCTGTAACAAACACTTATTGTAGTAACAAACTACAAATCAAGGTTACAATGGGAAGTTCTTCCTTCCTAAATGAAACCCTGGGTTGTATTTACAGGCGCCAAACAGAAGAAAACGGATTGAAACAGGCAGGGACTACCTGAAAATTGTCCAATAAGAAATGCTTGTCTTTGGTTTCTGTTGTAAATTGTTTTGCTAGTGTGCACTAATGAATTCGACCCTGGTCATGGAGGGACAGAAGCCCTATTGTCTTGAAGAACAAGGGTTCTACTCACCACCTGTTCCGATGTGAAGTCAATATACCCTGGAAGAATCAGGAAGTCACTGTGAGTGAGTGAAAGAGAAGGGGTGAGAGGAGAGCAGGGTACATGCTGTATACAATCGATCAATGACATTCACACACACACACGTGTGCAATTTCACACATAATGTACTGCAAGGTGTTTTGAAATCACACATGGGGAGGCCAAAGGTTAATTTCCATCTTCAGTCATATTCATATGCAATTTTTTTTCATTGACACAGTGGCCGTAAAAAAATGGTACCACTTGAGTGGTACTGCAAGCTCAGTATTTGATCATCTGAGATATCTGGAACTTCAAGTGGATAATTGTTCTGAGAAGTTGGGTGTATGATATGTGGTGTGCATGCATGTGATGAGCAGGCAACAGAGTCCTGTGTTATTACACATTAGTGCTGATGGTCAACACATTCCTAAAGGTCCTGAGAGGTTTCCAAGCGTACTGTGTGTCTTGTACTAACTAGTTGAGTTTTAAAGCATGCTGTTCCACTTGCATCTTCATTTTGGTGTATACTGGTACTATAAACACCTAAATAGTCAATGTGTGACCCATGCTTCTAGGAGGAGATTAAGCCTATATTAAGCAAGGAATTAGCATAATGAGATGTGGTGGTAACTTCACTGAAAGAGCAGACAAGAGATAATGCACTGTAGCAGACAGTGGCTGACTGACTGCGAAATAGGCTACATTTCTACCTAACAACTACTTATTGTTTGTAGCATTCCAATACAACCAGACCTTTTTGCTAATATCTTGACGTGATGGTGCCTCCAGGGTGTCATAATTACATTCTTGTCAAACATCGTCACACAAGGCATGTCATGCCTTCATGGAATTTCCAAATTCAGCTGCTGGAAACAAAGCTAACGTATCTGACCACAAAATAGTTATTGTCTTGTGTGTCAGACACTGAAAGTAGGCTGATTAATAAACAGAATGGAGAAACATGTCCCCGACACCCTCAATAAGGGTGATGTAATGCCATAAATGCTTTCAAAATGGCACTGTCATAGGATGCCACCTTTCCAACAAGTCAGTTTGGAGTGGTGTAAAGCTTGCCGCCATTGGACTCTGGAGCAGTGGAAATGCTTTCTCTGGAGTGATGAATCATGCTTTACCATCTGGCAGTCCAATGGACAAATGTGGATTTGACAGATGCCATGAGAACACTATATGGTACCAATGCATATTGCCAACTATAATGAGGAATAATGGTCTGGAGCTGTTTTTCATAGTTCAGACTAGGCCCCTTAGTTCGATGAAGGGAAATCTTAACGCTACAGAATACAATGACATTCTAGACGATTCTGTGCTTCCAACTTTGTGGCAAAAGTTTGGGGAAGGCCATTTCCTGTTACAGTATGACAATGCCCCCAAGCACAAAGCAAGGTCCATACAGAAATGGTTTGTCGAGATCGGTGTAGAAGAACTTGACTGGCCTGCAGAGCCCTGACCTCAACCCCATCGATCACTTTTGGGATGAATTGGAACGCCGACTGCGAGCCAGGCCTATACGCCTAACATCAGTGCCCGATCTCACTAATGCTCGTGGCTGAATGGAAGCAAGTCCCCGCAGCAATGTTCCAACATCTAGTAGAAAGCCTTCCCAGAAGAGTGGAGGCTGTTATATCAGGAAAAGGGGCCCAACTCCATATTATGTCCCATGATTTTGGAATGAGATGTTCAACAAGCAGGTGTCCACATACTTTTGGTAATGTAGTGTACTACAATAGAGGAACGTCCAAATCATGAATAACTGAATAGCCAGGCTTATCCAGAACCTAATCAAATACCCAGCTAGCTACTTCATTATGTTGGTAGATTTGCATCAGTCCCCAGAGTCAAATTGTTACGCAACTCGATGTCACTTGAAAGCACGAGTTGAGCCGGGAAACCTAAGTCGGCAGACCCATGTAGAAATAATGAATTTACTGCGTGTACTGCAATGACTCAAAGCCCCTGCATGAGCAAATAATAATGTAACGTGTTTAAGACTTAATATAGGGCTTGCTCTGGTTATTAGACAACTACAAATAGCTGTCAGAGAAACTGGATTTAATCAAGGAGCCATGCGACCATAGACTGTTTTTTTTAAATGCGACTGCCAAATCCCAATAATTACTTGTACGTAAGGCCGTCCCCGCAGTTGAAGAGTTGCTGACCGCTCAGTCCATCATCGGGCACGTAACCAGTCTGTCCACTGATCAAGTAGTCAGCCATGATCCACAATCTATTTAGTGTTTGATCAGTCACTTTGGTGCTAAACATACAACGACCCACGAGACCGAGAACTTTCTTCGTTTCACTCCTAGTTCCGATTGCCGATCTGTCAGTCAGCTGTGGCGTGGTGCGACCATGCGCGCTGTCCCCCGCGTGCCTTGTTAAAGTCAAGTCTGTAAAAATGACATGTAATGCATTCACAACTGTTGAAAATAAACCGAAATGCCCTTTTTATTCCTCGACCTTTAATGTTATCAGGCTCCTGCCCTGTCTGGCGGTAGCTCCGGTCGCACACGTGTTCAGGATGTGCAGTTTGCGAACGATTCCTTATTTTTGAAAGACTCTTTTTACTGACTCGAGTCATGATTCGTTTTTTTCAGAGCTACTTATTCATTCTATTCGTTCGTTTGACCTGCAGGCGGCAATGAATTCTACAGCAAGATTAATACGCGCTCCTCCGGTTTATTGGCTCCAAAGACGTGCTTCGTGTATCATGTTTGCAAGTGAAAATAGATCTAAACATATATGTTTAGAACTGATAATTGATCGCATGGTGCAAGAATGAATGCCAGTCATTGATTATTAAACGGTATGATGGACACAGCCTCAGCATATTACTCTCACGGCAGTCAAGCAATGCGTTCCGCCAAGAGTTTTACAATCGAATCTGGTTGTGGCCACAACTATACCTCGTTTCAAATGTATCAAGAAATAACCTTATTTGTATGCCTAGCAATCAACAATTGTACATTGTTTAAAGCACACTTTTAAACAAGTGACACAAATGACAGCTCCAATAAACAGTGGCGTGTATTCGTGGATGCCAAGGGAAGCCAGGCTTCCCCCAAAAATGACCAAGAAAATAAAAAAAAACAGCCAATCCTTTATTTCGTCTCTCTGCGTTTAGTCTCGTCTTCCCCAGTGACTTTAACCACGCACCTCTATATCCAATAAACTCCTTTCTGATAAAGGACATGTGAACGAGTGCGTAGTAGAATCATGACTCTTTCGAGTTTTCAGTTCATCGTTCTCCTGCGTGCTCTGGGCAGCACTGACTCAAATGAACGAAATGAGTCGAAATATTCATTCATTTGACTGAACGACTCGAAAAGATCCGAGTCAGTAAAAAGAGCCGAACTTCCCATCACTAGCTCGTCAGACCACCTTTATTCCGTCGTGAACAAATAAATCCCTCCAACCTGAGTCATGCGTCATTTCCGGTATCGGGCCTAACTCCGCCCTATGCTCGAAACATCTTGCAGTTCATCAAGTGTACTTGAGAGGGCGCGGTGAATTGTGTCACCTTGTGAGCTCCCCTATTTATTTTTTTGGGGACCTCCCACTATAAAGTGGCATGCACACGTAAAAGGACAGAGGGCATTAGACCAGTTATATCTGGCATATGATGCTGCCTTTATTTGGACATAGTCACTGCTTATTCTGATCAGTCTGCTATGTTGAAGCTCTTATTAAGAGGCTGTGTCAAAATTAATGCATTGTGGAGGTCTACTGTTTGTGTTGGAAGGTCAGAGGGTGTCAGAACTTAACACGTCTGAAGTGTTGAGTATGTAATATGTAATCTGAGCAAAATTAGTCCTAAAGTTAAGATTCTCTGAGAGTAAGGGTTATCAGTAAAAGTTTGCAGTCAACCCATAGACAACCACACCACTGCTGGTGAACCTAGCCTGGGTGCCAGTGTGTTTCTGCTCTCTTGCAAACTCTTACAGGCATTGGTGTGTGATAATTAATACACAAGAAACAAATCTGTTTTAAAAACTCAGTAACTATTTCTGTATTAATGTACAACCATGGAAAATTACAGCATTTTTTTAATTTTCCGTTTCTTAAACGATCTAACTATCAACAGCCATTTCCAGAAAAAGGTGAACAATGTGAGAAGAAAGAAAAGTAGAAGGATGGTGGGACCGTGTGGGAGAAATTAAGAATTTGTTTTATTTTCTGAAGAGTGTTTGTGTAGGTGTGTGAGCGCGCGAGCATGCGCATGCTTTCTCATTTCATGGTGTAGTGTGTAAGAATGTGGCGTTGTTGACAGATCTAAATGGGGGGGGGGGGGGGGGGGGGGGGGGACTGTGCCATTCTGAGACCCTGTAGCAGACAAATAGAGCACTTAATGAGGGAGGGATGAAGGAGGGAGCTGTTGGTGCTTTGCAGTAGGATGGTAACTTCAGGTGTCGTGAAAATCCTTCAGCAGCGTGCGTCTCCTCTGCTCAGCAATGTGCATCTGATTCTCCAGATCCTGAGAGAAACAGAGGGTCATGAATGACTTATGAAGGAGTTAAATTCTTCACACAATGGTCTAATAAATTAATATGCTGCAACATCTTTTTAGTCCTTCCGATTTCCCAAGACATGCCAATACCCCTCAACTCCACTGTGATCCCAGCCAATGCAAGTCCCAATCTGGAAACCTCCCAAACCCCCCTTTCTTACCCCTCGGTCATTGGCGCTCAGCTCCCCCTCACTCCCTCTCTCGTAGGTGTCTGCTCGCTCCACCTTCCAAGACAGGTTCTCAATCTCTGCCTCAAGCTGGGCCTGCTGGTACTCAAACTGAATAGGATAGAAAAACACATTCATTTCAGACAGCATGTTTGATATGTCATAAGCAACTAGCGGCACCCTGCCCATTAATTTATGGATCTGATCAATTCAATTTCATCTTTGTGGACTGCAACCGTCACAGAATCGTTCACGCAATAACCCCCCTGCAAAGCACAAATTCATGCTGCTAATAAGCTATTATTTTGCTCACTGCTAAATGTCATCCTGTGTGTACAATACTGAAAATGTGGTTACAAATTTAAGTAGGTGTACAGAGCTGTGGCTGAGTGGTAACTCTCAACACGTGACTCCTCACCAGAAAAAAAAAAAGTTTACCCTCATTTTCCTCTGTATCCTGTATTTTCCTCTGTAATTTATAATCTTTCTAAATAAAAGCTTTAAAAATATGAGTGGAATTCCCCTCCCCTCTTTTAAAGCAATTATGTCCAAAGGTTACTGGCCTGCCCTACACAATATAAATACTATTGTGATCAATAAATGCCTTGTGATGCATAATGCTGCATTCAAGTCCTATCAGAAACTCAGAACCTCCGAAATCAAATGAATGCAAGTTATTTGCATAGAGAGTCCTATTGGTTGGTTCTGGTACTTAAGTGGGAAACAGTTTGTTTCTACAACGAGCTTCCAAGTCAAATTTCTGAGTTTCTTAGTTCCGACTAGCAACTGAACGCAGCATAATTGCAATGGTAATTTGGAATGTTCAGTCAATGAGTATTATGGGTAATGTAGTCATTCTACAGTTTCCAAATTGGCCTACAATTGCCTACATCGTATGCATTGTGACAGCACGATCTCCCACAGCAACGAACATTCTGAAAACACAAAAACCGGGAAAATAAACAAAAATACAAAACACAGCGGAATATAAAATGACCAGTAGCATGTAACAGGACGACGTGCTTTCCCCCCCTTATAAATCATGGCTAAATTGTAAGGGGAGACCCCCCCCCCGCAGTTAATTAAGTGGCATACGCTATTATAATATAGATAATTAGCATTTGACTAGATATATTTAATATAGCTTACTAAGCCTTTGTTAGCTTATACTACTGACACACACACAGAACAAGACAGGATTCTCACCAGTTTTTTACGAGGACCAGACTCCATGTAGTAGGCGTAGGGGTAAGTATACTGCAGTGTGTAGCGACACTGTGGGACAAACAGATAAGAGATAAGCATGACTTGTTATTGGTTTAAGCACAGTGTAGTAGGTCAAATAAGTACACAGATACTCCTTTCACACCATAATGCCAACCTGAACCAAACTGTGCTGCCTCGGTTACATACTAATTTGTAGTGTGAAAAGCCCTATACATTCTGGTGTTAATGTGTGTGTTTTTTCCTTTGTGTGTGACTGAGGCAGGCAGGGGCAGTAGTACCTTGGCCAGCAGCTTGGCAGCGTTCTGCAGGTACTGCCAGTCTATCCAGGTGCCCAGGTTGTTCATCACCCGCTCTTGGATCTTCTCCTGGATCCGCTGGTACGTCTGAGCCTCCAGCTGGAGACTCTTATTGTGGTTCTCCCACTAAAGAGACAAACACACGGTCACAGTCTGGACTGGAGAAACAGTAAGAAAACATGACAGACAAAATGTAATCAAATAAAACACGACACACCCTCAAGAAAGTCATATACTTATAAGCATGTTTTGGGTGATTCCGAGAGGCATCTCAGTGTTAATTTGACATGTCGTCATTGCTTGTAACATTCACAGATTTGTTTTTAACATGTATGGGAGATTGAGTTCCCATGATCTAAAAGTACAAGAGAATGTGAAGACTACTTCTGTGTAAGTATGTGTGACTGAGGAACATGCATGTATATATTATCCTTGAAAGTGCACAGTATGTATTGATATAATATTTTCTTATTTTATTCTAAATTTTATGGCTCTGGTTGACATTACAGGTGCTGATGGTGGTGGTGCCAAGTACTAAACAAACCACAGGCCACCTGATTAACACAGTTACTCTGGCCACGCAGTGATTTGATGTCGTTAATGTCATCTATTTACATTAAACATCTTGATACTTCAGAAAGGTTCACTTAATTCCACATAATACTCAGTGTGAGCAGAAGTTTGACTGTCATATGTTCTTGTCAGTGGTAGTAGCATGTTTGTGTGTATGCATCTCACCCTCTCAAAGTAGAAGAGGTATTTCTTGAGGGCCTCTCTGGCCTGTGCCTGCTGGCTCTGGTTGACGATGTCTGGGTTCTCCTTGTAGCGACTGCACTCATAGTACTCACTGCCATGGGTCTTCCAGTCCCCCAGACACATCCAGCAGAAGTCTACACACACAGTGATGCTGACATTAGTGAAAAAACTATATGATATGAATGTCAAAATGGGCTACATATGGCTGGAGTCAGTTGAACTGACAAATGATGATCGGTAGAAAAGCTAATTAGGTGCAAAGCTGTAAGTATAATTGATACATACCGTGTTTGCACTTGGAGCATTGCTGAAACAGACCGATGAAACGCAACATCAGTCATTTGGCAGCTCTAACATTACATAGAATATCGTTCAATGACTTTAGAATCCATTAGTATTTCAAAGTGTCTGGTCTGAATAAAGACAGGAGCTAAAGCATTACTGAATTCAGCATATAGCCCGGCAAGAAAGCAGTAGGCAGTCTCTCTCAAGGGGAATTCTAATTGGGAAAATTGTATTTGAATAATTCTGATGTCATAATATGTTAGTTGTCCTGCAGTTGTCTAGCTAGCTGTCTGATTCATTTAAAGCCTGACTAAATAGAGACAATATAAAGAACATGTAGAGTTTGAAATGACTTAAAGTGCCAGAGATTTATAGAACACTAATACAAATGTCAATGTGCCCATAGTTGGTATAACCTTGAGATAATGCTGGATTCCATCCTCACTCACCATGTGATTGCAGCCTCCATTCTTCTCAATGCAGATATTGCACTTAGGACACTGAAAAATACACAATATTAAACATTATGTACAAAAGCAAAGGAAAATATTGGAAAATCACACAATTGCTTTAATTGTGTGTGTGTGTGTGCAGTCTTACATCTTTAGTGTGTGCACTGATGTAGTTTGCGGTCTCTGAATCGTCTGCACATTTGGTTAGCCACCTTCGGATGGTTGGGCAGTCTGTTGGGGCGTGGTACATGATCCGGCATTTGAAACTGAGGGCGGATGTAGAGAGAAACATTAAAAAGGGCATCTGCAGGGAGTCAATGATATGATCAGTGCATATGTTCATCTGACATGATGCATATTATTTGACACCTTGTGCATTAATCTGGGCGTAAGAGCTGTATGTGCGGGCATCTGCGCGTAAGAGCTGTATGTGCGGGCATCTGGGCGTAAGAGCTGTAAGTGCGGGCATCTGGGCGTAAGAGCTGTATGTGCGGGCATCTGGGCGTAAGAGCTGTATGTGCGGGCATCTGGGCGTAAGAGCTGTATGTGCGGGCATCTGGGCGTAAGAGCTGTATGTGCGGGCATCTGGGCGTAAGAGCTGTATGTGCGGGCATCTGGGCGTAAGAGCTGTATGTGCGGGCATCTGGGCGTAAGAGCTGTATGTGCGGGCATCTGGGCGTAAGAGCTGTATGTGTGGGCATCTGTGAGTCTCACCAGAAGACCTCATTGCAGCGGATGCACTGTACTCTGCGGGCCCGTGGCTCCTGCACTTGGATGACGATGGGACAGTCTGCCCCTGGACACAGCTGCAGCTGGAAGTGGCTCTGAAGGAGGGCGAGAGACTGGGCCTTACCGGCAGTGCTTAGAGACCGACTAGGCCTTACCGGCAGTGCTTAGAGACCGACTAGGCCTTACCGGCAGTGCTTAGAGACCGACTAGGCCTTACCGGCAGTGCTTAGAGACCGACTAGGCCTTACCGGCAGTGCTTAGAGACCGACTAGGCCTTACCGGCAGTGCTTAGAGACCGACTAGGCCTTACCGGCAGTGCTTAGAGGCCGACTAGGCCTTACCGGCAGTGCTTAGAGGCCGACCAGGCCTTACCGGCAGTGCTTAGAGACCGACCAGGCCTTACCGGCAGTGCTTAGAGACCGACCAGGCCTTACCGGCAGTGCTTAGAGACCGACCAGGCCTTACCGGCAGTGCTTAGAGACCGACTAGGCCTTACCGGCAGTGCTTAGAGACCGACTAGGCCTTACCGGCAGTGCTTAGAGACCGACTAGGCCTTACCGGCAGTGCTTAGAGACCGACTAGGCCTTACCGGCAGTGCTTAGAGACCGACTAGGCCTTACCGGCAGTGCTTAGAGACCGACTAGGCCTTACCGGCAGTGCTTAGAGACCGACTAGGCCTTACCGGCAGTGCTTAGAGACCGACTAGGCCTTACCGGCAGTGCTTAGAGACCGACTAGGCCTTACCGGCAGTGCTTAGAGACCGACTAGGCCTTACCGGCAGTGCTTAGAGACCGACTAGGCCTTACCGGCAGTGCTTAGAGACCGACTAGGCCTTACCGGCAGTGCTTAGAGACCGACTAGGCCTTACCGGCAGTGCTTAGAGACCGACTAGGCCTTACCGCCAGTGCTTAGAGACCGACTAGGCCTTACCGGCAGTGCCTAGAGACGGACTGGGCCTTTCCCATTGTTACAGACATGTTCAATAGGAGGAGAGCACTTGATAAACATACACACAATAGCTGAATAACAGAAATGAAGAGGTTGATTGTAAAAAATTATGATTAAAGCAGTGTATGCGGACAGTGTGGTTGTTCCCTGTTTGTTGTCCCAAGAACAAAAGGTGTAGTGAGAGACAAAGGCAAACTGGGAGACTAATAGAAAGAGGGCAGACTGAGTGGGAAGCACCAACAAGCAGCCAGACAGACCACCAAAGGGACATGCTAAGACTTGTACCTCCACATAGTCCCTGAAGAGGTAGCGTCTATATTTGTCCTTCAGCTCCTCACCAGGCAGCAGCGGGAGCACAAAGTCCTCTGGCATTTGGAGGGAACAATCCTGAGCCATACAGGAGATACCTGCACACACACACACACACACACAAACAGACAAACACACGTCATTTGAACGTGTGAAGATGATGCATACACACAGAGCATAAAAAAATATATGATCTGGAGAAACACATGCATAACGTTTTATTTGATTTATTACTAAAACATCTAAAAGGTAACAATACATCTGAATCTGATTGCACATAAAAGCAATCAAATAGTGGTAAATAAATATCCCACCAGGGGTCCTCTTCAAAGCCTATCGCATCACTCCCTTCAAAGGAAGAGCCAGCTCCTGACGTAACACTTTGACAGGTCGTATCATCCCTAGCAGTGCTGCTTACCCACTCCCATCCCATCTTTGACGAGTACAGTGCAATGCTGCTCCCAGCATGTTTTGCAGAAGGAGTGCTGGCAGGGCAGCGCAAGCAGGGCATCCCTCCGAACCAGCTGCAGACACACCCCACACTGGAGGGACTGAGGGGTCTGGAGACCCACAAAACATTAAAACATACCAATATTACATACCAGTGATTCTCAAATAGTGGGCCAAGTGCCATATCTGGTCAGTGACCTTTTAGTTGGTGTTTAGTTCAGAACACCTACACAACTGGAACTGCCTTTCCAGATACCACCTTTAACTTTACCCAAATACATTACAGACACACTCACTAAGACAAAAGAGCACTCTTTGTTCTTACAGGAACTGATCTGCAGGTGCTGCTGGGCTGGACCTGGGCCTCAGACAGCAACTGAGATGAGTTGGACTTGTATCTGAAAGGCAAAATAAAAATGAGTGCATCAGAAATAGAATTAGTACAGCTATATCACAATATTTGCTATGCATGTGTATGAAAATATAAGTGAGTATGACAATGCATGTGTGCGTTTACCTGTCCAGTATTTGTGACACTTGCCAGTGAAAATGCACAAGGACCAGTTTGGCTACAGCAGGTAAAACCTGTCCAGAGAGGAGGGAGAGAGCAGCATGAGCATCAGGAGAAGGCAGCGTATCAATACAACGGTTCCCAGCAGGCTGCACACCCTCAACTTCAACTATTTACATACTTATTCAAACTGATAATCACCGAGACGACAAGGAACTCCTATACCTAGATATCATGTGACCCTGCCACTGATATGGTCAGATTTTTCAGTTCCCCATTTAATTTGGGCTAAAGCACACCCGTTCTGATGGGAATTAATCATGCATGCCCACCTAACCTAGGGTCAGATATTTTCACACCTCTAATTGTTATGGTTACAATTGAGTGAATGGTACTCTGATCCTAGATCTGTGGTTAATGGTAACATCTACCCCATAGACAAGCCCAACACCAACCTTCAGGATGGCGGCGATACTGTTGACCTCCTTGCAGAGCACCTTCTGGATCTCACTGTAGGTGAGGCAGGTGAACTGGTACTCCTCTGGGTCAAACGAGTCGGCCCCCTGCTGCTCCATGTCTCCGGCCACACCGTCGTAGTAGTCCACTATGTCCCCCTGGTCCTCATCGTCACCCCCGTCGTCATCCTCCTCCGAGTTGACCCCGAAGTCATCCTCATTGCTGTCAGAGGCCTGGCTGTTCATGTCCACAGACATTCCCCGGCAGAGCGAGCGAGCCCGCCTCTCTCTCTCTCTCTCTCTCTCTCTCTCTCTCTCTCTCTCTCTCTCTCTCTCTCTCTCTCTCTCTCTCTCTCTCTCTCTCTCTCTCTCTCTCTCTCTCTCTCTCTCTCTCTCTCTCTCTCTCTCTCTCTCTCTCTCTCTCTCTCTCTCTCTCTCTCTCTCTCTCTCTCTCTCTCTCTCTCTCTCTCTCTCTCTCTCTCTCTCTCTCTCTCTCTCTCTCTCACTCTCTCTCTCACTCTCTCTCTCACTCTCTCACTCTCTCACTGCTCTCCGGCCGTCAGCGTCACCGGGGGAACTACAGCTCCCAGAGAACACGGTTCCACAGACTAGCCCGACACCACTCAGCAGCAACGGAAGAAGCAGAAGAAGTTACACTCCCCGTCTTTCATGAGGAACCGACGAGGTGGATGGTCTGAGAGGACACAAAGAACTGTAGAAAAGGAGGGAGGGATGAAAGGGGGGAAAAAAGATCATGGTTGAGTGATACTTTAAAGAGATTTATAAGGAAATCAAGTTCCATGATCTAGAAGAACTGGGTCAGGGAGGAGAGATGGCTTGCCAGGCATGGTGTTGATTCATCTAAATCTTCTGGACTTAGATCAATGTAACTTGTACTCCAGTCAAGTTCTCGCTCTGCACAAGATAGAGCAGTCTGCTCTAATACCCAGCCACTTGTGTGATTCACTGAGTAGAGATCCGGTAAAACTTCTCTCCAACCAAAGCTTCAGATTTACTCTTCAGATCTTCCATTACCCCTGGGACTTTCTTTTAGTTGTACTGTACATTAGACAAACAGTAAGTAAACACGTGTGGGATACAAAGCATGAGTAACAGCTTAATGAAGCAGTTTAAAGGATTAGCTACATGACAATGTTTTACAGTACAGACAAGTTGGTAGGACAGTAGACATGAGCAGCTGCGTGACAGAGTCCAGTTAGCCATAATAACCAAAAACAGGATTAGTTTGCCAACTAATTAATGACTTGAAATCTCAAAAGCACCTTGATGTAGTTGGCGCTGTTGTGATTGTAGATCTCTCTGAGATATCTGATCCTGTCCTACAGGTTGTGATGCACATATGCAGCATTAACATGAAGCCATAAGATCACCACAGTGGGCAGCCAGGAGTTGTAATTTGTGACTTGCAAAATCGACCTGGCCCCAGGTCAGTACCAGACGCTTGTTCGCATTCTCTCCATGCTATAAATAGGCACTTATGCAGGGTGACATTCTTAACTTTACATACACTCCCTAAACTTAATTTGGCTCTATACTACAGATTTTGGATTTAAGATCAAATGTTCCAAATGAGGTGACAGTGCAGAATGTCACCTTTTATTTGAGGGTATATTCAAAACAGATGTTTTCCTCTTTCATGTAAATAGCGCAAACAATATGAAAAGGGGTTTGTTCTTCACCCACTTCATTTTATGGCAAAATAATCTTCCATGAAAAATATATTTAAAATTAAAGTTTGGATTTGGATCAAAATAAAACATATCAGTCTTTCAAATTAGCATTTATAGTAGTTTCTTTTAAAATCTTCAAACTCACTCCAATATCTTCTGACATAAGAACAGTCCCAAAATAAATGGTCAAGAGTCTGTGTCACAACCACAAAATACACATTTGTTATCAATAGCTATTTTAAATCTGTGTATAATAAAAGGTCTTTACAGGGTAGATTCTATGAATGAGTTTGTATGATACTTCTTTCACCTTATTAGATATACAATATTTGCCAGACAACAACAAAACTGTCCCTGTTTACTTGTCCTAGGGCTGCATTCCAGTATATTCTAGCAGAGGGAATAGTCAGTTCTACAACTCAATGCATACAATTTAAATGTGTCTTCTGCATTTAACCCAACCCCTCTGAATCAGAGGTGCGGGGGGCTGCCATACAATAGTAACATCTTAGAGTTTTCATACATACATGTATATTATGTATGTATATTATTACATTTATAGTTTATAATGTCAATTCTTTCTAACTGAATTGAGGCTACAAAATCCTCAACAGTTGCACTTGGAGTACTGTTATATTCTCCTAAAAGAAGAATAGCACCTTTAGGGACAGCTCTAACAACAATTTGATACTCCTCAGGAGTGAATGTAACATTATGTATTCATGAATTCTGGATAATCATCATTATTCAACAATCGTTTAACCCAACGCTGTTGTCAAACCAGTTCTGGAAACACACTTATTTTTGTATTTTATGTCTTTATTATTCCAGAAAGGACAGTACCAGTCAAAAGTTTGGACACACTTACTCAGTCAAGGGTTTCTTTATTTTTACTATTTTCTACATTGTAGAATAATAGAAGACATCCAAACTATAAAATAACACATATGGAATCATGTCATAAGCAAAAAAAAGTGTTAGACAAATCTAAATATATTTTATATTTGAGATTCTTCAAAGTAGCCACCCTTTGTCTTGACAGCTTTGCACACTCTTGGCATTCTCTCACCCAGCTGCATGAGATCACCTGACCTCTACCAAATTGAGATGGTTTGGACTGCAGGGTGAAGGAAAAGCAGCCAACAAGTACTCAGCATATTGGGGAAATCTTTCAAGACCGTTGGAAAAGCATTCCAGGTGAAGCTGGTTGAGAGAATGCCAAGAGTGTGCAAAGCTGTCAAGGCAAAGGGTGGCTACTTTGAAGAACTTAAAACATAATGATTTGTTTAAAAAAAAATTGGTTACTAAATGATTCCACATGTGTAATTTCATAGTTTGATGGTCTTCACTATTATTCTACAATGTAGAAAATAATAAAAATAAAGAAACTCTGGAATGAGTAAAATGTGTCAATTTTTGACTGGTACTGTAAATCTATTTGGGGAAAAGTTGGTTCCAAGTTAGAAGTACTTAGTTAGAAAGCTTAATCGGGATCTTACCCACATCAGCGTTGCATTTGAGTAAAATATCTTGACCACCAATCTGTTGGAATATTTAATTAGGGTTTATTATATTCTAAATACAATTCTTATTTCTTAAATAGTTTCGTATCCATTTGATTTAAAAAATTATGTTAAAGTTTTTTTGTATTTATATGTAGCACTTGGGGTGCTACATATTAACGTTAGATAGCAATATAGTAATACACTGGAGGTTACCACAAAATCAGTTTTCCAACTCAATAGTTTAATAACCCATCAAATACGATATGCTAGACCTAGGCGAGGTAAAAAATAATAATAATATATTTTTTTTAAACAGCTGTGCCATTGTTCCACCCTGGAATTATCCACAGCTGATAGCTAGCTAGTTAGCTAGCTAACGAGTAGCTGGAGCCCCTTCGCAACCGCGTCTCACACTCTAGGCCGGAGATTGGTATATAAACAAGGCCATCTGGGGCTCATTAACAAACTACTCCGCTTTATCGTTAGCATATATCTTCCCACCAATTACTGCTGTCTATACTTACCTTGCGGGTTGCCTTGAAATTGAAGCCAAACCTGGCTCTACAAAACATAACCAATTCTCGATCAGCACCCCCAGTAAAGCAGAAGACAGGAAGTACACGAATATTCACAATTTACGCCACTTCCGTGTCGCCAGGTATGACTACCATTGGCCAGTTCTGTTCTTCAAGACGGGACCCAAATATAAATAAACTGTCTGACATTAGTTTCTGGTGAATTTACAAATGAATCTACATTTAAATAATTTCCCAGTCTTTTAATGCCAATACATTTAGCTAACAAGTAGGAGCAGTCCATTAAAACATTTTAAGAACTGTCTCTGGTCAGACTGCACTGCATGAACAAAAGTAATGCAGTGTAAAAAAATAAATAGCCTACATGCAGAACACACTGTCATATGAGATCAGTCTGGTTTAAACAACTTCTGTCAGAAGTCAACAACACTCTTCCACTATTTTATCTGAGTGGCTGGGAATATATTCCAAGCTCTGAATGCCTTTGTAAAACTGAGGTTGCATTCTTGGCTGTATGACTCAGTGGCGGTCCTTGACTCATTATGCGAACAATACTGTGACATTTTTTATTTTCATAAAATAATCTTTGAAAAATATTTTTGATACAGAAACATTATTTATACCAATATAGAGTAGAGACAAACAACTGAGCTCCCCCATTTACGTGCCTGTACAAACATACACACACCAGCAGCTTATTTTTCTCTCTCTAGAGAATAGGAGTGTAATGGGGGGTTGAAGGAAATCAGTTTACATTGAGGGTCCACCACCTGCAGCAGTACAGGTTTGAGTTTGTGCCAGGCTGCTTTGTAGGTCTTGGTCCACAGGGATTACAATGACCTACATCTCCTGTAAGACATCAGGAACCGAGAATCACGCAACACTAATCACGGAACACCTGTCTGACCTACTTCTGGGCCCGTATTCATAGTGTCTTAAAGTAGGAGTGCTGATTTAGGATCTGGTCCTCCCTGTCCATGTAATCTTATTCATTATGATCTAAAAGGCTAAACAGATTCTAGATCAGCACTGAAACACATTGTGAATATTGGCTCTGATCCATTCTGGAAACATGAAGAACACATACTTTCTCGAACGGGACCCTTTTCTCCCGTTTGGTCCCCCTGTGCCACTGTCCTGGGGCCAAGTCTGTGCCAGTGTGGCAGCAGCTGCCTACGCTCCTCATCCCCCTCCCCTTCAGACGACAGACCCTGTCCCCATTCTGGCCCTTCAGTTGGTCCAGTCCTCCCCCGGCTGTTGGGCCTTTCTTCCCATAGCACCGCTGGAGTGTCTCCCTGATCAGCAGGGCCTTCACCAGCAGAGTCCAGTTAGACACGGCTCTCTTTTCCTGCTTCTGGAAGACACACAAGATACATGTGAACAAAATATGAGCAGCACTAACATAACAAACATTGTCTGTACTACACTGTAGTATATGTTTAAAAAAGACACCTCTATAAAGAGGATTAATTGCATAAAATATGCATTTAATTAAATACCACTGTACAATAAGAGTGGCGGTTACAAAAGGTGAGCTTTGAGCTAATTGTGTTTTCACAAACACATTCAGACACACTATAACTCACCTCTATCTCTGGATCTCTTGGTCTTCCACCCAAGCTGAACTCAGGATCTCCTCATGCTCCTCACACACACACACACACACACACACACACACACACACACACACACACACACACACACACACACACACAATGTAGCCATCCGTTCTAGAAAATAAACACACAGAAACATACTATGTAACATCAACATACATGTCAGAAACAAACAATTCCACAACCATACATATGCACATACAAACACACAGACAAGGAAAAACATACACAGCATGAAAGTAGCCACCATGGTGGAAGTCAAAGCCAGCGACAGCAGAGGCACAGTCCATGTCCAGTTTCTTAGCTACTCTTGAGGTTTGGCAGTTGAAGAATGACACAACCTACTGGCAACATGCAGGGCTTGAACAGGAACACGTTGCCAAAGTCATTACGAGGCACCTGGAGAAAACAAACATACACCTAACTCAATGGTTAATACACTGTAATATACACACAAGGTTTTTTTTAGAGAGTAATCATACCCTGCCATCTACAGCTACTGGTGGCTGGTAGTCCTCTGTCTGCCATTTCCCAAGCAGAGGCAGGTCATCTTTGTCCTTCTGCTCTGATGTATATACATTTGTTTTGGATACCAAACAATCTCTATGAACACCACAATAATACATTTACATTACCTCCAAAAAAGAACATAATTTCCATTAACTCTGCTTTGAAACAACTTTATCATTTTAAACAGCCCTCTATCTAATTCTTTGCATTCAAAATCAAAAAAATCCTGTTATGTGTGCTGCTTGCCTGGAGTAGACGAGCTCTCCCCTGGAGTAAGAGCTTCATATCTCAGTAGTCTCTTCAGGGCGTACAGGGGGGGGGGGGTTGAACTCTGCTATTGATGTGGGTAATGTTAGAGTTGCGTCAATTCGAATCTGGTATCAGGATAAATATGACACTGAGTCCCCGATTGTATACTATGTATTTTTTATTTTTTAAGCAATAAGTGGTAAATGCAATTTTCGTATATACAGGCTCTCTGTCCCACCTCGCAGGGCAAAAACAGAGAACTGACTTGTTCCTGACAAAGATATTATAATATACCCTGATGAGCCGGCCTGTCAGAGTAGAGACTGGGCGTGGTTTAAACTTGCTCAGCCTATTGCAGGCGCTCAGGCAGGTCCCCACCTCTTGGCGCTTCTGTTGATAGATGTAACTGTTGCTGTGAAGAATATCCATGCGCTCATGCTCAATACCGTTATCTCGCACCTGGCTCCTGTTATCTAACAAAAGACCGCTTGTTCTCGCAACACCCCGCTCTGAATGTGCCCCCCTCCCAACTCATTGAACAGTTCCTGTCTTCATGCCACTCTGTATTTTTCCATCATGAGAAAGGCCCATGGCCCCGAGACTGTTAACAATGTTTCAAGTCAACTATGTTGCATAACACATACATACATCCACACAAGCCAACAGCAGATAATATTAAATCACATATAAGGTAACGGGCTATAGTGCATAACACAGAAACCTCATAGTAACAGCTTGTCCAGCAACTTCCCCTGGAGCTAGAGCAGAGAGGAGTGTATATGACAAGCTGTATAAATGAAAGTGTGTGGATGTGCGTCTCATTCTCACCTGTTTCCTCCTGGATGTCTCTCAGATTCCTCACTTCCCATCACTCCTTGTCCACCTGGCACTTTCTGGTGGAGGTCATTCAGGTGGGGTCGTACTTGCTGCCCAGATCCTTCATGTGACTGTCTCCATCCACAACTACCACGTAGGTTATGGGCTACGTGGCCTGCTTGGAGAACAGTGGGTGCCCCACCCACACACAACCAGCACCCAGTCTTCTCTAGGTAGACCTTCAACCACTTGTCTTCACCCTTCCTCCTGGCCGGCTTCATCCCCTTCTGATACCTTTTGAGTAGTAACTTTTGATTCCACCTAATTTTATCATTAAGAGCACATATTCAACTTCATAAATAAATGTGTTCCCATCTCAAGAGGTTAAATAAAAAATGTAAAAAGACTATAGTATGTGCCTATTAAGTACCAAATAAATTAACGGGTTGACTATTTAACGTTAAAACAGACATAAATCCCATTGGGACCAGGGGGAATGGAAGATTGTTGTGTGCAACAGGGAGGGGAAATTGAAAGTAAGTTTCACCCCAAAAATGGAATCGTTAAAACATTTCTAGCCTGTCTATCTATGGGTAACACAGGGTTATGTTCGACCTGCTCATTTTCCCACCACAAAACATCAGAACATGGTCCCCCCCCCCAAAAAAAAAGGGTAGAACCAGCTCACCTGCTTTTACACTATGGTTTGACTATTAGATGTTTAAAAAATATTTTAAAAGGAATAGCTTCACCACATTAAAATGAGAGTTCAGTTCACGTAACAGGGTTAACCTTAAAATGAGGGACAGATGTAAATCAATCACTAATCAGATTAAATAAATATTAATCTTGAGAAATGACTGTCAAAGCAACAAAATAACTATGGTTTTACAATAATGGCAACAACTTGGAGAAATGTTGGGATTAAGTGGGTTAAAATCTTCCTAGATTCACAGAGGGTGCATGGAGGGACACATCAAAATGTTGGGATTAAGTGGGTTAAAATCTTCCTAGATTCACAGAGGGTGCATGGAGGGACACATCAAAATGTTGGGATTAAGTGGGTTAAAATCTTCCTAGATTCACAGAGGGTGCACGGAGGGACACATCAACATTTTGGGATTAAGTGGGTTAAAATCTTCCTAGATTCAAAGAGGGTGCACGGAGGGACACATCAAAATGTTGGGATTAAGTGGGTTAAAATCTTCCTAGATTCACAGAGGGTGCATGGAGGGACACATCAAAATGTTGGGATTAAGTGGGTTAAAATCTTCCTAGATTCAGAGAGGGTGCATGGAGGGACACATCAAAATGTTGGGATTAAGTGGGTTAAAATCTTCCTAGATTCACAGAGGGTGCATGGAGGGACACATCAAAATGTTGGGATTAAGTGGGTTAAAATCTTCCTAGATTCAGAGAGGGTGCATGGAGGGACACATCAAAATGTTGGGATTAAGTGGGTTAAAATCTTCCTAGATTCACAGAGGGTGCATGGAGGGACACATCAAAATGTTGGGATTAAGTGGGTTAAAATCTTCCTAGATTCAAAGAGGGTGCATGGAGGGACACATCAACATGTTGGGATTAAGTGGGTTAAAATCTTCCTAGATTCACAGAGGGTGCACGGAGGGACACATCAAAATGCGGGATTTTAGCACTTTAGCAAGTCTTTATTCATGTAAAAATCAGATTTATTGAATACTCCATGTGGTCTCTATTAAAGGGCACGTCATGTAATATAAAAGGCTTTTAAAATCAAATATTGGTGCACAATTTCTACTTAAAAATATCAAAGGGATGCAAAATGCACACATTTCGTAGAACGACCCAAAAGCCTTCAGTCAGGCTGTACCCTTGGCTGATGGGGGGGCTTCAGTGACAGGGGCTGCAGAGAGAGCAGCAGTTGACAAGAGCTGAAACAACCTAAGCACCAACAGAAACAGCTGATGGAAACAGACAAGCACAGGGGTCAGAGGTCAAAGTTGCATCATGCAGGTAAGACAAAGGAAACAGGCTTCAGTTGAGTACCATCAAGCCAAACCAAGTTGGGCCTGATTTATGTCTAGAGAGAACAAGTCATACCATAAGAGCCCAAGTTGTTCAAAAGAATATGGTCCTCCCTCACAAACATACTCCATTCGCAGCGAAAAAAAGAATATGCAACAGACGAACATGCACAAAAGTTTCTGCAAGGTGCCTTCAATTTGGATACATGTCACTCAAGTGTCATTTCCTGGTGGTCTTTAGCAGTGAGGCTGCCCAGCCTCCTCTTCAGCACGGCCTGTGGTCCCAGCCTCTACTCACAGGGAAGATCTGGGTTCAGCATGAACATTTCCCCAAACCTGGAGAGAAGGATGACATCAAACAGGATAAAGTACAAAGAACAACACAGACTTAACAGCATAGCCAGGTATGATTAAATGAGTCAGGTTTCAAGGGTAAACATAGTTCAGGAATAAGCAGAGAAATAGGTTTCCACACAGTTAAAGTCACACACACACATTGAAGGCCCTTCTTGCCAGTTGAGCAGGCCAGAGGGGTAGTTAGTGTCAATGTGTTCCTTGGCCACCATGGTAAAGTGGGTGGGCAGCAGGTTCAATACACAACCAATTCCGGAACATCCCATTGGCTAAAAGACACGAGGTGGACCTATGGGAGAGATGTTAAGAATCGATATCGTAAGAATACAGTGTTCAGATGAGAAGAGAACATGTTAAGGCGAAAAATGGACGACAGTCATTCTGTTATCAGGTGAACGCAGCATGACAGTCTGAGATAACATGTGGTGTAAGGACCTCCACATGGCCTTGTGTGTGGGTGTGCATGTGTGCTCACCTGGTGTGAGTGTCCTCCACCACATCTTTGTTGAAGCGGTTCATCGTGTCGCAGGTAGGTCTCAAACTCTGCCTTCCTCTTCTCCCTGGAGTCATGTGGTTTACCACCAGAGTTGTCATGGTGATTGATTGATTAATATTTCCATCTTGATGGGCCTCTCGGGTGGCGCAGTGGTTAAGGGCGCTGTACCATCAGAGTCCCTGGGTTCGCGCCCAGGCTCTGTCGTAACCGGCCGCGACCGTGGGGCGACGCACAATTGGCCTAGCGTCGTCCGGGTTAGGGAGGGCTTGGTCGGTAGGGATGTCCTTGTCTCATCGCGCACCAGCGACTCCTGTGGCAGGCCGGGCGCAGTGCGCGCTAACCAAGGTTGCCAGGTGCACGGTGTAGCCTCCGACACATTGGTGCAGCTGGCTTCCGGGTTGGATGCGCGCTGTGTTAAGAAGCAGTGCGGGTTGGGTTGTGTATCGGAGGACGCATGACTTTCAACCTTCGTCTCTCCCGAGCCCGTACGGGAGTTGTAGCGATGAGACAAGATAGTAGCTACTACAACAATTGGATACCACGAAATTGGGGAGAAAAAGGGGTAAAAATTCAACAACAAAAAATAAATTAATTTAAAAAAATTAAAAAATCCATCTTGGAAAAATAAACAATTATCCTAGTCTCTGATAGTATTATCTATGGTGGAACACTTGATTTTCCAAAGGAGTACACACAAATACACAGACTGTATCTTCCACCATCTCTCAACTTTTCGGCTTTTTGCGGATGTTGTCAAGGGTCTCAATCTCTGTCTCCTACCGGCTTCACTGGACCTAAGGGCTCAGCCAGCTCTGAAGACAGACGACAATATCACACGGCCACACACACACAGAGTAAGGACCGGAGCCATCATAGGCCTACATACAGAGAACACTAATCTACATGTGATGTAAACAAACACTGTACAAGCAAAACTAGTGCTCATTCCTTTCTCAACATCTTCCTCTTCTTTTCCCCCCAGGCTTTACTGTATACATGTATATCCTAGCTCTTATAAAAGGAGGGATGATATCACTCTCAGGAGCCATGTCAGTAGGATCCTCTTTCACTGGAGCCTTGTGGAAGTATTTACTTGTGTTGCTTGTCCCCTACTGAATGAAAAAGCAGAAGTTCTAACAACATCTCCAAGATTCTCCAAGAGATCGCATAGCAGTTCAGACGTCTTTTGTCCTCGTCTTGTCGTGTCCTGTATATATATATATATTTACAACTTTTTTCACATACATTTTATTTTTATTTTCCATCAACTCATCTTCTAAACACTCTCCTGCAACCAGCCTCACCAATTTATATTTATAAAAAAGTATTATTTACCTCAGATCTGTAATCCTCCAAGAAGCTAGCCAGAAACTCCAAGAAGCTAGCCAGAAACTAGCCAGGAGCTAGCCCAGAAGTTAATCCAGAAGCTAATCAGAAGCTAGTTAGCTTCTTTACTGGCAAATTGTTAGTATTCAGCTAACCACGGTTTGTGGTCATCAGCTATCCTTTAGCTCGAAAATCCATCGAAAATCTATCGCCAGTTTTGTACGGCGCGGCTCGGAACGGAACATACCGGACCAATTTTTATCTCCATGTCCCTGGATTTCAACTGCTCTCTGGACATTCATACCCGGATCTCACAGCTAGCTAGCTGCTATCCGTGTGACAGTCGGCTTTCGTCGATTCCGGAGCAAACATCGATTGTTCCGGTGCTAGCCAGCTCCGTCAATCACTCCTGAGTTCCATCATTCACTCCTGGGCTGCAGTCACCTATCTGGACCCGTTTCACTGCCTACGCGGAGCCCCACCGGGCCTTCACAACTGGACTGCCGACGTTATCTACCTGAATGAGATCTGGCTGGCTCCTCTGTCGCGACGTTACCTGAACGCCCATCTGCGGCCCGCTAACCGTTAGCTGTCTTACCGGCTGCTATCTGAATAGACAATCGGACAATTTATTTATTTTTATTATTATTAGGTTTTCTTCTCGGGCCTCTATAACTATATCTATTGTTCTTATTTTTGTTGTTGTTGTGTGATTTGGATTAATCCCCTCTACCTCACGGAACCCCACTAATCTACTGACCGAACGCAAGAGGTGGCTAACAACAGACTCCATCCTATGCTAGCTTGCTACCGGTTGGCCTGGCTAGCTGTCTAAATCGCCGTGACCCTCAACCAACCTCTCCACTCACTGGACCCTTTTGATCACTCGACTAAGCATGCCTCTCCTTAATGTCAATATGTCTTGTCCATTGCTGTTCTGGTTAGTGTTTATTGGCTTATTTCACGGTAGAGCCTCTAGTCCTGCTCACTATACCTTATCCAACCTATTAGTTCCACCACCCACACATGCAATGACATCTCCTGGTTTCAATGATGTTTCTAGAGACAATATCTCTCTCTTCATCACACAATACCTAGGTTTACCTCCACTGTATTCACATCCTACCTTACCTTTGTCTGTACATTATACCTTGATGCTATTTTATCGCCCCCAGAAACCTCCTTTTACTCTCTGTTCCAGACGTTCTAGACGACCAATTCTTATTGCTTTTAGCCGCACCCTTATTCTACTCCTCCTATGTTCCTCTGGCGATGTAGAGGTGAATCCAGGCCCTGCAGTGCCTAGCTCCACTCCTATTCCCCAGGCGCTCTCTTTTGACGACTTCTGTAACCGTAATAGCCTTGGTTTCATGCATGTTAACATTAGAAGCCTCCTCCCTAAGTTTGTTCTATTCACTGCTTTAGCACACTCTGCCAATCCGGATGTTCTAGCTGTGTCTGAATCCTGGCTCAGGAAGACCACCAAAAAATCAGACATTTTAATTCCAAACTACAACATTTTCAGACAAGATAGAACTGCCAAAGGGGGCGGTGTTGCAATCTACTGCAAAGATAGCCTGCAGAGTTCTGTCCTACTATCCAGGTCTGTACCCAAACAATTTGAACTTCTACTTTTAAAAATCCACCTCTCTAAAAACAAGTCTCTCACCGTTGCCGCCTGCTATAGACCACCCTCTGCCCCCAGCTGTGCTCTGGACACCATATGTGAACTGATTGCCCCCCATTTATCTTCAGAGCTCGTGCTGCTAGGCGACCTAAACTGGAACATGCTTAACACCCCAGCCATCCTACAATCTAAACTTGATGCCCTCAATCTCACACAAATTATCAATGAACCTACCAGGTACCTCCCCAAAGCCTTAAACACGGGCACCCTCATAGATATCATCCTAACCAACTTCCCCTCTAAATACACCTCTGCTGTCTTCAACCAAGATCTCAGCGATCACTGCCTCATTGCCTGCATCCGTAATGGGTCAGCGGTCAAACGACCTCCTCTCATCACTGTAAAACGCTCCCTGAAACACTTCAGCGAGCAGGCCTTTCTAATCGACCTGGCCGGGGTATCCTGGAAGGATATTGACCTCATCCCGTCAGTAGAGGATGCCTGGATATTTTTTAAAAATGCCTTCCTAACCATCTTAAATAAACATGCCCCATTCAAGAAATTTAGAACCAGGAACAGATATAGCCCTTGGTTCTCCCCAGACCTGACTGCCCTTAACCAACACAAAAACATCCTATGGCGTTCTGCATTAGCATCGAACAGCCCCCGTGATATGCAGCTGTTCAGGGAAGCTAGAAACCATTATACACAGGCAGTTAGAAAAGCCAAGGCTAGCTTTTTCAAGCAGAAATTTGCTTCTTGCAACACTAACTCAAAAAAGTTCTGGGACACTGTAAAGTCCATGGAGAATAAGAACACCTCCCAGCTGCCCACTGCACTGAAGATAGGTAACACTGTCACCACTGATAAATCCACCATAATTGAACATTTCAATAAGCATTTTTCTACTGCTGGCCATGCTTTCCACCTGGCTACTCCTACCCCTGTCAACAGCACTGCACCCCCAACAGCAACTCGCCCAAGCCTTCCCCATTTCTCCTTCTCCCAAATCCATTCAGCTGATGTTCTGAAAGAGCTGCAAAATCTGGACCCCTACAAATCAGCCGGGCTAGACAATCTGGACCCTTTCTTTCTAAAATTATCTGCCGAAATTGTTGCCACCCCTATTACTAGCCTGTTCAACCTCTCTTTTGTGTCTTCTGAGATTCCCAAAGATTGGAAAGCAGCTGCGGTCATCCCCCTCTTCAAAGGGGGGGACACTCTTGACCCAAACTGCTACAGACCTATATCTATCCTACCATGCCTTTCTAAGGTCTTCGAAAGCCAAGTCAACAAACAGATTACCGACCATTTTGAATCTCACCATACCTTCTCTGCTATGCAATCTGGTTTCAGAGCTGGTCATGGGTGCACCTCAGCCACGCTCAAGGTCCTAAACGATATCTTAACCGCCATCGATAAGAAACATTACTGTGCAGCCGTATTCATTGATCTGGCCAAGGCTTTCGACTCTGTCAATCACCACATCCTCATCGGCAGACTCAACAGCCTTGGTTTCTCAAATGATTGCCTCGCCTGGTTCACCAACTACTTCTCTGATAGAGTTCAGTGTGTCAAATCGGAGGGTCTGTTGTCCGGACCTCTGGCAGTCTCTATGGGGGTGCCACAGGGTTCAATTCTTGGACCGACTCTCTTCTCTGTATACATCAATGAGGTCGCTCTTGCTGCTGGTGAGTCTCTGATCCACCTCTACGCAGACGACACCATTCTGTATACTTCCGGCCCTTCTTTGGACACTGTGTTAACAACCCTCCAGGCAAGCTTCAATGCCATACAACTCTCCTTCCGTGGCCTCCAATTGCTCTTAAATACAAGTAAAACTAAATGCATGCTCTTCAACCGATCGCTACCTGCACCTACCCGCCTGTCCAACATCACTACTCTGGACGGCTCTGACTTAGAATACGTGGACAACTACAAATACTTAGGTGTCTGGTTAGACTGTAAACTCTCCTTCCAGACCCATATCAAACATCTCCAATCCAAAGTTAAATCTAGAATTGGCTTCCTATTTCGCAACAAAGCATCCTTCACTCATGCTGCCAAACATACCCTTGTAAAACTGACCATCCTACCAATCCTCGACTTTGGCGATGTCATTTACAAAATAGCCTCCAATACCCTACTCAACAAATTGGATGCAGTCTATCACAGTGCAATCCGTTTTGTCACCAAAGCCCCATATACTACCCACCATTGCGACCTGTACGCTCTCGTTGGCTGGCCCTCGCTTCATACTCGTCGCCAAACCCACTGGCTCCATGTCATCTACAAGACCCTGCTAGGTAAAGTCCCCCCTTATCTCAGCTCGCTGGTCACCATAGCATCTCCCACCTGTAGCACACGCTCCAGCAGGTATATCT
This sequence comes from Oncorhynchus clarkii lewisi, assembly GCF_045791955.1. Classification (NCBI taxonomy): domain Eukaryota; kingdom Metazoa; phylum Chordata; class Actinopteri; order Salmoniformes; family Salmonidae; genus Oncorhynchus; species Oncorhynchus clarkii. The sequence goes on along the minus strand of NC_092162.1, from coordinate 53,109,549 downwards.
CTCTAGTCACCCCCAAAACCAATTCTTTCTTTGGCCGCCTCTCTTTCCAGTTCTCTACTGCCAATGACTGGAACGAACTACAAAAATCTCTGAAACTGGAAACACTTATCTCCCTCACTAGCTTTAAGCACCAACTGTCAGAGCAGCTCACAGATTACTGCACCTGTACATAGCCCACCTATAATTTAGCCCTATCAACTACCTCTTTCCCAACTGTATTTAATTTATTTATTTATTTTGCTCCTTTGCACCCCATTATTTTTATTTCTACTTTGCACATTCTTCCATTGCAAAACTACCATTCCAGTGTTTTACTTGCTATATTGTATTTACCTTGCCACCAAGGCCTTTTTTGCCTTTACCTCCCTTCTCACCTCATTTGCTCACATTGTATATAGACTTGTTTATACTTTATTATTGACTGTATGTTTGTTTTACTCCATGTGTAACTCTGTGTTGTTGTATCTGTCGAACTGCTTTGCTTTATCTTGGCCAGGTCGCAATTGTAAATGAGAACTTGTTCTCAACTTGCCTACCTGGTTAAATAAAGGTAAAATAAATAAATTAAATAAATAAATAAAAATAAAAGTTGTGGGCTTGGCCTTTCTTTGAACTTTCTCAGTTTCCATTCTCTGAGGGGGTGGAGAGATGGGTCATTGTAAGATGAGAGTGAGAGAAAGACTTTCACTAGTCCACTGATTTGTTTTTGTGCCACACCATAAAGTAGACAAAACCTTAGTTTCTCAACATAATGGCTGCCTACCCTAAAATCTCTCTTTAAAGCCCTATAAAAACATCTTGAGGAAGGAGGCCAGTTCATGAATATGGCTACGGTTATATGAAAGTTGTGGTAAATAACTATTACAGTTTAATTCTGCACAGAATTAACCAAAAATAAATTAAAATAAATTGTAAAACACGTTCCTATATGCAGCCATGTTTACTGACAGATAGTTGATCTACAATGGTAACCATGCAAAACTATGCACCTGCATACAATCTGTGAAAACATGTATCTGACAGATGCTAGCCCATTAAAACGCATCAGTGACACATTTGAAGCAGGAGTTATTGAAGTCATGCGGTCAGACTCAGAGAGATGCAACTGCAACATTATAAGTCTGCATTTTACATGTAACTGGCAGCCAAACATTTGATATGTTGTCAGTGTCACAATGTAGCCTAACTTAGCTAAATGGCAAGATACAGAGCAGATTTTCCATGGATGTTTCCTATCAGTATTTCCTCGGTGTTAGCTAGCTAGCCGAGTGTTGTAACTAGTTGGCTAAATGTACCTTGGTCTTTTGGGCTCTTAGTCCGCCAGCTATGTATTTTGCAACCTGCTTCAGCTTCTTTGTATCGGTCTTCAATGGTGTGCCTGTATATTCTTTGCGCTTGGCAATGGCAACGGAGGCTGCTGAGGGGGGGACGGCTCATAATAATGGATAGAACGATTGGAATGGCATCAAACACATGGAAACGGAATGGAAACGGAATGGAAACCATATGTTCGGCGAACTCATTCCACGATTCCGCTCCAGCCATTACAACGAGTCCGTCATGACACCTCCTGTGAGGCTCACTGTTCCAACATTAATTGTGTTCTTTTTACAGTATTACAGACTCACGAATGACTGCGTTTCACATGCACAGGTGGAGTTGTGTAAACGTGCGAGAAACCGTGATTATTTTCACAACTTTTCCGAGCATTTCATAATACAGTGGGCAGATTCGATTATACCGAGCCGCAGTACACCGGTCTATGTCCCGTTACGTGTAACCTTAACCACACTCATGGCAATAAACGTCAACCTGCACCTGGCTCACGCCCGGGGGGCAGCCAGGTTCCAAAACGAATGCAATCCATTTTTACCCGTTCTAAATTATGTTCTGTATTATGTCATTCTATATTATGTTTCATGTTTTGTGTGGACCCCAGGAAGAGTAGCTGCTGCTTTTGCAACAACTAATGGGGATCCTAATGAAACACCAAATACCCGGTGCAAAACAAGCCTATACGAGTTCCCGGTCCAGATTAATCAAATCCCATCAATGTGCGGCGATTGTTGTGGGTGGGTTTCAGAAAACGTTATATCCGCATCCACTTCCGCTGTGCCATCAGTACTCCCTAGAGAGAGAAACAGAGATGGCCTACAGGCACCAGTGCCCTTCACATCAAAACTCAGATTAGTGGTAAAATGGTTGTAAAATAGTCCATATATTACTTTTGGTTGTGTTCTGATCTGAGTTTATTTTGGGGAGAGACTGGGTGGGAGGAGACTGTGTGTCTGGGAGACCGATACCAATAAGCCAACCCATAGAGACATTAGGGTACTAGTGGTTAGTAGGCTACAAGTTCCAGACTAGTGTAGGTAGATCTAATATTTGTTAAATTCACTCAGTGCACATGATTGTAATATGTAGTGGTGATTTGACGAACTCTGTGATAAGAACAACTAAGTCTAAAATGCAGTGCACTGTGCATTACTGGGCGTGGCAGTATTGTGCTAACTGGCAGAAAGGGTTTTGCATTTATGGTCTGCACCAGGAAAATCCAAAGGCGAGATAAACTGGTTGACTCCAACGATATGTGTGTGTGAGGGCACAGGAAGGGGTAAATGTCATCACTCTTAACACTTGTTCTATAAAACAGCCAGATGCACCACCCTCTCACCCCTTCGATATCACTCTATATATATCTCACTCTGACATGTTTGAGTCTAGTCACAAGACATGCCATCTATTCACGTTACTTGTCAGTGACTGATATTGTTGTGATTGTACATTGGCCAAACCACAATCATCTTTCAAAATCAACATGTGAGATTAGACCATAACAAGCTGCAGAGGGGGATATATAAACATATAGCTCTGTATTTGATAAGGTGGCACAAAAACACACATATACACACACCTCCTCATGGACAAACACACACAATGTTTTCTTGTTGTGGATGTACATCTGGGTGATGATGGAGCCTGGAGGTATTATGTCACTTCAGGGAGCTGTCTGTGAACTGATAAGAGAGACACATTTCCAGACAGTCTTGATGCAGTAGGAGACAGATCATCATGGGGAGGGGAGAGGAAGTTGAGGGGAGAGGGGGGTGAGCACTGGGGGGATTGTATCCGTGGTCCTCTTCTGTGGTCCAGCGTGATATGAGCCCAGCGCACTGCATGGCTTCCATCCCTATATGAACCCTCAACGCAGTCAGATAGGAATAAAAAGCCATACAGTGCAGTGGGCACTCTGAGCAGACTATAAACTACCCATAACTTACACACAGGCTACAGCTACACAAACAGTGTACACACACACACACACATACAGGAGTGGAATAGTAACTACACTATTATAGCAGGTATGGTGCCGCGCTGCACCTAGTGGTAAGGAAAGGTACAGGTGTAGATGAATCCACTTCGGAGCGGGCTAAGTTTCCACCACGACTTTATTCAACACCTTTTTATATTTTTAAATCAAAAGCCCAAGCATGTATAACCTTTTCCGTTTTCACACCAGGTAAGAGGAAACGGTGTCTTCTCTCACTGCTACCCCGCTGCGCAATGCCAGTTCTGTGTCCGTCGTGGTGCGCAGAGGCACCTGTTGTCCTGTCGTAAGTTTACGCGTTCTCCGAGATGTCTGGCCGTTTGCAGGTGAAAGTAGTAATTGTTTTAAATCTCGCTGTCTGTGACTGCCTCTGGTGGCCCAGTTGCCCTCAGCTTCCTTTCTCAAGAGAAAATGCAGTGGCATATATTCACCATTGAATCAGATCAAGAATGAAGCTCTCTCAATGACTATGAAATCAAATAATGCCAAGCGTCATCATTATATTTTTCTTTAAATAAAGCAAGAAACATCGACAGTGGTCCTTGGATCCCAGCCATATGCTTGTTATGAAACAAATGACAAAATCTATGTTTTATTCTAGATCAACAAAATCACACATCAGTTCACCTTTTATAGATCAACATGTGATTTGTAAAAGCTACATAGGCCTAAGTGGTAGGCTAAATGAAAATAGAAAATTAATCCTGAACAAATTAATAATATCCTACCAGTAGAGATTTCCATAGCGAGCAGTTGAAAGCAGGTGCAATATAACCTAGTGATAAACGGCACAGGCTACCTACCCTAACCTCAATTAAAAAATAAACTCCTTCGGCCTCTGTAATTTTTAGACTGCAGACGAGTTGAGATACGATAGTGAAGGGAATGTGGGTTCACTGAGCTGCATCATCCATTCCATGACGCCGGGGATCAAGGTCTCGCCTCCTGAAAAGAACAGCTGCTTTCCCGGCTGCCGTCTGCACCTCGAGAACAGCTACTACCCTTGGACTGGTCACCGATGAACCACGGCAATAGACCGCCGGCTAGAGTGGCATCGGCAGGTGGATAGGCTATCGCATCTTTTTAACCACCAGTTAGAGGACACCACACACAGGCTAGCCTGGCCGTTGCGCGACAGCGCAGGAGAAGTTTGAGCACATCTGTGCGTATTTCCATTCACTCGCTCAGACAGAGAGGGAGTGGGGAGGGGGAGAACAAAAGCCCCCCAGCGCCGGGGAGCCAATGAATGGCGAGCACGGGGAATGAAAGGGGACATCATACCTGAGCACGAGACATCCTCCATTCGAGGGGCTTTGTGCAGCTCTAGAGACGCGTGTTAATAAAGGGTCATAGAAGCTGAATAGGGTATTTTCACTCTCATTCAAATACCGCCAAAAAGCACTTTCATTCTACCTAAAATAAAGTAGAGTGAGACAGACTGAGACAGTCAGGTATTGAACGTCAGAGGCTGCAGAGCATATGTGTGTGTGAGTGTGTGTGTCCATGATGAGGTGTGTGTGTCTGTAATACCCCGTTTGTTTTTGTGTTTGGATGTGTGGTGGTGCCCTGTTACACTAGCCCTTCCATGAGGACAGACAGGAATTACAAACCAACAAGTCGCCAGCCATTCATTGTGGTTGTCTTAACAACAGAACTGTAGCTCGAGACTGAAGGAGAAAGTGGAAACAAAAGAAACCCAAAATGTCTACAGGGAGAAAAAACACTTAGAGGGATGTTGTAGAATTAATTGCCCCCTCCTTTCCTTGAGGCTCCTGCATTCCTATGTCTCCCTGCTCCCCTGTTCCTCCAAGCAACACTGCTCCTTGATCTGTGCTCAAGAGGGGGGGCTTGCTTCTTCTCCGGAAGCAAGCTGAAGACAGCAGCCAGACACAGGCTTCTTCATGCATTTGCTCACTATGGCCATTTTGGGCAAATGTCAAATGATGTCACTTACTGCCATCATGTTGTGCCTCCGCATAGTTGAGATCTGATATAAGTGCACATCATGGACATACAGATTATGTAAAAAAAATACATGTCTCCTAAATTGATACAGGGGTCTAGGAGACAGGCATTCCATATGCAATGATTGATAAAACAAGACTAACATGGACATTCAGTTCAGTTGGCATTCTAAACAGTCAGTAATTGTTATTCATGGAAGCTGATCAGCCTCACTCATATCAAAATACTGTATTATAATTCTGCCCTCATAAACATAGAATGAGAATCAAAGGCTCTGGTAGGATGACCATCTATACTGAACAACAATATAAATGCAACATGTGAAGTGTTGGTCCCATGTTTCAGGAACTGAAATAAAATATCCCAGAAATGTTTCATACACACAAAAGCTTATTTCTCTCAAATGTTGTACACAAATCTGTTTCCATCCCTGTTAGTGAGCATTTCTCCTTTGCCAAGACAGGTGTGGCATATCAAGAAGCTCATTAAACAGCATGATCATTACACAGGTGCACCTTGTACTGGGGACAATAAAAGGCCTCAAATGTGCATTTTGATCACACAACACAATGCCACAGAATTCTCAAGTTTTGAGGGAGCGTGCAATTGGCATGCTGACTGCAGGAATGTCCACCAGAGCTGTTGCCAGAAAATTTAATGTTAATATCTCTACCATAAGCCGCCTCCAACATCGTTTTAGAGAATTTGGCAGTACGCCCAATGGCCTCACAACCGCAGACTACGTGTCACCACGCCATCATCCAGCTTCTTCACCTACGTGATGATCTGAGAACAGCCACCCAGACAGCTGATGAAACTGTGGGTTTGCACAACCGAAGAATTTCTGCACAAACTGTCAGAAACCGTCTCAGGGAAGCTCATCTGCGTACTCATCGTCCTCATCAGGGTCTTTACCTGACTGCAGTTCCGCATCATAACCAACTTCAGTGAGCAAATGTTCACCTTTGATGGGCACTGGCATGGTGGAGAAGTGTGCTCGTCAATGATGAATGCCAGTTTCAATTGTACTGGGCGGACGGCAGACGTATGGCGTCGTGTGGGCGAGCGGTTTGCTGATGTCAACGTTGTGAACATTGTAAATTGGTATAGAATCAGCTTGATCCCCTCTTTCGAAGATGCTTGGACCTTCTTTTTAGATTTTTTCAGTGATATTGTTAACAAACATGCTCCCATAATGAAAATGAGAATTAAAAACAGGTTCAGCCTCTGGTTCGACCGTGATCTTGCAGAGTTACACGCATGCTCTCAGGCTCTCGTTCAGGCAAATGAGAAATAAGTGCTCTCAGGCAACCTGGAAGGCCAAAGTTAGTTACTTTAAGGAGCAGTTCTCTCTCTGTGGGTCTAACCCCAAGAAGTTCTGGAAAACAGTTAAAGACCTGGAGAATAAAACCTCCTCCTCACATCTGCCCATGTCACTTAAAGTTGATGATGTGGTTGTTACTGACAAGAAGCACATGGCTGAGCCTTTTAATCACCACTTCATTAAGTCAGAATTCCTATTTGACTCAGCCATGCCTCCTTGCCCGTCCAACATTTCCTTATCTCCCACCCATTCTAATGCGACGAGCCCCTATGCTCCTCCCTCTTTTAACCCTGCCCCGCTACAAAGTTTCTCCCTGCAGGTGGTCACTGAGTCCGAGGTGCTAAAGGAGCTCCTTAAACTTGAACCTCAAAAAACTATCTGGGTCAGATGGTTTAGACCCTTTCTTCTTTAAGATTGCTGCCCCTATAATTGCCAAACCTATCGCTGACCTTTTTAACCTGTCTCTCCTCTCTGAGGAGGTTCCCATTGCTTGGAAGGCAGCCACGGTTCATCCTTTATTTAAAGGGGAGATCAAGCTGATCCTAACTATTATAGGCCTATTTCTATTTTGCCCTGTTTATCTAAAGTGTTGGAAAAACTTGTCAATAATCAACTGACTGGCTTTCTTGAAGTCTATAGTATTCTCTCTGGTATGCAATCTGGTTTCCGCTCAGGTTATGGATGTGTCACTGCAACCTTAAAGGTCCTTAATGATGTCACCATTGCCCTTGATTCTAAGCAATGTTGTGCTGCTATTTTTATTGACTTGGCCAAAGCTTTTGATACGGTAGACCATTCCATTCTTGTGGGCCGGCTAAGGAGTATTGATGTCTCTGAGGGGTCTTTGGGCTGGTTTGCTAACTACCTCTCTCAAAGAGTGCAGTGTATAAAGTCAGAACATCTGCTGTCTCAGCCACTACCTGTCACCAAAGGTCTACCCCAAGGCTTGATCCTAGGCCCCACACTCTTCTTAATTTAAATCAACAACATAGCTCAGGCAGTAGGAAGCTCTCTCATCCATTTTTTGCAGATGAGCAGTCTTATGCTCAGCTGGCCCCTCCCTGGATTTTGTATTGAATGCTCTACAACAAAGCTTTCTTATTGTCCAACAAGCTTTCTCTGCCCTTAACCTTGTTTTGAACACCCCCAAAACAAAGGCCATGTGGTTTGGTAATACGAATGCCCCTCTCCTCACAGGTGTGATTTCTACCTCTGAGGGTTTAGAGCTTGAGGTTTGTCACCTCATACAAGTACTTTGGAGTATGGCTTGACGGTACACTGTCCTTTTCTCAGCACATATCAAGGCTGCAGACTAAAACCACATCTAGACTTGGTCACATCTAGCTGCCAAACTAACCCTGATTCAGATGACCATCCTACCCATGCTAGATTACGGAGACATAATTTATAGATTGTCAGGTAAGGGTGCTCTCGAGTAGCTAGATGTCCTTTACCATTCGGCCATCAGATTTGCCACCAATGCTCCTTATAGGACACATCACTGCACTCTTCGGTAAACTGGTCATCTCTGTATACCCACTGGTTGATGCTTATTTATAAAACCCTCTTAGGCTTCACTCCCCCCTATCTGAGATATCTACTGCAGCTCTCATCCTCCACATACAACACCCATTCTGCCAGTCACATTCTGTTAAAGGTCTCCAAAGCACACACATCCCTGGGTCGCTCCTCTTTTCAGTTCGCTGCAGCTAGCGACTGGAATGAACTGCAACAAACACTGAAACTGGACAGTTTTATCTCAAGCTCTTTATTCAAAGACTCAATCATGGACACTCTTACTGACAGTTACAGCTGCTTTGCGTGATGTATTGTTGTCTCTACCTTCCTGACCTTTGTGCTGTTGTCGGTGCCCAATAATGTTTGTACCCTGTTTTGTGCTGCTACCATGTTGTGCTGCTGCCATGCTGTGTTGTCATGTGTTGCTGCAATGCTATGTTGTTGTCTTAGGTCTCTTTATGTAGTGTTGAGTTGTCTCTCTTGTCATGATGTGTGTTTTTTTTGTCCTATATTTTTATTTGATTTATTTACATTTTTAATCCCAGCCCCCGTCCCCGCAGGAGGCCTTTTGCCTTTTGGTAGGCCGTCATTGTAAATAAGAATTTGTTCTTAACCTGACTTGCCTAGTTAAATAAAGGTTAAATAAATTAAAACAGAGTGCCCCATGATGGTGGTGGGGTTATGGTATGGGCAGGTATAAGCTATGGACAGCGAACACAATGACGAGATCCTGAGGCCCATTGTCGTGCCATTAATTCGCTGCCATCACCTCATGTTTCAGTGAATTTCATAAAAATAAAAATAGTGAAACATAAAAAAGTTATCCCTTTTAGATAAAACTATACTAAATACAGTATATTCACGTCACCAAATAATTGATTATTCTAATAATATAATAATCACCCCCTTCCATAGACTTACACAGCTTCTCCTTCATGTTTGAAGAAATTAATTTGTTCAAAACTGTTAAACTATTGTCTTTCTCTCTCTTTGAGTCAACTACACACTACATTTTATGGACTGCAGTGCTAGCTAGCTGTAGCTTATGCTTTCAGGACCAGATTCATTCTCTGATCCTTTGATTGGGTTGACAACTTGTCAGTTCATGCTGCAAGAGCTCTGAATGGTTGGAGGACGTCCTTCGGAAGTTGTCTTAAATACTGTGTAAGTCTATGGAAGGGGGTGAGAACCATGAGCCATGAGGTTTGTATTGAAGTCAATGTACCCAGAGGAGGATGGAAGCTAGCTGTCCATGGTGCTACCCTACAGAGTGGTGTTGAGGCTACTCTTGACCTTCATTGCAAAATAGTGTTTGTTTGTTCATTGTTCATTATTTGGTCATGTGAATATATTTAGTATATTTTATCTAAAAAAGATAACTATTTAAATGTTTCACTATTTTTATTTTTATGAAATTCACTGAAGAGGATGGTCCTCCCCTTCCTCCTCTGAGGAGCCTCCACTGATATATACAATGAGAAAAATGATCATGCTGTTTTTATGTGGCTGCTATGAAAGTGAACTGTTTGCGTGTGATCAGGAGTGTATTCATTCCACCGATTCTGTTGAAAAACGTTTCTTAAATGGAAGGAAACTGAAAGAAATGGGGATAACATACAATCATTTGTCCAATAGAAATTCTTGTTTGCAACTGTTGGACTAATGATTACACCCTAGATCAGCTAGATGTAGGCAAGTGTGTGCAAGGCGATATTGCATGTTTCACTGTCTGTCACCTTGAAATTGTCTGTCACCTTGTCTGTCACCTCAAAATTCTTAGATCTGTGCGCCTATGTTGTAAACTTCATAGGCCAGGTTGTAGCAACCTTGTGATTGGTACAGGGAAAAAATGTGTATCATGTAGTAGCCTCAAGCTATCGATGTTACATTGAGGTGGGTGAATGGAATATGAATGACAGTCATCTGATGTGCTGTAATAGAAATAAGTCCTTGTCTTAAACGGAACCGACTGCCACTGATTCCCAGTCATGTGAAATCCATAGATTAGGGCCTAATATTTTTTTTTTAAATAGACTGATTTCCTTATATGAACTGTAACTCAGTAAAATCGTTGAAATTGTGCATATTGCGTTTATATTTTTGTTCAGTGTAGTTTACAGAATTTGTTTGTTAGAGAGAGAAGGAATGTGATGGGCTTTTCTGAAGAGGCTAATAGCCCATTCATCTGTACTGGATGTTTCCACCTGCTCCCCCAGTCACACACCTGAGCCCCTGCTTCTCCAGGCCCTACAGACCCACCTCTCCAGGCCCACCTCCCTGTCATGGTCTGGGCTCTGGGGCTCTCGGCTCTGGGACTGACTGTGCAACGGGTCCATCTAGGGAAACAATAACAGAAACAGAGTTTAAAAAAACAACATGCGAGTCATCTCGTCTACTGTGCAGAGCTTCTATTAGAAATCCCCTCTCAGCTCTCTGCCTGGCACACGATCCAGGAGCCACAATGGGTGGTGGATTCCCCCTGGATTTAGAGCACAAAGGCAGGCCGTCACCCATCCCTGCCCCTCTCTTATGCTTCCGACCTAAAGGGAGCTTCTGGAACTCCTGATTCAGCCGAGTACCGACTGAAAAGCACACACATGCACGGACATACAATATAATACACAGGCATTGGAAGCACACGCATGCACACACATATACACACGCATGTACGTACACACACACAAATGCTTATACAGAGGTGCTGGAACCACAGCAAACACTCACGATCAACCCACACTTGGAACTTCAGGATTTGAATAGCAAAAGATCACAGTTTTTATCAGAAACACAAGCACTAGTAGAACGACTCTACCTGTGAAGAATACTAGGGAAAGAGTTGTGGTACAAATGTGTTGATCTGCATGGATGAGCAATTCTGCTTCAGATGACTGAGTATGTATGTTCAGTAGGGGGTCCAGAGGAGGACTTTGATCATTACCAAGTGTGACAGAAGACTTCTGACAGAGAACACTATTACACTCACACACACAAAAGCTTGCAATCCATCTCTAATTCCACAATCTATTTTAATTTCTCAAAATGTTTTATTGATGTCGGTTCTTCTCTGGGTTTTTGAGAGCTGAATGAAATGCTAATCACTTTGAAAGTCCTGTTTGAGACACCGTTTTCAAACACACATCTATTCCAACGTTGTTCTATCAAGCAGTGCAGCCCTGCAATCATCAGCTAATCTGTTAAATATCCAGCAGTAGGTATGAATGGGGATGAGTCCCAAATGGCATCCTATTCTCTTTGCATTTCTTGCAATATGTAGGGAATAGGCTGCCGTTTGGGATGCAGTCATGGACTTCCTGTTTCCTGTGGAAGAAAAGGGACACAGGGCCAGAGAGTGAGTCTGTGCTTGGTCACAATCTGCCTCTGCTTTGTCCTGCTGACAGTGAAGACTGAGGAGATATATATTTATATCCAGGTTACAGTTTATTTTAGGAGTACTTTAGAGACTAGGTTCGCTCTGGGGCTAAGGGCCTCTTTGCACTACACTACTAAACTTTGACAACATAAACTAGGTCCAGGAGAGATACTTGTGTAGTCTAAAGAGACAGATCTAGACTCAAATCTCTCTTTAAGGGATGTCTCCCACACCACCTCCGGAGGTAGTGTGGGGGACATCTACACCACATACCCCCCCTCTGAGTGGTACAGTGTAAGGACAACTAATCTCCCTGCAAGGATGACCTTACTTACCATAATACCAGTAGACAGCATTTTTGCTTTGTTAGACAAATGGAAAATGAAAGGCTTTTAAAATATATATTTTTTAAATATGCACACATTTGTGAATCATTGCATTAATCAAGTGTGCAACACTATGTGCAATATGGTTTAGATTAGAAGCTCCTGTATAGTGTGAATTGCTATCCTTATTTTGTTTGTCTATATACCATGATATTTATGGTATGCTAATATAATAGCTGCACTCACACATGAAGCAGGAATGTGGCTTTGACCACACTGTGTCCAAGGCTAGTGTAAACAGTAAAGTTGCCAATCTGATGTTGAAGAAAGCTAGATATCACTAAACATATTTTACTCATTTAAATCCACTTGTAAGGAAAGTCCCTCCTTTTCTCCCCCACATCCCCAGCCCACCATAGTTTTCAGTCTTATGGCCAGTGTTACTATAAGACCGGAAAAAGCTGTATTCTCAAGGGGTGTAGGATGTGTGTGTGTGTGTGTGTGTTAGGGGGAGGAAAGGGAGTTAAACAGTGCTTCCTTCTACATTCATGTCAGCATAGTAAGACAGACATCTATTCCCGCTATGAAGTTGTCATGGCTACAGCAGGAAGATGGAATGCAGTAAATATCTTTATTTACATCAACCCCATCCCCAGTCATCATAACTAATCTACATTTTCTATCTGACACACACACAGTCACACACACACAATCGCACTCATGCGCACACACACACATGCGCACACATGCGCACACGCGCACATGCACGTGTTTTGACTTCCATTACAGTACAGTGTAATTAAACCATTTACATACACATTCTCTCTCTCTGTTTTTCTCAGTTGGTCTTGTTATGGTCTTTCGGGAGAAAGGTCAGAACACGCTAGGAAACCGGCAGTCCTGTCAGAGAGGGGGGACGAGGGATGCGGGGCACTTTATTTTTGTAAAGGCTACAATCATTCTCACACAAAAAGCAAGCGCCGACCTCAAAAAATGAATGAGGAGAATAAAAAATACGAATTTGACTGCGGATCTCTGTCAATGCCAAGGGCCTGTCAGCAGTGGAATGGGATTGGGATGGCAGGCAGCTGAGGTTAGAACAAACAGCACCAGGGTTCATTTCAATGGAGATGAATAGGAAGAAACAACAGAGGACAGTCCCTGATGATAAGACATAGTACATAACATGGCCTTTCCTGCGACCAACCAGAGACCTGAAGCCTTGTCTGGCTGTGAGAAGAGAGGCTACCCGTGACATGCTCAAACCTGGGCGTGATTTCATCATCAGATCATATCCCATTTTCTCTAGTGTCCAATAATGTCATGTTTGTATTATGCGTTGTTACTGTAATATCACATTTTCCCACTGTGAATGGGATCAGTTCACAGCAACCGTGCTCAAAGTGTTTAGAAACTACAGACTGAGGAAATTCAAAAAAGTTTTGACTCTTTTCTGCAAGCATATATCCCTGGACCTCACCGACGACAGACTAATAGAGCAAAGGAAAGACCGAGACGGTGTGAGACGAAAGAGAGAGGGAGAGGGAGAGAGTGAACGACAGAGGTAGCTAGCTAGTGGAGGAGTGGAGAAGGAAAGTGACAGGAGAAAGACAGAGACTAAACTGGTCACCTGGAGATGAAGCCCCTTGTTGTGTGTGCTTTAGGGAAGTAATGGTCGCTATGGAGAAGCAGTGGTCGCTATGGTAACCCAGGGAGAGCGGGTCAGCGGCTCCAGGAATGTGTTTGCACACAGAGGGGGGGATGATGAGAGGAGGACCCCGCTGGTACAGTTGAAGAGGGCTGTGAATGTCTGCATCTCTGTGGGGGTGTGGGGACAACTGCCACACCACTGGTGCCATCCCACAACAGGAGGGCATAGGGGCAGGAGAGGGCAGGGGGAAGCGGGTTGACAGGGTGAACCCTGAAAATGATATTCCACTGTGTGTGTGTGTGTGTGTGTCTGTGTACTCCCAGTTCAGTTCACTCACTGCGCCCTTAGTGCTTGACACAAATTGCAGGATGTCAGCATCACCTACCAATGACAGTTAATCTTCCCCTCCCACCAGAAGCACACACACACAGACACACACACACACTGACACACACACACACAGACACACAGACACACTGACACACACACACACACTGACACACACACACGGACTCGTTCCTGCTTCCCAGACCACAGAACAGACACGCTCACTCAAGCACAAAATGTGAAGTTCAAGCAAGAAAATTCAGTCACATTTCCCAACGCATTTCCACCTCATTCAGAGTCAAGCATGATTAAGATCCTGACACGCACACCCCCAACCTCACACACACACCCAACCTCACACACACACTCAACCTCACACACACACTCAACCTCACACACACCCCCAACCTCACACACCCCCAACCTCACACACAAACACAACCTCACACACACACCCAACCTCACACACACACCCAACCTCACACACAAACACAACCTCACACACAAACACAACCTCACCCCCCCCAATCTCACACACAAACACAACCTCACACACATCCTGAACCTCACACACAAACACAACGTCACACACAAACACAACCTCACAGAAAAATACAACCTCACACACAAACATAAACACACACACACACAAATCTAGTGGTTCGATTAACACAGCATCTCTGATGGAGCTATTCCTCCCTGTATTTGTAATGGATCATCAAATCCAAGTCCACAGACCCTCTAGCCCTAACACATATACAAAACCAGTGACATTCTGTCCCTGTTCCCGTCTCTGAACCCCTTACAATGGCCTTATGAACCTCCAATAGGGCTCCTGACCCACCCACATAGCCTAAATGAGCTGTAGCTCTCCACACGGCCCCACAGATCAGCCCATGGACCCGACCTTGATTCCAAATGCCACACGACTCCCTTTACTTTGACCTTTTGACATGGTTCAGTTCAAGGGCTGATGATGGGACTCTGTGTGATCCACACTTGTCACCCTACCTCAAATGCCCCTAATATTTCAACTATGAATGTCCCTTTTCAATCTTGGGAGCGATTCAGAATGTATCCATAAAGCCTTAAATGCGTGTTGTGGTATGCAGGTGGGGAAAAGCATTTAGACACAGACATCAAGTGGTTACTTTGACACATTTTTCAATGAGAGAAACAAAAGCCATTCCATTCACAGGGCAGTGATAATCTGTTTATGTCCATGTACCACCTCTGTATCTCGGCTCAGACTCCCACACTTTCAATAACATTGTCAGCTTCAAAGGCTCGCAGTAACACTGTTAGACAGGACCTGGTAACACAGACGCCCGTGCCAGAACTCAAAGACCCAGTCCAGGAACCGAGGCCAAGGAAAGAGGACAGGATAGCGGCTTCTGGATTGGGCCCTTAAGATCGTTTTTGTCACACAACAGGCTCTCTTGTTTTGAATCAATTGTGTTCACTAGTTCGAGATGAGAAAAAGTCAGGGCAGGGACATAAAAATACAAAACTTATATACGTTACGCACATACAGTGCCTTGCGAAAGTATTCGGCCCCCTTGAACTTTGCAACCTTTTGCCACATTTCAGGCTTCAAACAAAGATATAAAACTGTATTTTTTTGTGAAGAATCAACAACAAGTGGGACACAACCATGAAGTGGAACAACATTTATTGGATATTTCAAACTTTTTTAACAAATCAAAAACTGAAAAATTGGGCATGCAAAATTATTCAGCCCCCATCCCGGATCCGGGATCGTGAATACAGACTCAAGCTCATTACCATTACGCAACGTTAACTATTCATGAAAATCGCAAATGAAATGAAATAAATATGCTAGCTCTCAAGCTTAGCCTTTTGTTAACAACACTGTCATCTCAGATTTTCAAAATATGCTTCTCAACCATAGGAAAACAATCATTTGTGTAACAGTAGCTAGCTAGCGTAGCATTTAGCGTTAGCATTAACGTTAGCATTTAGCAGGCAACATTTTCACAAAAAACAGAAAAGCATTCAAATAAAATCATTTACCTTTGAAGAACTTCAGATGTTTTCAATGAGGAGACTCTGTTAGATAGCAAATGTTCAGTTTTTCCTGAAAGATTATTTGTTTAGGAGAAATCGCTCCGTTTGGTGTGTCACGTTTGGCTACCAAAAAAACCTGTATCCAGGAGTGTATTTATCCCGGCAAGCTCATTAGCATAACGCAACGTTAACTATTCATGAAAATCGCAAATGAAATGAAATAAATATGCTAGCTCTCAAGCTCAGCCTTTTGTTAACAACACTGTCATCTCAGATTTTCAAAATATGCTTCTCAACCATAGGAACACAATAATTTGTGTAACAGTAGCTAGCTAGCGTAGCATTTAGCGTTAGCATTATCGTTAGCATTTAGCAGGCAACACTTTCACAAAAAACAGAAAAGCATTCAAATAAAATCATTTACCTTTGAAGAACTTCAGATGTTTTCAATGAGGAGACTCTGTTAGATAGCAAATGTTCAGTTTTTCCTGAAAGATTATTTGTTTAGGAGAAATCGCTCCGTTTGGTGCGTCACGTTTGGCTACCAAAAAAAACAAAAATCCAGTCATCAATTACGCTGAACTTTTTTCCAAATTAACTCCATAATATCGACTGAAACATGGCAAACGTTGTTTAGAACCAATCCTCAAGGTGTTTTTCACATATCTCTTCGATGATATATCCTTCGTGGAAGTGTGCGTTCCGTTCTGAATCCCAGGACAAAATGACCGCAACTGGAGATTACGCACGAATTTAGACAAAGGCCACCGGGCGGACCCCTGGAAAATGTAGTCTCTTATGGCCAATCTTCCAATGATATGCCTACAAATACGTCACAATGCAGCAGACATCTTGAAGAAACGACAGAAAGCACATGGTCGTTCCTGCTGCATTCACAGCCATATAAGGAGACATTTGAAAACAGAGCTTCAGAGATTCTGCTCATTTCCTGTTTGACGTTTCATCTTGGTTTCGCCTGTAGATTGAGTTCTGTGGCACTCACAGATAATATCTTTGCAGTTTTGGAAACGTTAGACTGTGTTCTTTCCAAAGCTGTCAATTCTATGCATAGTCGAGCATCTTTTCGTGACAAAATATTGCGCTTAAAACGGGCACGTTTTTTTATCCAATAATGAAATAGCGCCCCTATAGGCTTAACAGGTTAATACTTTGTAGCGCCACCTTTTGCTGCGATTACAGCTGTAAGTCGCTTGGGGTATGTCTCTATCAGTTTTGCACATCGAGAGACTGAACTTTTTTCCCATTCCTCCTTGCAAAACAGCTCGAGCTCAGTGAGGTTGGATGGAGAGAATTTGTGAACAGCAGTTTTCAGTTCTTTCCACAGATTCTCGATTGGATTCAGGTCTGGACTTTGACTTGGCCATTCTAACACCTGGATATGTTTATTTTTGAACCATTCCATTGTAGATTTTGCTTTATGTTTTGGATCATTGTCTTGTTGGAAGACAAATCTCCGTCCCAGTCTCAGGTCTTTTGCAGACTCCATCAGGTTTTCTTCCAGAATGGTCCTGTATTTGGCTCCATCCATCTTCCCATCAATTTTAACCATCTTCCCTGTCCCTGCTGAAGAAAAGCAGGCCCAAACCATGATGCTGCCACCACCATGTTTGACAGTGGGGATGGTGTGTTCAGCTGTGTTGCTTTTACGCCAAACATAACGTTTTGCATTGTTGCCAAAAAGTTATATTTTGGTTTCATCTGACCAGAGCACCTTCTTCCACATGTTTGGTGTGTCTCCCAGGTGGCTTGTGGCAAACTTTAAACTACACTTTTTATGGATATCTTTAAAAAATGGCTTTCTTCTTGCCACTCTTTCATAAAGGCCAGATTTGTGCAATATACGACTGATTGTTGTCCTATGGACAGAGTCTCCCACCTCAGCTGTAGATCTCTGCAGTTCATCCAGAGTGATCATGGGCCTCTTGGCTGCATCTCTGATCAGTCTTCTCCTTGTATGAGCTGAAAGTTTAGAGGGACGGCCAGGTCTTGGTAGATTTGCAGTGGTCTGATACTCCTTCCATTTCAATATTATCGCTTGCACAGTGCTCCTTGGGATGTTTAAAGCTTGGGAAATCTTTTTGTATCCAAATCCGGCTTTAAACTTCTTCACAACAGTATCTCGGACCTGCCTGGTGTGTTCCTTGTTCTTTATGATGCTCTCTGCGCTTTTAACGGACCTCTGAGACTATCACAGTGCAGGTGCATTTATACGGAGACTTGATTACACACAGGTGGATTGTATTTATCATCATTAGTCATTTAGGTCAACATTGGATCATTCAGAGATCCTCACTGAACTTCTGGAGAGAGTTTGCTGCACTGAAAGTAAAGGGGCTGAATAATTTTGCACGCCCAATTTTTCAGTTTTTGATTTGTTAAAAAAGTTTGAAATATCCAATAAATGTCGTTCCACTTCATGATTGTGTCCCACTTGCTGTTGATTCTTCACAAAAAAATACAGTTTTATATCTTTATGTTTGAAGCCTGAAATGTGGCAAAAGGTCGCAAAGTTCAAGGGGGCCGAATACTTTTGCAAGGCACTGTATGACCTGCTTTAGATTTTAACGAACGGGCTGTACTTGCTTGTTGGAATAAGACACGATTTGTCCTACTATTCTTAGAATCATGTAGTGTGTATAATAGCTATAGTAATGTACTGACTACATGCCGTACTGTATGCCTGTCATGGCTGCTCTCCTTCTAAGATATCTAACCCTTCCTTCCTCCACAGCCCTCCTCTCTGTCTCTGTACCCCCTGCCAGCTCCCCTCTAAGACATTGTTCTGCAGCTTGCTGCACTTAAAGAGCTGAACTGCCTGCTGGTGGAGCAGTGAAATGGAAAAATGTTATCGTATTAAAATAAAAACGTCCTTTCATTTGTAAATTCCTTTCCCCCCACATCCTTGCTCTGACATGGCTGGTGGACCTAGAAACATCCCACCCCCTTACCTCAGCTTCTTCCATGTGTCTCCATTCAAGAGCAGAGGATCCAGGATCTGCTCCCCCCCCCCCCCCTTCTCTACTTCAACTCCGTCCTGCTCCTCTAATTCCATTTATCCTTTTCTAAATAAGACAGAGATCAAAGCAAACTGGCCTGGCCCCTCCCCACATCGTCCTGCTCTCCCTCCATCCAGAGAAGCATTGTCCCGGTCCATGTGTCACTCTCTCGCTCTCTCTTTGTGGGACCCTTTTCTGGTTTTGTGCCATGTCCAACCGCTTCCATTGTCATCTGGTTCCCTAAAGGACCCAACCGCCCTGGCAGCGCCCCCCCTCCTCACAACTACCTCCTTCTGCACCGTGAACTCCCTCTCTTCCCCTCCCTACACCACACTCCACTCCCCCATTCCCGCTTCCATGGGGACGAGCCACCTGAAGAGAGCTGCGGATTAGCGGTCCAGTTCAAAGACTTGAGGAGTTTTGTCTGGGGAAGGTCTTTGGGCAGGAGGGGTGGGGGGGATGTTCTGTCTCTGGGCATCAGGGAGCCTGCCTGCAGCTGTGGCCCAAAGCCCAGTTCCTCAGAGGGGCTGTCCGGCCTGCCAACTCCAATCAGCTACAGACCACAGAGGGCCCCCACCAACAGCTAGCAGGTCACAGGTCAAGCAGCCCGACCTAGCCTGACATACCTCGGCTCCACAGTCCTCTCTGCCTCACTGGGCATATAATGCACCTAGCTAGCACGCTCAGTGGGACTGATCAATGCTCAGAGACATTAATCACAGGAGGGTCTTCACAGTGGGCATCGACTTTGACCTAACACTATTTAATGGATTCCTTTCCCTTTCTCCTTTTCACCTCATCACTAGCACTGAAAGGTGAAAGGATTGGAAACTTTTTTCACTAATCAGGCTTCTACAGAAATTGTGAGGTAGCCACAATATATCCTCAATACCGCAATTTAGTGTGGAAATTCATTATTTGACCCAATTTTGTAATCTCACAGAGCTCCCAGTGTCAATGTTTCAGTATACCAGTGGTTTGGGTCAGGACCATGAAGAGGACTTTATTCACATGTTTATTACTATTATAGGTGGGATTTTCAAACACGCAACACTTGTAGGAGCTATATTAGTGTTAAAACCCCGTTTTTGAGGATGTTCTTTTCTCCCATTTGGCTTACATTCCTACTGGATGGAGTCATGTAGAACACAGCACAATAGCATAGCCTACACTTGGAAACAATTCTACTCTTAGTCCAGTCTTGCAATGTCAGCCAAACTCGAATGCTTGTGTGGTGTGTCTGTGTGCTGTGTTGTACTGGGCTGTACTTTGTTGATTGAAGCTACTGGCTGGCTGGCTGGCTGGCGGGCGAGCGGATGGATGGATACACAGGGAGCTCAGTGGTAGCCTGGCCTCAGGAGGTGGCCTTCACAGCCACACTTAGACCATCGCCGAGAGGATTTGACCAACAACCGACTAACTTTATAACCATTGCTCTTTGCTGTTTACTGTGGTTCACTGCTAAGGGGTATCCTACAAAGCAGGTTTGAGGAGTTAGCAAGGTAACTTTGGTCAACTCTGAGTTCACCTCGGGATAACGGTCATATGGAAGTGGCTAACCTTTTAGCTAGGTACATTTCTATGGCAACGAATCATTATGTCGAGATCACAACTCATTTATCTCATGATCACCACATAACAAAAGTTGTTTTGTCGAGATCACAAGATAAACTCTATAAATAGGAGTGAACATACTCATGATAGATTGACAGTATGGTTGAGGTGGCAGGGCACGGTGGACCAGCGCATCCATTTTTATTAATTGTTACACTAAGTGGCCTTGTGGTTAGAGTGTCCGGCCTAAGAATGGAAAGTTGTGAGTTTTATCCCTTGACGAGTCATACCAATAACGGTAAAAATGGGACCTGATGCACCTTTGCTTGGCACTCAGCACTGAGGAGATACAGTAGACTGGGGGTAAGGCCCTGTGAAAGACTATTGTGCTGTCCAGGGGGTGCACTTGTACATCAAGCTGCTGTGACAAAGTGAAATGTAGAGTTTCCATCAACCTCGCTTGCACTGCGTTCAATTTAAATATCAAAGAACACTGCAGTTTGTGGGCAGAGTACTGGATGGAACCATTTACTTCAGAAAAAGGTGTGATATTATTAAGGCTCAGGAGAAGATCCAGATGCAGACAGTTTCAAAGTAACAAAAGTTTTTTACAGAAACAGGGGAGCAGACAAACTACAGCTCAAGGGCAGGCAGAGGTCAGTAGTCCAGAGCAGAGTCCGAAAGGTACAGAACGACAGGCAGGCTTAGGGTCAGGGCAGGCAGAATGATAAAACAACAGGAAAGCTAGAAAACAGAAATTAGATAAAGACAGGAGCACGGGAAAAACTCTGACAGGCTTGACGAAACAAACAAATAAAATTTGCAATAGACATACAGAGAACACATGTATAAGTACAATTGGGATAATGGGGAAGATGGGCAACACCTGGAGAGGCTGGTGACAAGCACAAAGACAGGTGAAACAGATCAGGGTGTGACAGGACCCCCCCCCTGGAGGGGCGCCACCTGGCGTCCTACCTGGGCGCATACCTGGTTGACCGGGGTGCCGGTGTTGGAACTCAACGATGAGGCCTGGGTCCAGGATGTCCCTAGCGGGTACCCAGCACCTCTCCTCCGGGCCATAACCCTCCCAGTCAAGCAGGTACTAGAATCTCCTGCTCCGCGGTCGAACCTTCAGGATGTGCCTCACTGTGTACGCCAGTTGTCCGTCTATGAGACAGGGAAGAGCGGTGGGCATAGAAACAGGAGACAAAGGGCTGTGAACACTTGAAAGGCGAGAACCCAGTGCCAGAGCAGGGGAGGGTGTTGCGGGCGTATTCAACCCACACGAGTTGCTGGCTCCAGGTGGTGGGGTTTGCGGAGACAAGGTAACGAAGTGTCGTCTCCAGGTCTTGATTGGCTCGCTCCGACTGGCCTTTGGACTGAGGGTGGAACTCGGAGGACAGGCTGGCCGACAACCCAATGAGTGTGCAGAACGCCTTCCAGAACCGGGATGAAAACTGAGGACCCTGGTCGGAGACTATGTCCACCGGGAGTACATGGATCCGGAAGACTTGCTGCACCATGAGCTGGGCCGTCTCTTTGGCAGAGGGTAGCTTGGGGAGAGAAATTAAGTGGGCGGCTTAGGAAAACCGGTCCACTACTGTCAGGATGGTGGTGACAAAGTCCAGGAATATGTGAGACCAGGGACAGTGAGGGACAGGCACTGGTTGAAGGAGACCAGCCGGAGCTTGCAGAGGAGTCTTGTTCTGCGTGCAGATGGTGCAGGCGGCAACGAACGCGGAGACGTCCGGGACCATGATAGGCCACCAAAAACGTATCCGCACAAAGGCCAAAGTCCGACGGGTGCCCGGGTGGCAGGTAAGCCTGGAGGAGTGGGCCCACTCCAGGGACAAGGGGCGGACAGCGTCAGGAACAAACATCCGGTTATCTGCCCCCCCCCCCCAGGGTTTGGCTGGGAACGGTTCACCTCATGGACCTGCTTCCCTATTCCCCAGATGAGTACCGTCGCCAGGCACGAGATGGGAAGGATGGTCTCAGGGTCCGAGGGTGTAGCCGCGGGGCTATAGTGGTGTAACAGCGGATCCGGCTTGATATTCTTGGATCCCGGTCAGTAGGAGAGGGAGAAGTTAAACCGGACGAAAAGCAGGGCCCACCTAGCTTGCCTGGATTTGAGACCCTCGGCAGTGAAGAGATATTACAAGTTCTTGTAATCCGTCCACACAAAGAACGGATGTTCCGCCCTCTCCCAACCAGTGTCTCCACTCCTCCAACGCCATCTTCACCGCGAGAAGCTCAAGATTCCCCACATCGTAATTCCTCTCTGTGGCGTTGAGGCAATGGGAGAAGAAGACGCAGGATGTAACTTGAGGACCAGGGCAGAACACTGGGACAGGACAGCCCCCACTCCGACATCCAAAGCATCGGTCTCCACAACGAACTGACAGGACGGGTCAGGATGAATCAATATGGGAATGCCCAGTCCACAGCTAGGGACCACGTGAACAGAACCTTGGGAGAGGTGAGTGCAGACAGTGGGGAAGCCAGGGTGCTGTATCCCTGGATAAAGCAGCGATAAAAGTTGGAAAATCCCAGGAAAAGCTGCAGCTGCACTCTAGACGTAGGCTAGGGCAAATCTACCACCTTTCTTACCTTCCCGGTTTCCATCTCTACATTCCCTGCAACAATGATGTAACCAAGGAAGGGGATGGTGGAGCGATGGAATTCGCTTTTCTGCACTTTTACTAAAACTGGTTCTCCAGGAGGTGCTGGAGGACCTGTCGAACATGGAACACATCTTCTTGGGCTGATTGGGAGAAAATTAGGATGTCGTCGATGTAGACGAAGATGAACCGGTTCAACATGTCACAGAGAACGTCATTGACCAGGGCCTGGATCACAGCTGGAGCGTTGGTAAGGCCAAATGGCATGACCAGATATTTGTAGTGACTGCTGGCCGTGTTGAAGGCAGTCTTTCACTCGTCCCCTTCCCGTATCTGCACCAGATAGTAAGCATTCCGCAGGTCCAACTTGAAGAAAACTGTGGCCACCTGGAGCAGCTCGAAGGCCGAGGCGATGAGTGGTAGTGGGTAGCGGTTCTTCACCGTGATGTCATTGAGGCCCCGGTAGTTGATGCATGGGCGTAGGGTTTTGTCTTTCTTCTCCACAAAGAAGAACCCTGTGCCGGCGGGGGAGGCAGAAGGACAGATACACCCTGCAGCTAGGGAGTCCTCGATATGGGTCTCCATAGCCTTGGTCTCCGGACCCGACAGAGAGTACAGTCGTCTTCGGGGCTGTGTGGTGCTTGGGAGAAGGTTGATCCCGCAGTCATAGGGTCGGTGCGAAGGAACTGAAGGGCTTTACTGAAAACCTTGTAGAGGACCTGGTACTCCACAGGAATTTCGGAGAGGTCAAGGGCAACTTCTGAGCCCACCGGAAGACGTCACGGGCCAGGTGGCGCTGACTTCAGGCAATGCCTCAGAAGCGAGGTAGAATCCTTGGGAGGGCGAGTGGAATCAGACCTCCTCTCCTTCCTACTGTATGTTCTCGTTGCCACCCATCGATCCAGATGGTCAAGGCAATGAGTGTGTAGAGATCCATCGGTAGGTCCCGGGCTGCTAATTCGTCCTTAACTTCCTTCGATAATCCATGCAGGAACGTGTCGAACAGCGGTTACGGGTTCCAGGTTCTCTCAACTGCCAACGTGCGGAAATCCACTGCATAGTCTGCCACACTGCGGGAGTCTTGCCGAAGCTGGAGGAACTTCTGGGCAGCTTCTCCGGGACAATGGAGAATCAAAACCTTCTTCACCTCTGCCACAAACTCCTCCAGACTGAAGCATAAGGCTGACTGTTGTTCCCACACTGCTGTAGCCCAGGTGATAGCGTACCTCATCACGCTGATGTCCCGGAGGGCTATCTTTGAGCGGTTCGAGGGGAAGGAGGAGGGCTGCAGCTCGATGATGAGACAACACTGTGTGAGAAATGTCGTGACAGGTTCTCCAGCGACGCATTCAGGGGAGGTAAGCGGGGTCTCGGGAAACCGGGGTGGCTAACAGCCGGGTTACTGATTGGCTGGGAATTTACTGTCATGGTAGGCTGCCTGACAGACAACCCACAGAATTTCTCCAGCAATGTGTTCAACGTGCTTTCATGGCGTTTGGGCAAGGTCTGGAACCCTTCAATAAAACCACGAAGCAATTCCTCGTGTCTTCCAATGGTGGCTACTTGGGAGCAGACGGCGTTGCGGAGCTGGTCCGAGTCTGCTGGGTCCGTCATGGCCAGTTCGTACTATCAAGGCTCAGGAGAAGACCCAGATGCAGACAGTTTTGAAGTAACAAAAGTTTATTACAGAAACAGGGGGTCAGGCAAACGACAGGTCAAGGGCAGGCTGAGGTCAGTAGTCCAGAGCAGAGTCCAAAAGGTACACAACGGCAGGCAGGCTCAGGGTCAGGGCAGGCAGAGGTCAGTAATCCAGGGTGTTGTGACAAGATACAGAACGGCAGGCAGGCTCAGGGTCAGGGCAGGCAGAATGGTCAAAAACCAGGAAAGCTAGAAAGATGGGCGACACCTGGAAGGGGGTGGAGATAAGCACAAAGACAGGTGAAACAGATTAGGATGTGGCAGATATAAGTTTCCTTTCATTATGTGTTGTCGAATTCATAAAAATATTTGCTGCCATTCTACTAAGGTTGTCAATAGCATTTAAAAAATGATTTTCCTTGAAAGAACAACTAGTGGGCTTTGAGTTCTTCTCCCCTATTTGGAAAGTTGGTCTGCCTGCTCTTCAGTCTGAGATATTATGAGAGCAGGTTTGAGTCTATTTCCTCTGTACATAAAAAAATTGTTTAAAACTGTATAACACAATAGTGTCTTTTGAAAACTTGTTCATGTATTCCAAAGTCAATAGCGAATGTGGCTATGTATATATTTATGTTGCCGTTAATGTATTTAAAGCCTATTTCAGCAAGTTAACCAAGTTTTTGCTGGCTTAGCTAGCCATGTTAATGACGAGCTAACGAGCACCGTAATGTCACTCTAGCTATTGCTAGCAGGTGATTTATAGAAATATTAAGTGAACGTATTTTCTTACTACCTTAAAAGGTTTATATAAAAAGGACATGCATTATTACTGTTGTTGCGTTCAAAGAGATATCTTGTGTCTTACCTAACCAGTGAACGTGTGGCTGTGACCGTCCTCTCAATTCCTGTCATCACTGTTTGATATCTTCTACTGCAGGAATGCTTTACTTTATTTTTGTTATTTTCTAAGCACAACGCATTTATACTATATGATCACTTTGTGCATAGAGTCTGAGAGATATTCTGAGTCTGAGAGAGATATTCTGAGTCTGAGAGAGATATTCTGAGTCTGAGAGAGATATTCTGAGTCTGAGAGAGATATTCTGAGTCTGAGAGAGATATTCTGAGTCTGAGAGAGATATTCTGAGAGCAGTGAACGTGTGGCTGTGACTGTCCTGTCAATGCCTGTCATTATCGTTTGATATCTTTTACTGCAGATAAAAACCAAGACAACCTGGAGTGTGGGCGTCCGTGTGCCTTTCTTCTGGGTGGCTATATGAAGTTGGTTACAGTGCTCCATGCTACAGAAGCAGGAGATAGGGTCCTGCCCTATGAGCCATTCCGGCTCGCAAGAAGCCAAGGCTTCTTACTTACTTACACTATGGGATGGTACATTTCATGCTAACATCATGCTTTCATTAGTGTTTGGAGCTCATTATCAGTTTATAAATGAGAATGTTAGCAAGCTAAACACCCCTTACCTTGAACTAAGAGCTTGTGGGGCATTTAAACTCTGAATGATGCCTGACAGGCAGCACTGTCTCCCAGGCTTTGTGCTACCTACCAGACCACAGCCAATCACATGCAATCAACAATGCACCTAACTTGGCTAGTCTTTTGAGCGAGTGAGCAAGTTAGGTCGTTTTGTTAGTTAGATAGATATCTAGCTAGCTTGTTATCTATGCTGGTTGTTAGCTTTCATAACTGATATGTGTATAATTATAAGGGACACTTCATGTTTTATAGATAATATTTACATTTACAGAGTGGGTGAGCTCCATTCCTGACAGGCTGATCAATTTCAATAGCAGCCTCAGAAGCTGATAAATCCAGACGCTGCTTTGTAAGCTGTTTCATATGTAAGGCTCCTTGCAGAGAGCCTACAAGGCAGAATCCTGACTTATCAGCCCAAACGCTTGCAAATGAACTCAGTGCCACAAATAATTAATTTAAGGTTTTATTTACTAGACTTAATAAGTTGGAAAACAAGGTTGTTAAAGACATGTTATAAAACAGTGTACAATGGGGTACAACACAGTTATTGAGGTGAGAGTCTCCACAGTATAACTGGTTTCCGTACTCAACTCAGGCAAATACAACAGAACGTTCACAAGACTTTTGAGAATGACATGATCTTATTCATTGAAAGAGAAAATGTGAGGACTTCTTCAATTTAGGCATTCACAACCGTGAAACTCTAGAGCGCACCAACCAGGAAAAGACATGAACTAGGCTACCAATTAGCCTCCGATGTGGAGAGTGCTGAGACAGTATTGATCATGGGTTTGTAAATTAAACTTTAAACCGTCTTACAATACTCTTATAACTTCCACCACTTTACACACACAATGCCACTTTCAGAGGAGATGAAGAATATAACAGGGATATATTGCTTGTATGTCAGTGTTGCCTGCCCAGTTGGATTCCGATTAGGATGGGATGGAGCAGGGATGGATGGTTGTCCAAGTGTCTTTCGACAGCAGTGCTGAGGCCAGCAGGCCTAAATAATTCACAGCCCAAGCAGCGATAACCACTTCTCTCTCTGTCAGTACTCAGTCCAGGAAAGTAAAGTCCATTAGAGTTGTTTCCGTGCAGCTAATTCTTTCTCTGATCACAGGCGGGATGGATGGTGAACTTAGTTACTTTGTTTAAAATGAGACCACTGTGTGTTCCGCAGGGCCACCTCTGGGATGATTGCTTCGGACTGAATAGAATACGTTTTCGTCATTAGGTGTTTGGCTTCAAAGGAGGTATGGATCACTCTGTTCAACTGGTGTGGCCGCGCAAAGAAACTTAACCTGACGTCTGATAGCAAGTCCAGTAATTTATACGGATACTCACGGAGGGCGGGCCGATTAGGCCAGACAGCGTGTCACAGGGATCACCCAGTTGATTCTGAGAATCCAGCACATTTCTGTCCATTGACACAAACCTGACATTTCCTCATAAGTGTCTACAACATGTCCTATTGTACAGAAAACAGTTCAACAGTCCTTAGGATGAAATACGCGGCCTGTAGGTTCCAAACATGCCTTGGGTGAAATATCCACATTTCATGTTACAGCAAATACACATTATACCCATTTTAAAGACATCAGAAGAGAAATTTCACAGTATGCTTCAAGTTCTCAACATGTCATGCCATGAGTCCTTCAGTTTGATACATTGTCCAGAAAACGTGTTTAAATGGCCTTGCGCTATTGATGGCATAGCCTGACATAGATGGCCACATAGAGAAGTCAGATATGAAAATTCCTAATAAGATACTTTAGTCACCACTTTTGTGCACAAAACATCCATTCAATTATTCTAATAATTGTTGCTGAGGACTTTAATTTTTTCATCACTCAGAGTCAATGCGCTGTTCCCTGTGCTAACTACAGGGTAATTACCCTGATTGAAATGACTGAGAGTCGAGGACCAATCTCTCTTGCAAAGATTGCGTCATCATCCCCTTCATGAGTAAGACGACTGATTAAATACTTGACTAATCAGATGTTTTTTTGTGTGAAAAACAATTGTAATGTTACATTTTTGTTTATGTCACATTTCTGTTTTGATTTCGGCACAAACGAAAATGTGGCACTGTCTCGCCCAGGAATTGATGTTTCAGCGTTGTCACAATGAAGAGTTCGGATTCAATTAGGGTTTCCACTAGTTACCAAAGCCACAAAGTCGAAATTGACTATAGGCTTATTGTAAAATTTAATGAAAAACTAATTTTAACATTAATTTAAGGTTATGGTTAGGCAAAAAGTTAGCAGTGTGGTTAAGGTTAGATTTAAAATAACATTTAAAGAAGAGAGATTGTAGAAATGGGAACATTGTGGTGGTGGTAACTAGTGACTACCTTCGACTAGGGATGTGTGAATGTCACGACTTCCGCCGAAGTTGGTCCCTCTCCTTGTTCAGGCGGCGTACGAAGTCACCAACCTTCTAGCCATCGCCGATCCACTTTTAATTTTCCATTGGTTTTGTCTTGTCTTCCATCACACCTGGTTCCAATTCCATCAATTAGATGTTGTGTATTTAACCCTCGGCCCCCCCCCCCCCCCCCAAGCAACTGCTTGCTAGGGTTAGGTTTAGAGAGAAGGGTTAGGATAAGGTTAAAGTTAGGGTTAGTATATAGTTAGTTGAAATGTTACTGATAGTTTGTAGAGCATGTACAGATGGACAGTTGACCGGGGCAGCTCTAGCAGGACAGACATTTGACAAACTTACTTGTTGGAAAGGTGGCATCCTATGACAGTGCCTCTTTAAAAGTCACTGAGTTCTTCAGTAAGGCCATTCTACTGCCAATGTTTGTCTATGGAGATTGCATGGCAGTGTGCTCGATTTATACTCCTGTCAGCAACAGGTGAGGCTGAAATAGCCGGATCCACTAATTTGATGGGGTGTCCACATACTTTTGTATATATAGTATACATATTTAATTTAGTCTCTGAGTATAAAACGCACTACATGAGAGGAGTACAGTTTCAGCCGCAGGGCCGGAAGCGTCTGTTTTGACATGCGGTGCTTTACTTGAGGGATACAACTGCAGCAAGCTTCTGGAGTTAAAGTAAAACCAACACCGTAACCAACCAACGAACCTTACCTACCCCAATCACCAACCCAAGGTTGCTGAAGCTGTAAGTGTGAACAGAATATATTCTACAAAATATATATCCTATGAAACAGTGTAAAAGGGGACCTACTCTCATCTTATCTCTACCCAACTCAATACATACAACTTTAGAAGCAATGCATCCAACTGCGAGCCGTCCTGAAGGCGTGCCACCACCACCTGACCTAAAAACCTGCTGCCACCCAGCCAGCTGACCTGCACCCTGCCAGTACCCCAGTCAACCACCAGTGCTTTGCACACAGATCATTCAACACCACACCCACCTGTCCTGTAGGTCACCCAAACCACCTGATCTGTTTCCATGGTGATGGGCACCAGAGTGCAGGATTCATCTCAGATCCCTCATAATCTCAGGTCTTTCAACCGGCCAGGAATAGCTTCTCCGCCAATCCACACATGGGCGAATGGACACACGCAAACACACACACAGACACACACACAGAAAAGCAATCGTAGACATAAATATACAATGATCTCTATGATTGTAGCATGGAAAACAGGCACATTTACCACCACTATTGCTTAGTGATTCTCAAACCAAACTATATTACTTTTAGTACATATTTTGAATCACCATTAGGATTCTATGCTGATGTTCAGGCCCAAATAGACATATGAAACTGTAGAAAATATTGATAGATTGAAAACAAAATACAGAGCTGCTGCCTAAGGAACATGGATACTGGGGAAAAGCATAGAGAAAGTAAGAAACATGAGGGAAATGAAAAATACCAAAGTACAGACATATGCATGACACACTTCTTTCTGTCTTTTAGCTTTTCAGACAAATTCTAGGAAGGATGAGACATTGCCTCATTCAGTAAATTTGTCTTTTTCAATGATGGCAACATTTTCCAGTCCTCTTCCACATTAAAGTTCCACAGAAAGAGCAGGATACGTTTTTTTAAAGAAATCCAAATAAAGATTCTGTTGCCAAGTTTAGAGGTCGATTCTTAAGTTTAGAGGTCGATTCTTAAGTTTAGAGTCTGATTCTTAAGTTTAGTGGGGGGATTTCTTAGGCTATGGCACTGTACTTTTTCCAGACAGGGAGTGACTTGGATTAGTGTATACTGTATGAGTGCATGATTAAATGTGTCAAAAAGAGTAAAAAGTACAATATTTTGTTTAGGAATGTAGTGAAATAAAAGTTGTCAAAATATAAATAGTAAAGTAAAGTACAGATACCCCAAAAAACGACTTAAGTAATACTTTCAAATATTTTTACTTAAGCACTTAACCCCACTGTTTTAGATTGGGGGGGACCCCTACTTTCCGCAGCTATGAGGCTACCTGCCACCCAACAACAGCACAATGGGTTCTTGTCCATGATATCGGTTGACTGATTTCTTAGACCGAGGTAGTTAATCCTTTAGGTTTGACATTGAATCCTACATGTTCACATGCTTGGTGGTGTACCCTCCCCTTCACTCCTGATCAGTAAAACAAACAAAAGCAGATTACTGTTAAAAGATTAGAGCTTTACCCAAAATAGGACAGATTCTTAAAAATGTCCGGTATTAGGGATTTACTGTCTTTCACAGGGCTATAACGGTAGTGATCAAACATCATAGTGTAGTATAACAAAAAGCCTGTTGGTTTTTTGTAGTTGTCTTTGGCATGGCTCCCTCTGCTGCACTACTGAGTAGTATTCCTGAGCAGCATCTCTGGCCAATGTGGGCGGCACTAATGAATCAAATTAACTCTTGGTAATTAACTCTTGGTAATTAACTCTTGGTAATTGCCTTTCTGAGGCATCCTTTTCCTCTAGTCTACGTCTCCTCTGCTGGTGCTGCCGCTGACACACACACACCTCATCAATCATCTTTTCTTTTGTTGTTTCAGGCCTGTACTCTTGGAGGCCCAAATAAGATTGCATAAGAATCTCGCCAGTCAATGAGAAAGGTTTAAATACTGACTGGTGGCGACATGGGGATGACTAGGAACTCTATTCAATCCGTATTGCTGAAGTTCAGCATTACAGCGTGATTGAAATGTAAAGGCAATGTTCCCTCGTTAGAGGAGACAGCATTCACAGTAAAATATGCCTATGTCGGCTCTTTACCCTAACGCTACAGATTGAATAGAGCCCTAGGAGTGATTGGGGCAGCCTGGCAATGTCATTTGTTTGTTGACATCAGGTTTTTGGTGATTAAATTGTTATTGTTGACTATGATTCAATGAATATACATGTCATTTGTTAACTTTACATACTGTAGCAATGTGTTGCCTCCACATATTGACTGCTGAGGTGAGGGTCTTTCAGTGTTTTGTTCCCAGGGCTATGGTTGGTTGTGAGGACCTGGAACCGTGGTGAGACACAGAGGCAGCAGGCAGCTCCATGGCGTGGACTGAGCGCGTGGTCCAGGCAGGGTTCAACACTGGGCCACACAGGGCCCTCCTACCATTCCTCCTCTTGATGTTCCTCACCTCCCGCTGCCTTGGTGGTCCCACAAAGCCTGCCCACATCGCGTCACCAGGGCAGCCTTTCCTAGTACTATGGGGAGTAGCCAACAAGGCGGGTTCTGGACGTCCCGACCCAGGAGCCATTGGGATGGAGAGAGAAGGCTGCTTGGCCATGTTTTATGAGGACACTCTGGGAAAGTACCCTTATTACACTGACCAGGACCAGCCTGTGAACGGAGGCCTTCCCCAACAACTCAGACCGGAAGGACACCTCCAGAATACACAGGAGGACCTCGTGGCCGCGCTACCCTCTCCGGGGCACCGGGGTACCAGGGAATGGGGGTACTGGGTTGGGGCCAGTGTTCCCAGCAGTGGGGAAGGAACCGTGATAAACAGGGCATCTACATGGAGGGCTCTACTGAGGACATTCTTCCCTAACTGGACCACAGAGGAGGTAGAGAAGTGGTCTCAGGTAAGATCCTCATCACGACAGTGCCAGTTTATAGTAATAGGATAAACAGATGTTATAGATGCTATTCACTATGCCAGTTGTCTCATAATAATGATGTCATCCCGTCCCCCAGGTGGACTTTGAGATGGCGGCCCAGTCCATTCTTATGGAGACACTGTAGGAGATGAGGCTCCGCCCCAAGGCTCTGTGGGGCGTGTCCTAGTACCCCAACTACTACAACTCTGGCCCCCCCAGTCGATATCCAATTACACGGGCCGCTGTCCCGCTGCTGAAATGGCGTTGAACGACGTGCCGCTATGGCTATGGAAACGCTGCTCAGCCCTCTACCTTTCCCTCACGTTAGAGAAGCTGCAGGGCGGGATCTCAAGGGCCAGACTGTACACATCTAATCAGATCCGAGAGGCACTGAGAGTGACAGGCTTGGCTGAGACCGCCTACGACCTTCCTGTGTTCCTATTAGTCAGTAGTGTCTATACGTCAACTAACTATTTTCTGTATGAGGTGAGAGATAGTGCTGGGTGGAAGTGGATGTTACCATATTTTTGATAGTGGTTTCTCTGTCTGGTGGGTCTGTAACTAATGTGTGATGTTCCCTCAGGTGGACTTGGTCAACGGTATTGGTTAGAGTGCTGCCATGGGGGTAGCAGGGGTTATCCTCTGGGAGAACGATCCAGGTGTCTTCTCTACAAGGACCAGGGGCAATTTTGCATGTAAATCTTGGTGGGGCAAAAAAATAACATGTGGGATGCATGCCAGCAAAGCCCCTACACAACACTAACCAATACATTAATAGCACTATAACGGTGACAAACAGTGCCCACAAACTGTTAGGGCCTACATAAATAAAGCTGTCCCAACAGCAGTCCCAACACCTTACCACTGCTACACCTGGCTATCAGTGGTGCCTTGTCTGGCAGCAAAACAGTTCATTCAGCCTCATATACTGCCTTTTAGAAAAACATAGCTGATATGGCTGACTTGCTTAAAAAAACGTGGTTTCTACTGACAATTGAGATGTACAAACTATGGCACAAGCTGATTAGAGGCAATCCGTAATTTCGATTAAGACAATGAGTGAACTAGGAAGGACGTCATCAATATAACTATTTGTTCATCACTTTTGAAATGTACAGCGACATAATTCAGAACATGGGCCGTTATTACAGTGTTCTCCCTGTACACCAAGTCAGAACCATAGGATAAATAAAGGGGGCATATAAGCAGACATTTCTCAAACACAGTTTATAGGCTACATGTGCACACCAAGTTAGAACAGTAGGTGAAGTTAAGAGGTGAAAATAGACCAAATTATTAGGGTGAGACACATGGGTTACTACCAGCTTACTACACAACATACACTTAGTATTACTTTCTTAGCTACAGTATACATATCTCCCTGGCGTATGACATCATTTATGCAGCAGCATACAAGACATTTTTGGACTCACCTTGTTGTGCTGTGCTCACTTGAACAGGAAGGTAGCACGGCAGTCCTTCACGGGCAAATTTTGTCATCAAACTTTGTCATCAAAGTCTGGCATTCTCTGGATTTATGGTGCTTTCAAGACAACTGGGAACCAAAAAAATAAAAAGGTTGAATCTTGATGATGTCAGTGATCTTCAGGTCGTAGCTCTAGAAAGAGGCCCGAGTACCCGGATTTAAAATTCCGAGTTGGATGAAAGTTCAAAACGTATTTTCCCAGTCGTAGCTCGTTTTTCCTGAGTTCCTAGTTGTCTTGAACTTACGAGTCAGATTTAGAGATTTTGCAGTTCTGACTTGTTATTTTGACCACGGCACAAATCATGCTTAATTGACAGCATGGCCAATGTTGAATGTTTATCATTTTAAACTAGGAAAGGAGCCCCTTAATCTTAGACTTGGGACCACACATCCACTCCACTGAATAGCAGGCTAGTGATTGCTTTGCAAGCTTGTATTTAGCCACTGATTCCTTCCAAACCACTCATTGTTGAATTAGCTATTTCCAACTTGTTGTGTAATGTTTATGTCCAATGGCCGATGAGCATCGAGACATTTTATCATTCATTTTTCTTCATATGACAAGGATTAAAAAGGATTGCCAGATTTGCCAGTAGATTGTCGACTTGCTACATGATGATAACTGCTAGCTAAGATTTTGAAAGTATGATGTTGACAAGATCAGTCCAACCAAAGCTACTGTACATTGTCTTGACTGTCCTGACCAGGTCAGGTTACAGGAGACCACAACCCTACAGATTATCTCTCAACCCCAACAGAGGAGGAGAGATCTAGGGGTCTGAAGATGTGGGGGGTTTTATGACCCCTCACGGCCCTGGTAAATCTCAGGCCACAGACAAATTCTTTTGTCCTGTCACTATGGAGAACCAGCCTCAGAACATTAAACATGAAATAAAGGGACTTTGGAACAATGGTTAATGTCAGCCACAATGGTGGTCATGACGATAGATGGAATATGAAAATGTATGTCATTTTTGTTTTGTTATTAAAGGTTAATAGATGACGTTATTACAAAAACATTGTAACGTGAAGTTTTCATAGTAGATGTTTGATGTTTATACATTGTACGTTGTATGGAACATATCCAAATCAAAGAGAATGTTTTGGGGAAGATGAAATGTTAACTTAGTTGTCTAAAATTGGATTTGAATAAAATCTAGACCTTGCCTCATTAACTTGGTACTCCCAGTGAATTGCCCTAAAAGGCAGTTACGCCCACTCCTGACCCAAGGGTATTAAACCTGTGAGTATAGAATTTACTAGAAGACTACGTGACCCAAGCTGCAGCAAGGTCTAAAAAGTCAACGAACCCAGAACGCAAGGCAAGTTTGAGGACAAAGAAATCCTTTTCTATCCAAGCTACGGATGAGTAGCTGTGTCTAAGTGGGTGAATTCAAGTCGAACCACCTAGCCTCCATCTCCCATCTAATCGTGGTATCTAAAGGGTTTTATTCCTATGCTGTGAGCTCTGAGCTACAGAGCTGTTTGTCCTCAGAAGACTCCTTCCAGAGCAAAGGGTGAGGGAACAGACTCCTAAGCCAAAAATGACACTGACATCGGGAGGACGCTCAGAGAGGTGCGCCGGAGTAGTGCGTCATCGAACAGCTGAAGGCCTACGCAGAGAATCCTCGGAGAGCATCCCCACGTAATTACATCATTATATTCTGACCCATAAGAGCGGCAGTTTGGGGCAAGGCTAGGGTTAGAATAGAGTAGCTGACAAATTCACCCAAATGTATATTTCACTTGTGTACTTTCTTTTTTCTCTCTCTTTTGAAATCCCCATTGTGGGTAACACGCGCCATAGTGTGTTGGCCCGTTGTACTAAGTTCTAATCAATAGCCTATAATGTGTTTTGTCTATGTGTATCTTTTATCATCATTTTAGCTTTTTAGTAAATAAATATTAAGATTAAGATGAACTAAGATTGGTGTGGTACGAATTCATTGGTGAGACCCGGGTCCGTGCAGATTCACGGGCTGCAAGGCGTTCAGAATGAGATTGGTAGAGGTAACTGGTTAATTAGCGGCTGTTGTAAAATCGATATTCTGATATTCTTTGAGTTAATCTGGGAAATAGAAACTCAATAAAAACTAGTTTTCCCATGGTGCCCCAGGTTAATGAGTTAATAATTGCTTGATTCAGATAATCACACAATTAGAAACTTTAATCATTCGATGAACAACAGTCACATTAACTAATACAACGTCACGACAACATATAACGTGATTTGACGTAATTTTATCTGTGGCCAACGACCTTGAGCCTTCTTGGATGGGCACTTCTAATGTAACTCGATGGCAGCACCCAAGGGGCTTGAATTTTCAATCTATACCCTTAGACTTGGCAGTGATGTAGTGTCCCCATGAGTGACAAAACACTGAATCAATCACGACGCAACGCTCCATATTTTCTGCTGGCTTGCCCCACCACCAAAGAAAGCACTGAGCTTAGATGAAACACCTGCGTTTTGGAGCTGCCTTATTCAAGAAAACAAAAGAGACCATGATTGTAATGAGCTTTATAAACTCAATGATATATTTACATTTTTTGACATGGTTTGCAAACTGATATGTGACATGTATTAATGCCAAAATAACATGCAAAACAGGCATTGCTAAAAATGTGGGGCTCTGCCCCACCTGCCCTGAATGACGGGTCGCTATTGACAAGGACTCAGATCTCTTAAATCTTCCATACATTGTCAGTCATACTAATGTAACTGTGTCTGAGGTTTGCGAATTACATTTCCCCTCTGTCTGTCTCCCCCCAGACAGCCTGCTCAGAGCTAGCCACATTCATGCTTGAGGTTCTGGGCCCGTATGCCGTCAACGTGACCACAGCCGTTTATCTATGCCAGGGGCGTGGCCACTGCTTGCGCCACAAATCCAAGAGCTCCGCCTACCTGCACCTGCCACCCTCCAACTTTCTGATGACAGAGAGGAAGGTAGAGATGGTGCAGGTCACAGACAAGCTGGACCCTGGCAACCTGGAGGCCTGGAAGAGGGACTTAAAGTGCCAGTGTTATGAGTCCCTGGAGGGGCCAGTCACCGATGAGGTCCTCAAGGACAGGGCTGAGGTCAGGGCACAGAGTGCCCTTCCAGCCAGACTGAATCCCCCCTTATTGAGTGAGCTGAACCAGGGAACCAACTCGCTCTCTTGAACCACAGTGGACCGTCACTCACTGCACCTGTCCTACCTCTACTGCTGGTATTAACCACAGCTTTAAGCCTTAGCCTGAACACAGACTTATGCCTGAACTCCTGACTAACCTGCAGGACTATCAGGTCAGGCTAAAGACTGTTGCATTAGTGTATAACAAAGGAGCATGGTACAAAGAATATCTATTTCTAAAAATGAAATCTGAAAATTATACTTTTATTTTGGAAAGTGGATCCTTTTTTGGGGTCTGTGTTGTCTAAACAAACAAGTACACTTTTTATTCATAGGATGCGGTTAACATTGCCGTACTTTCTTGTCTCGTCGACAGTTGTGTGTTCACTTCATAACAGGGCAGTACTGGATGTTTCTGGGGCGGTAGGTAGCCTAGCGGTTAAGAGCATTTGACCAGTAATTGAAACATCGCTAGTTCGAATTCCCAAGCAGACTAGATTAAAAGTTTGTCACTGTGCCCTTGAGCAAGGCACTTAACCCTACTTGCTCTGGATAAGAGTATCTGCTAAATGACAAAAATGTACTAATTGTTGTTAATCTGCACACTTTTCTTCTCTCTATTCCTTACATGTGAATGGCTTTGTTGTAATATGGTTCCCAAGTTGGTTTCCTCAAACACACATTCTACAACATGTTTCTGCAGTCATATCAACTGAGATGATTTCACCATTCAACATTACCTTTGTGTTCTTACTGGTCATGCTACTGTGATTACAATAAATCATGCCTTTTTTCTGTGGAAATGTACTAATATGTTATATAAAATGTATTGGATGCACTCTAGATGTCCTGTATCTATGCACTCATGTCATCACAACCAAACAAGGAACAAAAACAGACAGCTACTCTTTGCAGCTCATGTAAATTTGTTATTTTTCTTAAAATATACACTTAGGACAAAAATCATTTTTTTGTTACAGAAAGATATGCACAAAGGTGCTTCTGATTGTACAGAGATATTATTAAGAGCAGTTAGAGGCCATCCCTCTCTCCCCAGACAAACATGCATCCCCCCAAAGTCTATAGTCCTACAGCCCATCCCCTTTTATATCCAGTGTGCGGGTGCTGCCTTATCTAGGTGGGTCTTCAGCAGGTCTGACGACATCTGGTAACATACAAGTCCTGTAAGGGCATGTTACATGTAACGGCTGTCCAGAACCTCTCACCATGGCAACACAATTTAAGCCAAATAGATATGTTAGAAATTGACAGGCCTACCTACCAGCCAACCTGTGATGTGACAAAAGGTACCACAGTCTCCTAAAGCACAACAATCTATCCAGGGAACACAGGACAGCCTGATAACTAACAGGTATATAACATGGAGGGACTGCCCTTTATACAATATAATATGTACCCCCACACCTTCAGCTGTCTCATGTCACTATTAAAACCTGCCACAGGCAGTTTCAGGAACCGGCCTAAGAAATGACTAACATCTAAATCTTATCACAACCGTTCCTAAAGCTCATGCTCCATACAATTCAGACCTTATTCGGCACATGCTTCATAAACAACAGGCCCTTCCCGACAATACAGAGAAAGAAAACTGAGAAATAATAGAAAAGTAAAACATTAAATAATAGATACACAATGAGTAATGATAACTTGAGGGAGAGAGTGCCACCGTGTGGGCAGCAGCAGTTAGTGCAATCTGAACCAAGTGGGTCGGACGGGAATACATTAAGAAAAGCATCAAGTGTTCCGTTTCCTTCAAGTTCTGTCAGGTTCCTAGCCGAGCGAGGATCTCAGGGGCGGGGAGGGGCGTCTCCATGGGGAGGGGTAAGGAGAGGGGGTTAATGTAGATCACCCATGAAGCTGGCATGATTAGTAGCAGTGATTCCAGGGGGGTCATTAGGTTAACAAAGTGTTTGCAGTGGACAAGGGTCTCTGGGGGAGAGGGGTCTCCAGGGTGGAGGGGCTACTTGCAAATAGCTTCCAGGGCATCCAGGGTGCGCTTGATGTCCCGGATCTGGGCAGCCAGTGTGTGGATAGGCTGCATGGAACGATCAAGCTCCTCACAGCGTGCCATCAGCGTGTACATTCCCTATGAACACATGGAGGAAGTGAGCACACATCATATACTTATGACACAACAAGCATCCATGATTGCCATTGATCATAATTTCTCTCATGTCTAGCCAAGCTCGCTCTTCTCTCACCTTTATGCTCATGTCAACAGACTCCCCAAGGCTGTCCACTGAGTCTCTGTAGGTTTGGATGTATCCCACACTCAGCGCTGTCATCTGGACACACACAGATAAAGACATACACTGAGTGTACAAACATTAGGAACACCTTCCTAACATTGAGTTGCACCCCCTTTTAACCTCAGAACAGCCTCAATTCGTTAGGGCATGGACTCTACAACGTGTCGAAGGCGTTCTACTGGGATGCTGGCCCATGTTGGGATGCTGGCCCATGTTGACTCCAATGCTTCCCACAGTTGTCCATTCTTGAAACACACTGGAAACTGTAGAGTTTGAAAAACCCAGCAATGTTGCACTTCTTAACACATTCAAACCAGTGCACCTGGCACCTAATACCAAAGGCACTTAAATTGTTTGTGTTTCCC
Organism: Oncorhynchus clarkii lewisi; assembly: GCF_045791955.1. Classification (NCBI taxonomy): domain Eukaryota; kingdom Metazoa; phylum Chordata; class Actinopteri; order Salmoniformes; family Salmonidae; genus Oncorhynchus; species Oncorhynchus clarkii. Next base: position 53,070,127 of record NC_092162.1, on the reverse strand, counting down.
ATTCACCCTCTGAATGGCACACATACACAATCCATGTCTCAAGGCTTAAAAATCCTTCTTTAACCTGTCTCCTCCCCTTCATCTACACTGATTGAAGTGGATTTAACAGGTGATATTAATAAGGGATCATAGCTTTTCACCTGGATTCACCTGTCTGATGGAAAGCAGGTGTTCTTAATGTTTTGTAAACTCAGCTATTAACATAGCAGACCCTTAATAGCAAACCCTTAATATCAGCAACTTACAATAAGCAATGTATATCAGGGCAGGACTAAAAGGATAGTTGAACGCAGATCAAAATGGTCCATGTTTGTGAACAAACTGAGCTCACGTACGTTCTGGATGGTTCCGTTGAGGCTGCGCATCATCAGCTCCACACTGTGGGCAACATCCTGAGTGTGTCTCTGTAGGTCCACCAGGACAGCAGGGTCGATGGGAGGGATGTCTGCCGGCTGCCGCAACGACGACCCCCGACCTCTGCTACTGATGGAACCCGAGCAGTCCGCTGGACACAGAAAGAGAGAGACAGAAACACACACAGGAAATTACTACCTTATCGACAGTCTACAAAGCAAACCAAAATCAGCCTCCCTCATCCAAGCAGTGCTAGGACACTCATCCGTCCTCCCACCCTTCCCGAGGGTGCTAATCTAATCACAAGAGGAAAGGGGAAGAATTGATTTGATTTGGAACTCGGCCTTCAACTGCAGCTTAACACTGACGCATCACTAAAATCATAACATAAAAGGCAGTTTGTGAATCAGCATTTCACTGATCACCAGGGTCGTATTCAGGTAAACCGTAGCAAAACGTTTTGCAACAGAAAACAAGTGTATCTTACTGGACAAGTTCAGGTGATCTCTCCCTGTTTTAGTCAGTTTGGTGCCTAATGAATACAACCCAGGTGAATAACCATCCGTCCTCCGGTGTTATACTCACAGTCACAGTCCAGGCTGGGCTTGGAGCTCATCTTGATCTTCTGCTCCAGGTTGCGGCAGATGAAGTGGGTCAGGTCCCCGTCGTGGCTGACTGTTCCCTCCAGCTCCAGGGCAGAGGAGATGGTGGCCCTACGGCCCTCTGGTTGGCCCCCTCGGCCGCCACCCCCTCCCCCGCACGCCTGGCTGATCTCATCCAGACTCTTGCTGTCCTGCATGCCCCGGACAATGCGCTCCCGCTCGGGGACGTTCCGCACATGCACCTGGGCCATGACGTGGGGCGGGCAGGGGCAGCGGTCTGATGAATTCCTCTCGGCTGAGGCAGAGCTTGGGCTGGGAGCTGCTGCTGAGGGCTCCTCTGTAAGCTGAGAGGAAGAGGCAGTCTTACATACTGGTACCAGACGTATGAACAAACATGTATTATCCTTACTATTGCAGATGGTCAAAAAATCCATACAAAAACAAAACATTTCCGCATTACAATGGTTAAAGTACAATTTTCTATTCTTGAGCTGTTGGCTCTGGCTCTTCATGTACAGGGGCAGTAGCGGTCAATATGGCAGACTCACCTGAGCTGAGACTTCGGCCTGGGTGTTTCCTGAATGCTGCTCCTCGCTCTCCTCCTCCTGCTTCTCCTCCTCTGTTTCTACAGAACAGCAGTTACAAGGCTCTGTGTGTTCTGTCTCTGACGGAAGTGTGTCTGCACTGGGAGTGTCCCTCTGTGGGGCTGTGTCTTTGGATGGAATGCTTGTTGAGGTGGCGGTATGCTGTGAGTCTCTAGAAAGAACATCATTTAGGGGCTCATCTGTTTGGAGGGGTCCAGGGAGGGACATGTCTTGAGGGGCCGCGTGTGGGTTTGTGTCTGCCGCGCATGTGGCAGTGGGGCGGGAGGGCTGTGATATGAGCGTGTCTTTGTGTTGTTTGTCCGAATGGGACATGTAGTTGTGAGGAGTGTCTATGGGGTCTTCTTGTACATGGCATGCTCTCTCTCCATCCACACAGTTCTCAGTCTCTTCAGGGGTCCCATCGAGGGATCCGTGCCCAGGCCTTGGCACCCTGCCCCCAAACGTCAGGAGCTGCGAGGGGGTAGTAGGGGAGTAGATGTGCGGGCCATTCTCACTGCAGGATCCAGGGGAGTCTGGTGTATCCACCCCATTGGCTGCTTCCGGCACATATGTGTCAATCACAGGGAAGAGGCTCATCCCTCCACCTGCTGCATTCAATATGTTAGATAACAGACACGCTCTCCTACTCCCTATGCATACAACTATAAATAACTGGGTTGGATTCAACAAATCATTGCACATCAACTTGCCCACCTAGGGCTCTAGCTTCTCTTTGTAATTGGGGCTTGCTTGCTTTCAAGGGACGGTGGGAGAAAGACTAACATATTACACACAATGCTTTCTATTAATCTCTTGATAACAGCCAAACGTCCCAACAAACTGGCTTAGTTGCGTCGAAGCAACTTCTAGTACCGGTAGCCAGCATACATTGGAAGACCCACCAAACTAAACTGTCAACAATACTACTTTGCAATATGTGCCATGTAAAAAAGCTAACGTGAGTTCCTTGCTCAGAACATGCGAACATATGAAAGTTGGTAGTTCCTTTTAACATGAGACTTCAATATTCCAAGGTAAGAGGTTTAGGTTGTAGTTAATATAGTATTTATAGGACTATTTCTCTCTATACCATTTGTATTTCATATACCTCTGACTATTTGATGTTCTTATAGGCACTATAGTATTGCCAGTGTAACAGTATAGCTTCCGTCCCTCTCCTCGCCCCTACCTGGGCTCGAACCAGGAACACATCGACAACAGCCACACTCGAAGCAGCGTTACCCATCGCTCCACAAAAGCCGCAGCCCTTGCAGAGCAAGAGGAATAACTACTCCAAGTCTCAGAGCGAGTGACGTTTGAAACGCTATTAGGGCACACCCAGCTAACTAGCTAGCCATTTCACATCGGTTACACCAGCCATTAGGCTAATAGGCTTGAAGTCATAAACAGCACTGTGCTTGCGAAGAGCTGCTGGCAAAACGCACGAAAGTGCTGTTTGAATGAATGCTTATGAGCCAGCTGCTGCCTACCATCGCTCAGTCAGACTGCTCTATCAAATCATAGACTTCATTATAACACACAGAAATACGAGCCTTTGGTCATTAATATGGTCAAATCCGGAAACTACAATTTCGAAAACAAAACGTTTATTATTTCAGTTAAATACGGAACAGTTCGGTATTTTATCTAACGGGTGGCATCCCTAAGTCTAAATATTCTTGTTACATTGCACATCCTTCAATGTTATGTCATAATTACGTAAAATTCTGGCAAATTAGTTCGCAATGAGCCAGGCTGCCCAAACTGTTGCATATACCCTGACTCTGCGTGCAATGAACGCAAGAGAAGTGACAATTTCACCTGGTTAATATTGCCTGCTAACCTGGATTTCTTTTAGCTAAATATGCAGGTTTAAAAATATATACTTCTGTGTATTGATTTGAAGAAAGGCATTGGTGTTTATGGTTAGGTACAGTCGTCCAACAATTGTGCTTTTTTCGCAAATGCGCTTTTGTTAAATCATCCCCAGCGTTGCATCGATTATATGCAACGCAGGACACGCTAGATAAAAGTAATATCATCAACCATGTGTAGTTATAACTAACTAGTGATTATGATTGATTGATTGTTTTTTTATAAGATAAGTTTAATGCTAGTTAGCAACGTACCTTGCCTTCTACTGCATTTGAGTAACAGGCAGGCTCCTCGTGGAGTGCAATGAGAGGCAGGTGGTTAGAGCTTTGGACTAGTTAACTGTAAGGTTGCAAGATTGGATCCCTCGAGCTGACAAGGTGAAAATCTGTCATTCTGCCCCTGAACAAGGCAGTTAACCCACTGTTCCTAGGCCGTCATTGAAAATAAGAATGTGTTCTTAACTGACTTGCCTAGTTAAATAAAAAGGTTAAAAAAAATAATAATAATAATAATTTTTTTTTTAAATTGGCGCCCAAAAATAAAACTTGAAATCGGCCCCAATTAAATCGGCCATTCCGAATAAATCGGTCGACCTCTACTAATAAACACATGAAAACTAAAATATAACAAAGGTTGAGTGAGTACAATACGAGGTAAGAATATCTTTGGCCAACAACAGCTAACATTAGCTAGCTTAACTCATAAAAACACAGGTTGCTAACGAGCTGGCTGTCAGTTTGCCAGAAGACACCAACTCTACCGTTACACTTGTTTACACTGAGCTGCACTGAGGTCAGAACGCATTCATGGTTACATTAAGACAGCGTTGAGCCAGTACGAGATATGGGTCAGAAAACAAATATAGTGGTATATAGGTGTAGGGTTAGTTGGTGGTGAATTTTTTTTTCATTTCCCTCTTCCTTTTTATTTTTGTATCACAAAATGTAACGTGATCGACCACACACTACTGCACAATAGGTGGCGGCATGCACAAACAAATGTACGAATGTCATGATACCAAAGACGAAGAAACTGCCATTCCAAAATGGCTGCGGTGGCTAGCTAGCATGAGGATGAAAAGGGAAGTTCTCCAGGAAAACTGGTAGTATTTCAATCTTCTCAATGTATCGGTGTGGATAAAGGTAACATTTGGAGTAAAGTGGCATATCCCATCCCTGCATTGAGGTACATTTTCCCACCCATATCCCGCGCCAGCTCCATGGTGTCTTAAACAAATCAAATGTTATTGGTCGCTTACACAAATGTTATCACAGCTGTAACAGTGCAGTAATACCGAACAATACACAAAAATCCCCAAAAATTTATAAATATTAAAAAGAGAAATGTCAGAGTCCGGAATATAAATATATATGTTGGTGTGTAAAGACCAGGGATGGGCAACGTTGATGCAGTGTGGCAATTTTTTTTAATCACAACTCATGAGGGGCCGCAGTGTTTTAATTACATGCAATTCTACTCATTTTGCCATGGGGCGGAGACAAATGCTTGCAGTTTTTAATATGATATCTGAGTGAGACTGACTAACAAAATCAATGAGGGGCCCCCCCAGGCTCAAATTCGACATACAAGTTTAGATAGCTTGCTGCTAGATTAACTTACCAATAGAAACATTTAGCTGACATGGGCTAATTGGTGACCATCAGTGACTGATATAACAAGAGAAAACTGTTGATGCGCAACCAAATTTCAAAATTGCACCTTGTGTATTCTACCTCGCAACAGTAAGTTGAGACCATGACTGAGTTCGCCCCAAGGAGGAAATTGATCTGCGGGCAGCCAATTGGACAGTATATGAATAGAAAATGTGTGTACAGCAGTAGTTATATAGGATGAGCCTTGACCAGAATGCAATATATACATACACACACACACACACACACACACACACACATACATACATGAAGTGGGTAAAACAGTATGTAAACATTATTAAAAAGTGACCAGTGTTCAATGACTATGTACATAGGGCAGCAGTGTCTTAAGGTGCAGGGTAGAGTACTGGGTGGTAGCCCGCTAGTAACAGTGGCTAAGTTCAGGGCAGGGTAATGTAACCTTGATTGCATTCTAAGCTTTGTGTAAACAAGCTTAATGGTAGAGTAGTATCTTCTGCTAAAATGTAACCATGATTGCGTTCCTACCCCAGTGCAGCTCAGTGTAAACAAGAGTTACGGTAGGGCCGGTATCTTCAGGCAAGCTGTCAGTGTGATTAGCTAACGTTACGGCTAGTAAACTAACGTTTAATCAGCTCGCAACAGGAGGCTGTAAAACATTGAGCAATACGAACTATTAGACTAATGATGTAAAAATCATAAAGAATGGGTACAACATCCAACAAGCAAGTTGACACATTGCTTTCATTAGCCATAAACGAACAGTTTACTCAGCAGTCAGATGACGTTAGCTATCTAGCTAGCTGTCGATGCTAGCAGCCAGGCCTCGGAGTGTTATCTTGTTTTCAGTTCCCTTGTTACTCCGTGTCTGTCAAGAGTAACCATCACCCGGAAATGTGTGGGAATACTTATTTCTACCACTAACTTAAAGGAAAATCAAATATCTGCATGTTTTTAGCGTAATCAAATAAATAAACACTTACCAGTGTAATGTTTTCCAAGAGATCTAGTCAACCATGAAATTTAGTCCAGTCCGCTCTGTATATTTATCCCTACAACCTGCAGTAGAGAACGCAATAGTTCCGCATAATCATAGAAAAACTAGTAGGCCTGGCTCACCACAGTAAATGTCTGACATGATGATTAAATGCAGTAGTAAGTATGTGATGTTTCATGAATATAATAAAACCCATAATAATTGTAATTACTGAATAATTTCAGAATGAAGTTGTATTAAATGGAATTTAATCAAACACAGTCAATCATATCTGTGTATCACAGGAGGCTTCTGAGGGGGGAACAGCTTACAATAATGGCCCGAACAGCGCAAATGGAATGGCATCAAACACATAGAAACCAAGTGTTTGATGTATTTGATACCATTCCACTGATTCCGCTCCAGCCATTAACACGAGCCTGTTCTCCCCAATTAAGGTGCCACCAACCTCCTGTGGTGTACTTATGAGCTTTGCCTCCAGTACCTTCATCTTTTCGCTCCCAGGTCAGGGCAAGGGGACGGACGTAAAGTCTATACTGTTACACATGCAGTTATCTCTCTTCCCCACAGAGGGAGACAGAGACCATTGCCCATCACTTCTGATGTCACCGAGCTACAGTATTTGCCACATGGCCATGAATGTGTAAGCTGTGCTGAGAGAGCCCCACCCATGCGCCTCTCTGCCACAATCTTGTGATGTTCAAGATGGCAGAAGCAGAGCAGATACAGGACACAGACTATCCCTGGGGATATATGTCTTCACACCTATAACCCTAACCTACAAGGCCTAACTCACAGTGCTCAAGGACTCTGAGGTAATTCTTCACACAAAAATAATTAGTTTTTTTTATAGTGTCACAATACATTCGCTTGTGCTCAAATAGTGAGCCAACAGCCAACATTGTCAATTGTACGTTCATCTGTTTATTTGTTTTATAGGACACCGGTATCTGGGGAAACACACACAATATACAAACCATATGTTTAAACGCTATCTCACCACCATTTAGATGAAGCCTCAGTTGGACTTGAGGAGACCTAAAGGCCCTGAGCCATGTGGTGTCCTGTGTGGGAACAGCTTACAGACCGCAAACGTGACAGAGAGCAGGTTCAACCACATCTGAACCATGGTGATTGAGATCCGCCCAAACATAACCATGACCATCCCAATAACACAATGCACTGAACATTTTTTAATGTGTGGTTTCCTTTATTCAGTTCAGACCTAATGGGATATCTTGTTTGTAAGACCCACTTTGCTATTTCATTATTTATGTACTCATGTTATACACTGAGTGTACAAAACATTAGGAACGTTCTATGACAGACTGACCAGGTGAAAGTTATGATCCCTTACTCATGTCACCCGATAAATACATTTCAATCAGTGTAAATGAAGGGGTGGAGGCAGGTTAAAGAAGGATTTTTAAGTCTTGAGACATGGATTGTTTATGTGTGCTGTTCAGAGGGTGAATTGGCAAGACTAAATATTTAAGTGCCTTTGAATGGAGTATGGTGGTAGGTGCCAGGCGCACTGGTATGAGTGTTACACCCTGATCAGTTTCACCTGTCCTCGTTATTGTCTCCACCCCCTCCAGATGTTGCTTGTTTTCCCCAGTGTATTTATCCCTGTGTTTCCTGTCTCTCTGTGCCAGTTTGTCTTGTATGTTTCCAAGTCAACCAGTGTTTTTCCCATTCTCCTGCTTTTTGCATTCTCCTTTTTCTAGTCCTCCCGGTTTTGACCCTTGCCTGTTTCTGGACTCTGTTCCCGCCTGCCAGACCATTCTGCCTGCCTTGACCACGAGCTTGTCTGCCACTCTGTACCTCCTGGACTCTGATCTGGTTTTGACCTTTTTGCCTGTCCATGACCATTCTCTTGCCTACCCCTTTGGATTAATAAACATTGTAAGACTCCAACCATCTGCCTCCTGTGTCTGCATCTGGGTCTTGCCTTGTGGCATGATATTGAGTGTCAAGAACTGAAACGCAGCTGGGTTTTTAGCCCTCAACATTTTCCCATGTGTATCAAGAATGGTCCACCACCTAAAGAACATCCAGCCAACTTGACACAACCGCGGGAAGCACTGTGGAACATTTTCAACACCTTGTAGAGTCCATGCCCCAACAAATAAAGGGCTGTTCTGAGAGCAATATTAGGAAGGTGTTCTTAATGTTTTGTATGTTTGCGAATTTACGGCAGGATAATTTACCTCCCTTATCTCACCTCATTTGCTCACATCGTATATAGACTTGTTTATACTGTATTATTGACTGTATGTTTGTTTGACTCTGTGTCGTTGTATGTGTCGAACTGCTTTGCTTTATCTTGGCCAGGTCGCAATTGTAAATGAGAACTTGTTCTCAACTTGCCTACCTGGTTAAATAAAGGTGAAATAAATAAATAAAATAAATAAATAAAATAAATAAATAATGTCAAATGCATTATTTTGCATTGAACAATATTGGAATGTGAGTAGTCAATGATGGATAATGTGTATGTGGACTAATAAAGTTGGATGATATAAATCCTTCAGATCTATCATGTGTCCGCACGCTATGTGCGTGTACAGTGCATTTGGAAGTTATCAGACCCCTTCACTTTTCCACATTTTGTTACATTACAGCCTTATTACTGTGTAGTTGTGAAGACATAAAACTATGAAATAACACACACGGAATCATGTAGTAACCAAAAAAGTGCTAAACAACTCAAAATAAATTTTATATTTGAGATTCTTCAAAGTAGCCACCCTTTGCCTTGATGACAGCTTTGCACACTCTTGGCATTCTCTCAACCAGCTTCACAAGGTAGTCACCTGGAATGCATTTCAATTAACAGGTGTGCCTTGTTAAAAGTTAATTTATTTTCTTCTTAATGTGTTTGAGCCAACCAGTTGTGTTCTGACAAGGTAAAGGTGGTATACAGAAGATAGCCCTATTTGGTAAAAGACACGTCCACATTATGGCAAGAACAGCTGAAATGAGTAAAGAGAAATGACAGTCTATTATTACTTTAAGACATAGAGGTCAGTCAATGCGGAAAATTTCAAGAACTTTGAAAGTTTCTTCAAGTGCAGTTGCAATAACCATCAAGCGCTAAAACAAAACTGGCTCTCATGAGGACCCCCACAGGAAAGGAAGACCCAGTTACCTACCTCTGCTGCAGAGGATAAGTTCATTAGAGTTAACAGCCTCAGAAATTGCAGCCCAAATAAATGCTTCACAGAGCTCAAGTAACAGACACATCTCAACATCAACTGTTCAGAGGAGACTGCATGAATCAGGCCTTCATGGTCAAACTGCTGGAAAGAAACCTCTACTAAAGGACACCAATAAGAATAAGAGACTTGCTTGGGCCAAGAAACATGAGAAATTGACATGAGACGGGTGGAAATCTGTCCTTTAGTCTGAGTCCAAATTTGAGATTTTTGTTTCCAACCATGGTGTCTTTGTGAGACGCAGAGTAGGTGAACGGATGATTTCCACATGTGTGGTTCCCACTGTGAAGCATGGAGGAGGAAGTGTGATGGTGTGGTGCTGCTTTGCTGGTAAAACTGTCAGTGATTTATTTAGAATTCAAGGCACACTTAACCAGCATGACTACCACATCATTCTGCAGCTATACGCCCTCACATTAGCAGGACTATCAGTTGTTTTTCAACAGGACAATGACCCAACAGACCTCCAGGCTGTGTAAGGGTTATTTGACCAAGAAGGAGATTGATGGAGTGCAGCATCAGATGACCGGGCCTGTACAATCACCCAAACTCAATCCAATTGAGATGGTTTGGGATGAGTTGGACCGCAGAGTGAAGGAAAAGCAGCCAACAAGTTATCAGCATATGTGGGAACTCTTTTAAGACTGCTGGGCAAGCATTCCAGGTGAAACTGGTTGAGAGAATGCCAAGTGTGTGCAAAGCTGTCATCAAGGCAAAGAGTGGCTTCTTTTAAAAATCTCAAATATAAAATATATTTTGATTTGTTGAACACTTTTTTGGTTACTACATGATTCCTATTGTGTAATTTCATAGTTTTATTCTACAATGTAGGAAATAGTAAAAATGAAGAAAAATCTTTGAATGAGTAAGTGTGTCCAAACTTTTGACTGGTACTGTAAATATTCAGAACCTTTACTCAGTACTTTGTTGAAGCACCTTTGGCAGCGATTTCAGCCTTGAGTCGTCTTGGGTATGACGCTACAAGTTTGGCACACTTGTATTTGGGGGGATTCTCCCATGCTTCTCTGCAGATCCTCTCAAGCTCTGTCAGGTTGGATGGGGAGCGTTGCTGCACAGCTATTTTCAGGTCTCTCCAGAGATGTTTGATCCGGTTCAAGTCCAGGCTCTGGCTGGCCCACTCAAGGACATTCAGAGACTTGTCCTGAAGCCACTCCTGCGTTGTCTTGGCTGTGTGCTTGGGGTCGTTGTCCTTTTGGAAGGTGAACCTTTGCCCCAGTTTGAGGTCCTGAGCGCTCTGGAGCAGGTTTTCATCAAGGATCTCTCTGTATCATGCTCCGTTCATCTTTCCCTCGATCCTGACTAGTCTCCCAGTCCCTGCCGCTGAAAAACATCTCTAGAGCATGATGCTGCCGCTACCATGCTTCACCATAGGGATGGCGCCAGGTTACCTCCAGACGTGACACTTCTCATTCAGGCCAAAGAGTTAAATCTTGGTTTCATCAGACCAGAGAATCATGTTTCTCATGGTTTGAGAGTCCTTTAGGTGCCTTTTGGCAAACTCCAAGTGGGCTTCCATCTGGCCATTCTACCATAAAGGCCTGATTGGTGGAGTGCTGCAGAGATGGTTGTCCTTCTGGAAGGTTCTTCCATCTCCACAGAGGAACTCTGGATCTCTGTCAGAATGACCATCGGGTTCTTGGTCACCTCCTTCTAGGAAGAGTCTTGGTGTTTCCAAACTTCTTCCATTTAAGAAGGATGGAGGCCACTGTGTTCTTGGGGACCTTCAATGCTGCAGACATTTTTTGTACCCTTAAACAGATCTGTGCCTTGACACAATCCTGTCTCGGAGCTCTACGGACAATTCCTTCACCCTGATGGCTTGGTTTTTGCTCTGACATGCATTGTCAACTGTCGAACCTCATATAGACAGGTGTGTGCGTTTCCATATCATGTTCAATCAATTTAATCTACTACAGGTGGACTCCAATCAAGTTGTAGAAACATCTCAAGGATGATCAATGGAAACAGGATGTACCTAAGCTCAATTTCGAGTCTCATAACAACAGGTCTTATGTACTTATGTAAATAAGGTACTTCTGTTTTTTATTTTTAATAAATTAGCAAAGAAATCTAAAAACCTGTTTTTGCTTTGTCATTATGGGGTATTGTGTGTAGATTGTTGATCTGTAAAAAGTTGTTTATCCATTTTTGAGTAAGGCTGTATCATAACAAAATGTGGAAAAAGTCAAGGTGTTTGAATACTTTCCGAATGCACTGCATGTGTGCGTGTATGTCTCCTTTTGTTGATTGACAGGCTTCCTATAGCACAAAAAGGAAACGTATGAAAACATACTGGCAGAATTGTATATTTACATTGGGTGTCTCCTTAACTTGGGAGAGATCAATTGAAAACATTGATTTAATTTTAAAGTCAATTTGGAAAATCACATGAAACAAATATTGGCACAGAGATATAAATATACTCTACACAATTAAATACATGAGCGCATAATGAATCAGGGAAGGATCTGAACAAGGTCTTTGAGGAAAGCATCAACATTACATGTTTCATTATAAAATACTTTCCATCATACTTTAAGGTAGTGAATAAAGTACACACACACACACACACACACACACACACACACACACACACACACACACACACACACACACACACACACACACACACACACACACACACACACACACACACACACACACACACACACACACAGAGAGAACACACACACACGCGCCGCGAGGACATTGCTCAGTAAAGAAGTCTGACAACATTAAAAATGTCTCTGTCTCTCTCTGCTTTTATGCAGCTGCTCCAGAACATAAAACTAAAGTTTATTTTCCTACAGCATTAGAAGTGCTGTAGCTTTGCTGCATTTCATTTTGGCAGTCTTGCAAGTTTGACTCAGATTTCCCCCTTTTAATTCCTCTGATGCACTAATGTCAAACACACCCAGCATCAATGATGCCAGTTATGTGGAGTCAAGCTTGAGTTGAAAGCCTGATGAACACCACAGAGCATTTACTAAATCAAACTGACCTTATACAACTACTGAAACAAACCTTTTTATTCAAAACATAAATAAATACGACACATAGTTAAATAAGATTTTTTTTTACATTAAACATCAAAGACAAATCACAAATGTTGTGCCTCAGAGACACATAAGTCTCTCTCACGTGCTTGAGTCCTTTTGACTCCCTCTCTGTCTTTCGTTGGGACAGATCCCAGCTAGCTTCACCTCCTCTGTACATCAGACCCAGTCAGTTCCTCAGACAAGTTCACATAGTGTGTATTCTGAGACACCACATTCTTCCAGGTCCTCTTCATGCCTTAATATATTCCTCACCAGTCTCTTGGACATGCTGTGCATCCTTCATACAAAACGCTACGCAACCACATTCACATTTCTGAGTCCAGCCCACACTGAACCTCCTATGTCCCCAATCTACATGAATATGTGTTTTTGTAAGTGTGTGTGTGTGTGTCTTTGAGAAAGTGAGACAGTGTTTGAGGGTGTAAGTCAGAAGAAAGCATGTTCTAGGCAGTAGAGCATCTAAGCACTTCGTGGAGACCTCTGCTGGGGTTTGCTCCTGCTCTTCCTCCCGCCTCCTCCTCCACCTCCACCTCGGCCTCCATGTTTGTGCCTCTCGCCCCTGGGGCCGTCCCCTGTCTTCCGGTTGGTGTCCTTGGTCTGATCCTGGTCGCGGTTGCGGTTCCGGCGTTGTCGGAAGCCTAGCCTCTGACAGTGCTTCTCCAGGCTGCTGGGATGGATGAGGGCCATGACGTCCTGGTACCAAGGCTGGAAGGCATCTGGGCTTGGGTTGGGGTTGTTAGGGGACCAGGAGAGGACACGGGAGGGGCTCCACACACTCAGACGGATGGTGACAGCAGTCCAACGGAAGCCATGCTCCTCCAGTTGACAGTGGTACACGCCAGAGTGACCCGTCTCGGCCTGACGGATCAGAACACCTCTCTCAATCACCACCAGCTGCTTTCCTGACTGCAACTGCAACACAGAGAGAAGTGTGAGTGTGTAGGCCAGCGTGTGTGTGTGTGTGTGTGTGTGTGTGTGTGTGTGTGTGTGTGTGTGTGTGTGTGTGTGTGTGTGTGTGTGTGTGTGTGTGTGTGTGTGTCAGTATGTACCTGATGCAGCTCAGGGCTGTTCTCTCCTGCCTGTATGTACCAGGTGACGGCTGCATGTCTGGATTTGGGCATGCACTCCAGATAGGTGCTGTTACCCTCGGCAACCATCATCATCCTCTGCTCTGCTTTCACCTGTAGACCAGCTGAACAGAGACAGAGAAAATTGTCACAAGGTCTGCTCTATATAGAAACCCAAGCTAGTATGCATTACCAGTCAAAAGTTTGAACACCTACTCATTCAAGGGTTTTTCTTTATTTTTACTATTTTCTACATTGTAGAACAATAGTGAAGACATCAAAACTATGAAATAACACACATGGAATCATGAAGAAACTGAAAAAAGTGTTAAACAAATCAAAGTAAATTTTATATTTGAGATTCATAGAAGTAGCCACCCTTTGCTTTGATGACTGCTTTGCACACTCTTGGAATTCTCTCAACCAGCTTCATGAGGTAGTCACCTGGAATGCATTTAAATTAACAGGTGTGCCTTGTTAAAAGTTCATTTGTGGAATTTCTTTCCTCCTTAATGCGTTACAGCCTATCAGTAATGTTGTGACAAGGTAGGGGTGGTATACAGAAGATAACCCTATTTGGTAAAAGACCAAGTCCATACTATGGCAAGACCAGCTGAAATAAGCAAAGAGAAACGATAATCCATCATTCCTTTAAGACATGAAAGTCAGTCAATGCAGAACATTTCAAGAACTTTAAAAGTTTCTTCAAGTGCAGTTGCAAAAACCATCAAGTGCTATGATGAAACTGGCTTTCATGAGGACCTCCACAGGGAAAGAAGACCCAGAGTTACTTCTTAATAATAAGAAGAGACTTGCTTGAGCCAAGAAACATGAGCAATGGACATGAGACTGGTGAAAATCTGTCCTTTAGTTTGATGACTCCAAATTTGAGATTTTTGGTTCCAACCGCCGTGTCTTTGTGAGATGCAGAGTAGAGTGTAGGTGAACGGATGATCCCCGCATGTGTGGTTCCCACCGTGAAGCATGGAGTTGTGATAGTGTGGGGGTGCTTTGCTGTTGACACTGTCAGTGATTTGTTTAGAATTCAAGGCACACTTAACCAGTATGGCTACCACAGCATTTTGCAATGATACACCATCCCATCTAGTTTGCACTTAGTGGGACTATCATTAGTTTTTCAACAGGACAATGACCCAAAACACACTTTACAGGCTGTGTAAGGGCTATTTGACCAAGAAGGAGAGTGATGGAGTGCTGCATCAGATGTCCTGGCCTTCACAATCACCCAACCTCAAACCAATTGAGATGATTCGGGATGAGTTGGACCGCTGTGCTCAGCATATATAGGAACTCCTTCAAGACGGTTGATAAAGCATTCCTCTTGAAGCTGGTTGAGAGAATGCCTGTCAAGGCAAAGGGTGGCTACTTTGAAGAATCTCTAATATTAAATATATTTGGATTTATTTAACACTTTTTTTGGTCACTACATGATTCCATATGTGTTATTTCATAGTTTTGATGACTTCCCTATTATTCTACACTGTAGGTAATAGTGCAAATAAAGAAAAACCCTTGAATGAGTAGGTGTGTCCAAACTTTTTGACTGGTACTGTATGTCTGTGGGGTTGCGGCTTCTGACAGTCTCTGCTCACCTCCCTGTCTGACACACTGTGTCAGAGGGTCCTCCTCATCACCAACCTGGCGAGCGTTCCTCCTTCGATGAGAGGAAACCAAAAAAGACATAATGTTAGATAAAAGTATGCACTAAATGTGAGCATTTATGAGTAGGGCAGGCCTATAGCTACATAGACATGTATTGGACGAGTGGGTACTGAGTATATGAGAGTGAGCTGGCATGTCATAGACTTAAACTTACAACTTTATTTTCCTCTCTATTTTAACAGCATGTTTATTCATGTTTAGTTTATACTGTAGTTCTATACTGTAACTGTGTGAAGTGCTAGCTAGATATACAGTAAGTGTTGGATTATAAGTCTGGGTTGCGTGTGAGCTAAGCGTGTCCACCTGCGTGCAATGGGCATGAAGGGGCTGCAGGCGTGTCCGTCCCAGGTGCAGTAGGGATCTCTGGCCAGACAGCATTCAGTGCAGGACTGGCCGTACAGCTCACACTGGAACAGAGCCAACTGGGCTACACCCTCCGCAGAACCCACAAACAGCCACTGCTGTAGTCACACACACACACACACACACACACACACACACACACACACACACACAAACACACAAAAAGAAAAAAGAAAACAAAGAAGAAAAACACATCATTATAAAATGGCTGAGAGAGCAAATGCCACAACCGTCAGTTATTTCAGGAATTATGCTTTCGATGATACACACTTTCCAAATTCACACACGACTGAGACTGACTGCTACAGAGCATGTTTACGTGTGTTTATGTAGATTCATCATCTCAATGTGCACCAGCCCACTAGGCAAAAACTGGTTAAATCAAAGTTGTTTCCATGTCATTTCAATTAAATTACTTTGGACTAACATGGAATAGACGTTGGATTGGCGTCTGTGCCCAGTGGGATTCCTCATCGCTCTGCGGTTACCATAGCAACCCATGATTAAGCTCTTCTTGGAGATATAAGATGGGGAGCTTTGTGTGTGTTTGGGGGGGAGGGTATATGTGCATCATTCTTACCTTTTTCTTGGACAGTGTCATGGTAGTCACAGGTGACTTGTGCTGTGGCGGGAGAGGGGAAAAGGTGTTAGGGTAAACCAGACAACAGAAGAAACTACAGATATGTCAAAAAATGATCTAAAACTACAGATTTGTCAAAGAAAGGATACAACAAACTTGTACCTGGAAGACCTGCAGCTGCTCCAGGGTGACCTCCTGGGTGACACCGTGTTCTTTAGGGAGGGGGATAGACTTCAGCACCTGGCCTGAGTCTGCAACACAGAGAACACTCCTGCTTGTACTGTACTCAAACACACACTCACGTGCACGCACACATACACAAAACCTATCCCCACACCTGTGCCAATGAACAGGACGTCATACTGTCCGTCCACTGCCTCTACTCGGTCCACGAGCAGTCGGCTGAATTTGTAGTGCACTCCCACCCTGACCAACAGAGGGCGCCCTCCCTGCGGCAGCACTGCTTCCTGCAGCAGAGGGTGGGTACGGCTGAAGAAGATGACGTCATCAGGGTACTCCCGGGTGGAGCTGTAGCTACCGTATGTACTGCTGGGACACTGAAGGGAGAGGGAGAGAGATAGGGAGAGCTGCATTGGCATCAAGCATTCAATGAAATGGAAAGAGTTGGGCAAAACATGGTTAAAGTTGGAATCAAGTTAAGGTTGAGAAGAGTTGTAAAAAGTTGTGCCTTTGGACTAGAATATTTGTTGAGCTTGAGTTGGGTCAAAGATAGTGCTTGTATTCCTTAATTTTGACTGGTAGAGAGCCTCGTTCCCAGCTACATTCAGTATACAGTGGCAAGAAAAAGTATGTGAACCCTTTGGAAATACCTGGATTTCTGAATAAATTGGTCATAAAATTTGATCTGATCTTCAACTAGGTTAAAACAAATAGACAAACACAGTCTGCTTAAACTGACACAAAAACAATAACACGCTTTCATGTCTTTATTGAACACACCGTGTAAACATTTACAGGGTGGAAAATGTGAAACCTTAGATTTAATAACTGGTTGACCCTCCTTTAGCAGCAATAACCTCAACCAAACATTTTCTGTAGTTGCAGATCAGACCTGCACAATGTTCAGGAGGAATTTTGGACCATTTCTCTTTACAAAACTGTTTCAGTTCAGTAATATTCTTGGAATGTCTGGTGTGAACTACTCTCTTGAGGTCCTGCCACAGCATCTCAATCGGTTTGAGGTCAGGACTGGGCCACTCCAGAAGGCATATTTTCTTCTGTTGAAGCCAATCTGTTGTTGATTTACTTCTGTGTTTTGGGTCATTGTCCTGTTGCATCACCCAATTTCTGTTGAGCTTCAATTGGCGGACAGAGAGCCTAATATTATCCTGAAAAATGTCTTGATAAACTTGAGAATTCATTTATCCGTCGATGATAGCAAGCTGTCAAGGCAATGAGGCAGCAAACAGCCCCAAACCATGATGCTCCCTCCACCATACTTTACAGTTGTTGATGTTGGTGTGCTGTGCCTTTTTTCCTCCACACATGGTGTTGTGTGTTCCTTCCAACAACTCAACTGTAGTTTCATCTGTCCACAGAATATTTTGCCAGTAACGCTGTGGAACATCCAAACTTCAGACTTGCAGCAATGGATTATTTTTGGACAGCAGTGGCTTCTTTCGTGGTGTCCTCCCATGAACAACATTCTTGTTTACTGTTTTACGTATCGTAGACTCGTCAACAGAGATGTTAGCGTGTTCCAGAGATTTCTGTAAGTCTTTTTAGCTGACACTCTAGCATTCTTCTTAACCTCATTGTGCATTCTGCATTGTGCTCTTGCAGTCATCTTTTTAGGATGGCCACTCTTAGGGAGAGTAGCAACAGTGCTGAACTTTCTCCATTTATAGACAATTTTTCTTATTGGGGACTGATGAACATCAAGGTTTTTAGAGATACTTTTCTAACCCTTTCCAGCTTTATGCAAGGCAACAATTCTTAATCTTGGGTCTTCTGAGATCTCTTTTGTTTGAGGCATGGTTCACATCAGGCAATGCTTCTTGTGAATAGCAAACTCAAATTTTGTGAGTGTTTTTTATATGGCAAGGCAGCTCTAACCAACATCTCCAATCTCGTCTCATTGATTGGACTCCAGGTTAGCTGACTCCTGACTCCAATTAGGTTTCGGAGAAGTCATTAGACTAGGGGTTCACATACTTTTTCCAACCTACACTGAATGTTTAAATTATACAGTATATTCAATATAGACAAGAAAAATACAATAATTTGTGTGTATAAGCACAGAATGTTTGTCTATTGTTGTGACTAAGATGAAGATCAGATCAAAATTGATGACCAATGTATGCAGAAATCCAGGTAAATCCAAAGGGTTCACATACAGTTGAAGTCAAAAGTTTACATACAGTTAGGTTGGAGTCATTAAAACTTGTTTTTCAACTACTCCACACATTTCTTGTTAACAAACTATAGTTTTGGCAAGTCGGTTAGGACGTCTACTTTGTGCATGACACAAGTAATTTTTCCAACAATTGTTTACATACAGATTATTTCACTTATAATTCATTGTATCACAATTCCAGTGGGTCAGAAGTGTACATACACTAAGTTGTTTGTGCCTTTAAACAGCTTGTAAAATTCCAGAAAATGATGTCATGGCTTTAGAAGCTTCTGATAGGCTAATTGACATAATTTGAGTCAATTGGCGGTGTACCTGTAGATATATTTCAAGGCCTACCTTCAAACTCAGTGCCTTTTTGCTTGACATCATGGGAAAATCAAAAGAAATCATCCAAGACCTCAGAAAACAAACTGTAGACCTCCAGAAGTCTGGTTCATCCTTGGGAGCATTTTCCAAACGCCTGAAGGTACCATGTTCATCTGTACAAACAATAGTACGCAAGTACTATGGGACCATGTAGCTGTCATACCGCTCAGGAAGGATACACGTTCTGTCTCCTAGAGATTAATGTACTTTGGTGCAAAAAGTGCAAATCAATCCCAGAACAACAGCAAAGGACCTTGTGAAGATGCTGGAGGAAACCAGTACAAAGGTATCTATATCCACAGTAAAACAAGTCCTATATCGACATAACCTGAAAGGCCGCTCAGCAAGGAAGAAGCCACAGCTCCAAAACCGCCATGAAAAGCCAGACTACGGTTTGCAACAGCACATGGGGACAAAGATTGTACTTTTTGGAGAAATGTCCTTTGGGCTGATGAAACAAAACTAGAAATGTTTGGCCATAACGACCATTGTTATGTTTGGAGGAAAAAGGGGGAGGCTTGCAAGCTGAAGGACACCATCCCAACCATGAAGCACAGGGGTGGCAGCATCATGTTATGGGGGTGCTTTGCTGCAGGAGGGATTGGTGCACTTCACAAAATAGATTGGGATCATGAGGAAAGAAAATTATGTGAATATATTGAAGCAACATCTCAAGACATCAGTCAGGAAGTTAAACTTTGGTCGCAAATGGGTCTTCCAAATGGACATTGACCCCAAGCATACTTCCAAAGTTGTGGCAAAATGGCTTAAGGACAACAATGTCAAGGTATTGGAGTGGCCATCACAAAGCCCTGACCTCAATCCCATAGAAAATGTGTGGGCAGAACTGAAAAAGCATGTGCAGGCAAGGAGGCCTACAAACCTGACTCAGTTACACCAGCTCTGTCAGGAGGAATGGGCCAAAATTCACCCAACTTATTGTGGGAAGCTTGTGGCAGGCTACCCGCAAGGTTTGACCCATGTTAAACAATTTAAAGGCAATGCTACCAAATACTAATTGAGTGTATGCAAACTTCTGACCCACTGGGAATGTGATGAAAGAAATAAAAGCTGAAATAAATCATTCTCTCTACTATTATTCTGACATTTCACATTCTTAAAATAAAAAATAACTGACCTAAGACAGGGAATTTTTACTTGGATTACTGAGTTTAAAAACTGAGTTTAAATGTATATGTCTAAGGTGTATATAAACTTCTGACTTCAACTGTACTTTTTTTTCTTGCCACTTTAACTTGACGAATCAGAATATGGTGAGTAATGATGGACAGGGAATGACAGCTCATTAGTAGAGAACTTACTGTGCCAGGTCTTGGATAGGGGACCTTTCCTGTGAACTCGGCCCACTTGTACTGCGGTCCCTCCTTGTGGTAGAAGTTTCCCTTGAAGGCCCTTATCACGTCCTGCATGCGGTACACACACACCGCTGAACCATTCAGAACGTCACTGTGGGGAAGAGAGGGGATAGTGTGTCAGTCATTATTACCTTTCAATCAACTGTCAACTGTTTTAGAAAGAAAATCATTTTGAAAATGAAGGCTATTCCATGCGAGAACTTGCCAAGAAACTGAAGATCTCGTACAACGCTGTGTACTACTCCCTTCACAGAACAGCGCAAACTGGCCCTAACCAGAATATAAAGAGGAGTGGGAGGCCCCGGTGCACAACTGAGCATGAGGACAAGTACATTAGAGAGTCTAGTATGAGAAACAGACGCCTCACAAGTCTGCAACTGGCAGCTTCATTAAATAGTACCCGCAGAACACCAGTCTCAACATCAACAGGAGGTGACTCCAGGATGCTGGCCTTGTCCTCTTGCTCAGTTGTGCACCGGGGCCTCCCACTCCTCTTTCTATTCTGGTTATAGCCAGTTTGCAGTGTTCTGTGAAGGGAGTAGTACACAGCGTTGTATAAGATCTTCAGTTTCTTGGCAATTTCTCGCATGGAATAGCCTTCATTTCTCAGAACAAGAATAGACTGACGAGTTTCAGAAGAAAGTTCTTTGTTTCTAGCCATTTTGAGCCTGTAATCAAACCCACGAATGCTGATGCTCCAGATACTAGACTAGTCTAAACTAGTCAGTTGTATTGCTTCTTTAATCAACAACACTTTTCAGCTGTGCTGACATAATTGCAAAATTATTTTCTAATGAGCAATTAGCCTTTTAAAATGATAAACTTGGATTAGCTAACACAATGTGCCATTGGACTCAGGAGGGATGGTTGTTGATAATGGGCCTCTGCACACCTATGTAGATATTCCGTTTAAAAAATCTGCAGTTTCCAGCTACGATAGTCATTTACAACGCCAGTTCGGTGATATATATGTTGAAGAGGGTGAGGCTTAAGTTACATCCCTGTCTCACCCCACGGCCCTGTGTGAAGAAATGTGTGTGTTTTTTTGCCAATTTTAACCGCACACTTGTTGTTTGTATACATGGATTTTATAATGTCGTATGTTTTACCCCCAACACCACTTTCTATCAATTTGTCTAGCAGACCCTCATGCCATATTGAGTCGAAGGCTTTTTTGAAATCAACAAAGCATGAGAAGACTTTGCCTTTGTTTTGGTTTGTTTGGTTGTCAATTAGGGTGTGCAGGGTGAATACATGGTCTGTTGTACGGTAATTTGGTAAAAAGCCAATTTGACATTTGCTCAGTACCTTGTTTTCATTGAGGAAATGTACCAGTTGTTAATAATAATGCAGTGGATTTTCCCAAGGTTACTGTTGACGCATATCAGTCTCTCTCTCTCTCTCTCTCTCTCTCTCTCTCTCTCTCTCTCTCTCTCTCTCTCTCTCACACACACACACACACACACACACACAAACAGGCTGAATCACCTGGATGTGGTAAAGAGTCCGTAGATCAGAGGGTTCTTCTTTTCCTTCCCATCATGGAGGATAAAGATGTCCTCTGGAAGGAGAAGAGAAGGGATACATGTTGCATTAGGTGAGAAACTTGGGTCAAACTGATTATAGGGCTGATTTGCATTATTAAATATGTGACATGACAGGTACAAGGTACATATCCACCCTCCACAGCATAGACAATGTACATATCCACCCTCCACAGCATAGACAAGGTACATATCCACCCTCCACAGCATAGACAAGGTACATATCCACCCTCCACAGCATAGACAAGGTACATATCCACCATCCACAGCACAGACAAGGTACATAAATCCACACTCAACAGCCCCACTTCTGAAGCCCTCAAAAGTAATGGCATGTTCAGTGGAGGGAGGCACAGAGTGCTCTACGACATCTACAAAATGACTGGTGGATCTTCAAAGCACAAGAAATACAATCTTGTGCGGACAGATATGACACTTTTATGATGCCCTGAAGAACACACACGGCCCAAGAAGTTGTTTTCCCCGTACCCTCAGAAGTGCAGATGGGTCTACACTCATAAAGTAAAATAATCCAGAGGTGGGGTGTGCATTTTGAAAGTGACCAGAATCGTGTTCCACACTCAGAGATCCTACAGAAAACCAACTGCAGGAGCACTGACGAGTCCATCACACACCACTATGGCTCAGCCATGTTATCCGGATGCCAGAGGATTGCCTGCCACAAAATATGCTGCACGGACAGCTACAATTGGGCCATTGCTCTTCAGCTGGGCAGAAAAGGCAGCTGAAGAACCAACTGAAGACATCACTAAAGAAGTGTGGGATAAATCCTGCCTCCCTCCAGAATGTTGATGTGGACTGTTCCACCTGGCCAGGCCTATGCCATCAAAGAGTGCAGTTGGACACGGAAAAAAGGACTGAACGTAGTCTGGCAAGGAGACTGGCCTCAACGGCAGATAATGTGCATCCTGCATCGAATTATACAGTTGTCAGCAAACCCACAAGCAGTAGTGGAAGTCATCGTGTGCGTGTGCGTGTGCGTGTGCGCGTGTGTGTGTGTGTGTGTGTGTGTGTGTGTGTGTGTGTGTGTGTGTGTGTGTGTGTGTGTGTGTGTGTGTGTGTATACAAATGTGTTCCTATTTGTGTACATGTGACTAATGCTGTATGGTATGGTGGTACGGCTGAGTGGGCCAACCTAACGAATTCCAGTCAGTAATATGCATATTACATACATAGTATATTAGTATTAGTATTACATACATAGTATATTTCAGTGTGAGAGCTGAAGACGAGCTGATCCTCCATGACCAATCCTCCTACAGCAGGCCTCTCCTGCCCTGCAGCTAGGCCTCTCTGCCTCTCTGTCTCCTATGGCCCCACACTGTCCTCCATCCCTCCCAACCCCATGACACAGATCAACCACTGACCAAATATATGACACATGAACATGTACACAAACAAGACATTGATATGGACTTTTCAGGGAAGCTAGGAACCAATATACACAGCAGTTAGGAAAGCAAAGGCTAGCTTTTTCAAGCAGAAATTTGCATCCTGTAGCACAAACTCCAAAAAGTTCTGGGACACTGTAATGTCCATGGAGAATAAGAGCACCTCCTCCCAGCTGCCCACTGCACTGAGGCAAGGAAACACTGTCACCACCGATAAATCCACTATAATTGAGAATTTCAATAAGCATTTTTCTACGGCTGGCCATGCTTTCCACCTGGCTACCCCTACCCCGGTCAACAGCCCTGCACTCCCCCATTTCTCCTTCACCCAAATCCAGATAGCTGATGATCTTAAAGAACTGCAAAACCTGGACCCCTACAAATCAGCTGGGCTAGACAATCTGGACTCTCTCGTTTTAAAATTATCTGCCGAAATTGTTGCAGCCCCTATTACTAGCCTGTTCAACCTCTCTTTCGTATCGTCTGAGATTCCCAAAGATTGGAAAGCTGCCGCGATCATCCCCTTCTTCCAAGGGGGAGACACTCTAGACCCAAATTGCTACAGACCTATATCTATCCTACCCTGCCTTTCTAATGTCTTCGAAAGCCAAGTCAACAAACAGATTACCGACCATTTCGAATCCCACCGTACCTTCTCCGCTATGCAATCGTCCTAAACGATATCATAACTGCCATCGATAAGAGACATTACTGTGCAGCCGTATTCATCGACCTGGCCAAGGCTTTCGACTCTGTCAATCACCACATTCTTATCGGCAGACTCAACAGTCTTGGTTTCACAAATGATTGCCTTGCCTGGCTCACCAACTACTTCTCTCATAGAGTTCAGTGTGTCAAATCGGAGGGCCTGTTGTCCGGACCTCTGGCAGTCTCTATGGGGGTGCCACAGGGTTCAAATCTCGGGCCGACTCTCTTCTCTGTATACATCAAGGATGTTGCTCTTGCTACTGGTGATTCCCTGATCCACATCTACGCAGATGACACCATTCTGTATACTTCTGGCCCTTCTTTGGACACTGTGTTAACTAACCTCCAGACGAGCTTCAATGCCATACAACTCTCCTTCCGTGGCCTCCAACTGCTCTTAAATGCATTAAAACTAAATGCATGCTCTTCAACCGATCACTGCCCGCACCTGCCCGCCCGTCCAGCATCACTACTCTGGACGGTTCTGACCTAGAATATGTGGACATCTACAAATACCTAGCTGTCTGGCTAGACTGTAAACTCTCCTTCCAGACTCACATTAAGCATCTCCAATACAGAATTCAATCTAGAATCGGCTTCTTATTTCGCAACAAAGCATCCTTCACTCATGCTGCCAAACATACCCTCGTAAAACCATCCCATCGGTCCTCGACTTCGGCGATGTCATCTATAAAATAGCCTCCAACACTCTACTCAACAAATTGGATGCAGTCTATCACAGTGCCATCCGTTTTGTCACCATGGCCCCATATATCACCCACCACTGCAACCTGTACGCTCTCGTTGGCTGGCCATCACTTTCTACTCGTTGCCAAACTCATTGACTCCAGGTCATCTACAAGTCTCTGCTAGGTAAAGCCCTGCCTTATCTCAACTCACTGGCCACCATAGTAGCACCCACCCGTATAACCTGGTCCAGCAGGTATATCTCACTGGTCACCCCCAAAGCCAATTCCTCTTTGGCCGCCTTTCCTTCCAGTTCTCTGCTTCCAATGACTGGAACGAACTGCAAAAATCACTGAAGCTGGAGAACCATATCTCCCTCACTAGCTTTCAGCACCAGCTGTCAGAGCAGCTCACAGATCACTGCACCTGTACGTAGCCCGTCTGTAAATAGCCCATCCAACTACCTCATCCCCATTCTGTATTTATTTATTTATCTTGCTCCTTTGCACCCCAGTATCTCTACTTGCACATTCATCTTCTGCACATCTATCACTCCAGTGTTTAATTGCTATATTGTAATTACTTCGCCACCATGGCCTATTTATTGCCTTACCTCCCTTATCTTACCTCATTTGCACTCACTGTATATATATTTTTATTTTTTCTACTGTATTATTGACTGTATGTTTGTTTATTCCATGTGTAACTCTGTGTTGTTGTATGTGTCGAACTGCTGTGCTTTATCTTGGCCAGGTCACAGTTGTAAATGATAACTTGTTCTCAACTAGACTCCCTGGTTAAATAAAGGTGAAATAAAAACATAAATAAATATTACGCACACACAGTCTGTGTATACACAGTTACATGAACCAGTTGTACAGACAGACATACTGGATGCGACAAACAAACACATGCACACACGTACACAGGAATGCACGCACGCACACGCACGCACAATCACACAAACAGACAAACACACACGCTAGCATACAGACAGTATGTATGGTGGGCTTGTAAGTTGTGGTGTGGTACACAATGAAGCGTATAACTATTCTCACATTCCTCTCGTTCCTGCTGCTTCAGGTGGCCTCGATGAGATCAGTCTGGTGGGAATCTAATCTTACCTCCCACACACACACCCCTGCACACACACGCCGCCGCATAGCCCAGGGCATAACACACAGCAGAGGAGTTTGGGTACACCATGCTGTGGAGACTGCTGGCTGTCTCTCTGTCTCTGTCTGTCTCTCTCTCTCTCTCTCTGTCTGAACAATCATCTCTCTCAAATCCCCATTTTGGGAGTCTCTTTCCTCTACATTTCTTTGTCTTTCACTTTCTCCTCACTCACTCACTCACTCACTCACTCACTCACTCACTCACTCACTCACTCTCGCTCTCTCTGTGTCTCTACCTTTCTTTCCAGAGGGCTCTACCTGTGTCAGTTCCTCTAAACAAAGGGATCTGTTCTCCTGGAGGGTAGATACCCTTGTCTGGCCCGCACCCCTCAGGCTCCAGCCCCTATCCTTCCCAGCCTTATCCCAAAAAACGACCGCTTCTCCTCAACTCCTCACCCCTCCTCTTCATTCCTCCTTCTCACTCCTCTTCCCTCATCAGACTTGGGCTATCTAGGGACTAGGATGTGGGTTCTGTCTTGCATACCCCCTGGCTACACTCACACACATAGGAACTTCCTCTAAATCCCTGAAATCTATAAACCCAAAACAAACTACTCAAGACCTTTTAGTCCTCTGCTTCGGGACCGAGGTGTTCATACCTCAACTATGTGGTCTAATAGTCATTGTGTCCTGGTCCAAACCCATGGTATGACAGTCCTGAATAACAACATTGCAGTGAATTCTGTTGATGGGATTCTGACCAATTACACCTTTTAAATGTTTACATGTTTCTCCCACTGGCCACACATTGGTTGAATCAACATTGTTTCCACGTCGTTTCAATGAAATTATGTTGAACCAACGTTGAATAGACATTGACTTGATGTCTGTGCCCAGTGGGCTATAATTAAACCCATAAAAATGCCACTAAACTCTGATACTCTAAGACTTTCACTTACCATGTCTCTCATAAGCTTTCAATCCAAGACTACTGTTGGAACCACTTCATTCTGACTGTAGGATTAGAAACTAATGTATTCAGTAAATGTTGATGGTTGAGTACTCAACACTGTCAACGATCCCTTTCACCTGTACAAACAGAGATGACCTGCCAGGATAGTTGCTTTTGTCAAAGCTGACACAAGTTTTGCTCAAATATTCCTGTTGAAGTTCCGGCATAGATAACAACCTGACTCAGACTGTGTCCACTCCTCCACCATGAGGGACCCGGACACACACCAGGCGCTCATGGGATTCGTAGTGTTTCTGGCCGACGGAGCATGGCGTAAACTAAACACCGGCGGCATTCTTGGGCTGATGATCTTTGATGATCTTTTCAGCTGCAATATGTCCCGGGGCAGGTTGTTGTGTGGGGATGTTTATGGTCATCCTCCCACTCACTGTCCTGGCTGAGTGTGTGTGTGTGTGTGTGTGTGTGTGTGTGTGTGTGTGTGTGTGTGTGTGTGTGTGTGTGTGTGTGTGTGTGTGTGTGTGTGTGTGTGTGTGTGTGTCATAATGTGTGTAGTTGACTTAGTTTAACCCCGAGAGAAGGAAGGAGGGGGTGAAGTAGGGCTCAGGTTGTTTATTCTACTGTCTGGTTGTCTTTACAAAGAGAGATGTGATAAGGGACCGGTCCTGTCTCTCTGTCTCACTCTCAGCGAGGCCAGCTACTGATCACATCACTTACAGATACACCATGGCCTATATAACCACCCATGGCAGAGTGCACACATAAACATAGACACACACATGCACCCACACACTAATCACCCCATAACACACATGAAAAACAGAAGATGAAACAGCAGAAGAACAGTAACAGACTCTTAACTCCTCTCTAACAGAGACTAAGAGACTTCAGAGCAGTTGCCTGGGCGACCAGGGCTGAAGTACTACAGAGGCAGAGCAGGGTAAATGGACAAGGCTGCTGGTCACCGTGGTAACAGTGTGGAATACCACAAGCCAGGGTGGGGTGGAGTGGAGTTATGCTGGCTGCATGATCAAACACTGGGCCTTCTGTTGGCCAAGCATAGAATCTTCACTTCCATAGCTGTTTCAGCACCAGTACAGTCTGTACAACATTCACTCCCTCCCCCACTGCGGTCTTATTGAGATTGAATACTATTGAAGACATATGATATGTCTGTTGTACTTTAGGATGATTGTCTGTATGTTTGACTTGTTGTATTCATGGTTATGGTCGGTAATCTTATGGTCATGTGTGTGGTCACTGGTAAGTAAGAGTGAGGTAAAGTTGATAGTTGATACTCACGTAGTTGATCAAAGTGAGTC
Organism: Oncorhynchus clarkii lewisi; assembly: GCF_045791955.1. NCBI lineage: Eukaryota > Metazoa > Chordata > Actinopteri > Salmoniformes > Salmonidae > Oncorhynchus > Oncorhynchus clarkii. The sequence continues at coordinate 53,042,216 of NC_092162.1, read as the reverse complement.
TGTATCCCGTCGGATCCAGGGATGGAGCAGACTATACGTGCCTTCTGGAAGGTGCTCCACTTGTTCACCAGACTCCTCTGACCCCCGATGTCATTCTGTACAGATTAGAACAGATGTCACGATCGACATAGACAGCAACTATGATAGAAAAAATATAAACAAACACACATACAGGCAACACACACACACACACGTCAATACCAGCAGACACAACACAGGCACGTAGAGATCTTACCTTGCAGACACGTGCCACTCGGGAGTACAGCACCTTCCCAGCAGCCCCCTCTGCCTCCTGAGCCCGCTCAGTGAAGAACACGTACACCTTGTCATCCTCTGGGTTATCAGTCTCCGCCATCGAGGCCACCTTCACAAACTGGGCATCTGACAGAGAGAGAGAGGAAGAGAGAGAGAGAGAGAGAGAGAGAGAGAGAGAGAGGGAGATAGAGGGGGGAGAGAAGGTTTGCAAATTAGACAGAAGGAAAGAGGGAGAGAGAGAAACAAAACAACAGATCAAACTAGAATGCTATTTGTCCCTAAACAGAGAGTACACAGTGGCAGAATACCTGACCATTGTGCCTGACCTAAACTTAAGGAAAGCTTTGACTGTACAGACTTAGTGAGCATAGCCTTGGTATTGAGAAAGGCCGCCGTAGGCAGACCTGGCTCTCAAGAGAAGACAGACTATATGCTCATGTAACGGATGTAAAACGGGGACGGTCTAAAGTTATACTGTTACACTCACTGCCCACAAAATGAGGTGGAAACTGAGCTGCACTTCCTAACCTCCAGCCAAATGTATGACCATATTAGATAAACATATTTTCCTCAGATTACACAGATCCACAAAGAATTAGAAAAAACAAACCCAGTTTGATAAACACCCATATCTACTGGGTGAAATACCACAGTGTGCCATCACAGCAGCAAGATTTGTGACCTGTTGCCACAAGAAAAGGGCAACCAGTGAAGAATACATATTTCTGTTTATTTATTTTCCCTTGTGTACTTTAACCATTTGCACATCGTTACAACACTGTATATGTACATAATATGATATTTGAAATGTCTTTATTCTTTTGGAACTTCTGTGAGTAATGTTTAATGTTAATTTTTATTGTTTATTTCACTTTTGTTTGTTATCTTCACTTGCTTTGTCAATGTTAACATATGTTTCCCATACCAATAAAGACCTTAAATTGAATTGAATTGAGAGAAAGAGATAGAGAGAAGGGAGAGTTTACAAATGAGAGAGAAAGATCGAAAGAGAGATGAAAGAGAAAGAAAACAAATGACAGAGAATGAAAGGAAAATGTTGTGATGAGTAAGAGTGAAAGAGAGAATGAAGAGAAATGATTTAGTTGTTATTGTTTGATCAAGCTTATAGAGAGGTCCCTACAGAATCCTAGAACGCTGAGACCAAGTTCCTTACCCTGAAGCCAGGTGGAGTCGTACTGCTCGGTGCGGATCACATGACGACTGCCCAGGTTGCGGAAGAATGCCGAGTCTCGACTCATGAAGTCGGAAGAGATCCCAGCGTACAGCTCGCCATCTGTACATGAATACAGACAAACACATTATCCACCATACTATATAGGCCTACCCTATGGAACATCACACATTATCATCAACATCCACCTACAAGGACAGCAAACAGGTTATTTTATTAGTGTGCACTTACTCACACACAAGACATATTCTCACACGTACTGTCATGGTCTTACCAATAATGGCTGTGGCTGTTTTCTGGTGTGGATCGTATGGACACTTTCCCTTCCCACATTCAGTCTCTCCAAATGACAGAGTCTGTCGCTCCGACTGCCAAATAAACATAATTTAATAAACACATTATACACAGCGTGTACACACACACACACACACACACGCACACGCACATGCACACGCACACGCACACGCACACACACAATCACACTGCCACATGACTAGTGTACAGTACACCTGTGAAACTTTCCCAGACTTGTATAGATTAATGAGGTAGTAATGGCTGTAAATATTTGGGTGAACATTTTGTCAAATGCAATGCGAGGGAGGCAGCGCCGCCGGCCGCTCACAGCACAGCCTCCCCTCGTGTTCCTGAGCCCCTTTAATGGGTTTAGTACCTTCTCTCAGAAACCCAGACACCTTTAATGGGTTTAGTACCTTCTCTCAGAATAACACGCACACCTTTAATGGGTTTAGTACCTTCTCTCAGAAACACAGACACCTTTAATGGGTTTAGTACCTTCTCTCAGAAACACAGACACCTTTAATGGGTTTAGTACCTTCTCTCAGAAACACAGACACCTTTAATGGGTTTAGTACCGTCTCTCAGAATAACACACACACCTTTAATGGGTTTAGTACCTTCTCTCAGAAACACAGACACCTTTAATGGGTTTAGTACCTTCTCTCAGAAACACAGACACCTTTAATGGGTTTAGTACCTTCTCTCAGAAACACAGACATCTTTAATGGGTTTAGTACCTTCTCTCAGAAACACAGACACCTTTAATGGGTTTAGTACCGTCTCTCAGAATAACACGCACACCTTTAATGGGTTTAGTACCTTCTCTCAGAAACACAGACACCAACACACTGGGGACCAGAGTAGGGTGGGAAAATAGTGTGTGAAAGAAGATAGCGAGAAAGAGGAAGAGGGAGGGAGGGAGTTTAGCTAAGCATTGTTAAGACATGTGGTAAACACACAGAGACAGATAGGACAGGCTGGTATCAGGGTATAGCGGTACACAGTACAGTACACATAGGTATACCAACAGATAGCGCAGCTATAGGGGTAGACAGCTAGACCTATAGTCAGATAAAACACACGGATATAGGATTTATTGCTATAGGACAGATGTAGAGGGACAGAGAGGGAAAGCTTGAGATAGGCATCAATAGAGTGTGTTTCTCAAACCACTCCGGGTACGCGTGTGTGTGTGTGTGTGTGTGTGTGTGTGTGTGTGTGTGTGTGTGTGTGTGTGTGTGTGTGTGTGTGTGTGTGTGTGCGTGCGTGTGTGTGTGTCTGTGTGAGCGCGCGAGCGTGTGATTTTACCTGTAGGAAGACATTGGTGGGGATGAAGGCACAGCGAGGGTTGAAGGCTCCCGTTCCACACACATATAGGTGGGTCTGGTTGTAGGGCTGTAGCACCCGCAGGAAGTTAGCACACTCCAACTGTAGGGGAGACTAGAAGTTAGCACAGTGTGTGTGTGTGTGTGTGTGTGTGTGTGTGTGTGTGTGTGTGTGTGTGTGTGTGTGTGTGTGTGTGTGTGTGTGTGTGTGTGTGTGTGTGTGTGTGTGTGTGTGTGTGTGTGTGTGTACACCATAACCACTCGCCTCTCGGTCCTTTCCAGCCATCAAACACTCTTGGACCCGGTTTGGACTTGCTGGCCAGTAGAGCTGAAAGAGGAAGTGCCAGTATAAATGTCATGCTACCATGATTAGCCGGTATGATGCCACCTTAGATGACTAACCTCCATAGCATGTTCACTGAGTTAGTCATTTAGGGGCCGTAGCAGAGATCATGTGATAAGATAGAGATGTTTTCATTATCAGTGAATACCAGAGGGAGGAGTAGAATCAGAGACCACCATGTTTCTCACTGTGAAAAACAACCTTATATAAATCAACCATCTGTGACAAATAACATTTCTTGGATGGGAGTTTTATACATTGGCAGCTGAAAATACGCTTCTATGCTCCGTCACATGGACAAAGACATGGAAATGCATAGAAACTACACGAATCCCTGTGCAACATGCAATTCAATTAGTAATATACCGAAAAGGAACTGGGGGTTTGAATGTGGTAGGGAGAAAACATCTAATTAAAGGAGGATATGATTGGTAGTGGACATGGACAAATAGAATGTTGGAGAGAGTGATCACACACACACAGTTCTTCTGTCAGTGTGAGTAATGTGGGCTGGTGGTGAGGGACTCAGGCAATAGGAATGCCTCAGGGGTTGGTTGATCAGAGGATAGCTTTATTAGAGGGCTCATGGCTCCAGTCAAGCTCCTGCCAGGCAGAAATGGGAACAGGGCTGAATGAAACCTTCACTTATACACTACGTGCTACTCTATGAGAGCTTTCCTGTATAAATGTGTGTCTATGTGTATTAGAATGAGAGTCTGAGAGGAAGTGGAAAAGGAGAGAAATTAGGATATGACTGGTAGTGGACATGGTTACATACAGTAGAGAGGTGGACAGAGTGTGTGTGTGGATCTGTGGGTATTAGAATGAGTGTTGGTCTGAAAGAGAGTGGTTGGTTGAGAGACACAGGGGGCTTGATGGAAAGAGGAAGGGAGCCTGGACAGCTGGAGATGGCTTCACCATCCATATTCTCATTACCATCAAATTGGGCTTAATTATCCCTTACATTGCATTAGCCATACACACTGGACAACACACCCTGACTGTGACAGTCATCCAACCCCTTCTCTCACAAGGTTTTCTGAGTTATGGTTTTCCTTAGTTTTCCTTACTGGTGAGTGTAGCTGTACTGTATGAATGAATGTGTTAATGTGATTATATTGAATCTATTACCCTTTTCACACTATCATGCAGACCAGAGCCATACTGTGGTTTGGATAATCGCTTTTCACATTGTCTTTTTCAAATAAGTTCCAACAACTATGGTGGATGTGTCACTAGGCCAGCTCAGTGCAGCTTGGTTAGGTTAGGCTCGGTTGGGCTCTGTAGTGTGAAATGCCCCTATGTGAAAGAAGCCTATAGAGAGCCAGGCAGTCTGACCATGTGTGGGTTCTGTGTGATGTCGTCCAGGCTTGTGGACAGCAGGTTGTCCTTCATGGCCACGTAGAGCCGGCGGCCATCTTCGTCTGGCAGCAGAGAGTGCATGTCCCCCGCCGCCAGGGGCAGGGACAGGAGACGGCCATTCTGGACCAGCTCTGAAAGAGAGAGAGAGAGAAATCCAGAGATTAATACAACAATCAGAAGCACAGTACTGAGGATGTCCTAATATGGACACGGTACAGCAGAGAGGCATGAGGGTACAGTCACAATATGGTACAAAATCAAATATTACAGTTATACTGCATCTGTAATCTAATGACAAATACAACTTGACAGCATGGACAAACCATTTATTGACAGTTTACAATATACAGATAGAAAGGCAGAGAGATCAAAAACACATAGTCACACACCAGCTATAATATCTCAGATGATACACCAAAGACACACACCAGCTATAATAACACACCAGCTATAAAAACAACACACCAGCTATAAAAGTCACACACCAGCTATAATATCTCAGATGATACACCAAAGACCAGCTAAGGAATGGTACTAGGCTGCATCCATCAATCATATGAGTTGTAGTACTCTGTGGCTAGGACTCTGCATAAGTCCAACTCCATTCCACAAACAGACATAATATGACACAGCACAAACCCTGTCCCACAGTGTCTATCACACATTCATCAATTCATTTCTCAAGCACTCTTATCGGCAAAGTCAAAGTCCTAGTCCGTCAGAGAAAAGTAACTAGTACATCTCCAGACAGATAAGACGATAGTGGGTGATTACAACAGGGATACAATGACAGCTATGATAGAGGCTGTACAAGATAGATCCGATAGCTGGATAGCTAAGAGTAGCGATTAACAGAGAATGACAATCGCCACTTCTATCAGTCTACTCTTATTGTGAAACCACACATCTCCCACACAAACTGATCTACACTAACATACAGCAGATGTCTATAAGCTTTGAGATCACATAGGAAGGAATTTTGAGGATGGATTCGTTTACATTCGTCTAACTGTCCTCACACATAGAAGTATCTGTTTCCCTTTAGGAAAGCTTAGCTCAAGCTTAGCTCGCATATGTGTTTGATAGAAGATAGAAGGAGGAGGGTTTGGAGAAGATGGAGACTTAATGACAGACAGTGTCTGGTGGTAAAACTGGAACAGTGAGATTAGACTGATGCCATTGTGATGAAACTGACAGACTGAGAAATGAGACATGACGAGTGTGGAAGAAACGACACAGCTTTGAGAAGAGGAGAAATTGATGAGGAGAAGGCATGAAAGAGAAAAAATAATCAAATGGAGAGTTAATTTGGAGCAGACGGCCTGTTATTGAGGGAAAATACAGAAATAAAATAAAGTGCCATTTGGAGTTCATTGAATCAGTTTCATTTTTTGGGCGAAAGAGGTAGCAAAGATTTATTTTAAAGATATCGGGAGGACTGAGAGTAAGATTGACAAACTGGCACACACACACTCTTGGTTGTTGGAAAACTTGTTGAGTGACACGTCCCAAATATCACCATCAAATTCCTTGATAAGAGTATAACCATCTTATTTGCCAGTTTGTGGCCCACCTGTTAGCTTGTACGATTCTTGCCATTCTTCATCAACGAGCTGTTGCCTACCACAGCACTGCCGCTGACTGGCTGGGTTTTCTAACAGTAACTGAATGCCTCCATGCCTGTCCGCCTGCTTTATATAGCAAGCCACGACTGTGACTCGCTGTCTGTAGGAGCAAACCATTTTCGTGAACAGTGTGGTGTTCCTAATAAACTGGTCATTGAGTGTATACTGTACACTGAGTGTACAAAGCGTTAAGAACTCCTTCCAGACTAAATTCGTTAGGGTATGGACTCTACAAGGTATCGAAAGCGTTCCACAGGGATGCTGGCCCATGTTGTTGCCTATGCTTCCAACAGTTGTGTCAAGTTGGCTGGACGTCCTTTGGGTGGTAAACCATTCTTGATACACACTGGAAACTGCTGAGCATGAAAAACCTGCAGCGTTGCAGTTCTTGACACAAACCAGTGCGCCTGACACCAACTACCATATCCCGTTCAAAGGCACTTCAATCTTTTGTCTTGCCCATTCCCCCTCTGAATGGCACACATACACAATCCATGTCTCAACTGTCTCAAGGCTTAAACATATGCTCTCCTTCATCTACACGGATTGAAATGAATTTAACAAGTGACATCAATAAGGGATCATAGCTTTCACCTGGATTCACCTGGTCAATCTGTCATGGAAAGAGCAGGTGTCCTTAATGTTTTGTGCACTCAGTGTATGTATATACTGCATACTTATACACACACACTGGACTATAGAACCAATGGCCAGAGCACCCATCCTTCTGAGTATATGATGAATACTTCTTATTCAGGGTAACAGAAAACACATTCCTGCCTCTTCCAAGCACAAATCCCCCTTATAGAAACTGACATGTAGTCTCCACACCAACACACATCACACATACACTCACACCACACACACAGACACATACAGACACGCACATTCTTACTGCCACTCTCCTGACTTCCTCCCAACACACCAACCGGCTTAGTTAAAAATCCTGACTTCCTCCCAACACGCCAACCGGCTTAGTTAAAAATCCTGACTTCCTCCCAACACACCAACCGGCTTAGTTAAAAATCCTGACTTCCTCCCAACACACCAACCGCCTTAGTTAAAAATACCACAAAAAGTAGTCAAAATCTGAGATCACAAACAGCTTTTTTTCTTCTAAATGTGTCTAAACTCAGAACAGCCATGTACAGTATTTTCAGTCCGGTTAAACTCAACGTGTTTGTAAAGACAGCAGAGTAGAGGTCTTCTCAGGTCCAACATTTTGGACCTGGACCCGAAAGGACTGGAGGACAATCACACCCGAACCCAAATGGACCCGACGACAACCAGGCCTAGATCCGGACCTGACTCCCAAGAGAGTCAGCCAAGTTGTCACCACTTCCTCCGTAGTCGGTCCCTCTCCTTGTTCGGGTGCCGTTTGGCGGTCGACGTCACCAACCTTCTACCTTCCATTTGTTTTGTCTTTGTCTTACACACCTGATTTCACTCACCCAATTACTTGTTTATTATTTAACCCTCTGTTCCCCATGTTTGTTTGTGAGTGATTGTTCGTTGTACATCGGTCCGTTATTGTGGGCTTGCTGTATTGCTTTGTATTTTGTATATTTTGAGTCCTGCGCCTGACTCTCTACACCAGCTACACACAGGACCATTACAGAATCACTCACCTGGAATTGAGTCAGCAGGAGCAGACGCCGTCCCTGTGGCGGTAGAGGAGCGCGTCCAACAGCACGCAACCATGTTGCAACATCTGGGCACCACCATGGATCGCGTGCTGCAGACGATGGATCGTTGGGAGAGAGGAGGAGGTTTTCCAGTGGCTCCACCAGCCCCACTACAGCAGGTCCCACTGTCCACCCCTCCTTCACCCGGTCCCAGCGGAGTTCGACTCGCGATCCTGAGGGAGTATGATGGGACGGCTGCAGGATGCCAGGGGTTCCTACTCCAGCTGGAGCTCAACCTGGCGACCGTCCACCCGGCTCCTTCGGGGCGTCAGAGCGTGTCCGCCCTCGTCTCATGCCTCTCAGGCAAAACCCTGGAATTGGACCATTATGCAGAGTTCACCCGCCGCTTTCGGGCAGTGTTCGACCACCCTCCTGAGGGTCAGGTGAACGTCTGTTCCACCTGAGGCAGGGGACAAGGAGCGCGCAGGATTTTGCTTTGGACATCCGGACCCTGGATGCCAGCGCAGGATGGAATGACAGGGCCTTGATCGATCACTATCGGTGCAGTCTGTGAGAGGACGTCCGTCGGGAGTTGGCCTGCCGAGACACCACCCTCACATTGGACCAGCTGGTGGACCTGTCCATCCGGCTGGACAACCTACTGGACGTCCAGATCGGGGCCTGTCAGTTCCATCCCCCACTCCGACGCCCATGGAGCTGGGAGGTGCTGTGCTTAGGGTGACCGGAGGAGGGGCCAGTCCCTGCACCATCTGTGGCCGCAGAGGGCACACTGCCTGTCGATGCTGGTGGGGTTCCTCAGGGAGTCGAGGAAGCAGGCAGGGCACTATCGTGTCACCCCAGGTGAGTCGGCACCAGGCTCACCCAGAGCCCCCTGTTGCTCACATACAGTGCCTTGCAAAAGTATTCGGCCCCCTTGAACTTTGCGACCTTTTGCCACATTTCAGGCTTCAAACATAAAGATATAAAACTGTATTTTTTTGTGAAGAATCAACAACAAGTGGGACACAATCATGAAGTGGAACGACATTTATTGGATATTTCAAACTTTTTTAACAAATCAAAAACTGAAAAATTGGGCGTGCAAAATTATTCATTATTATTATTATTTGCAGTGGTCTGATACTCCTTCCATTTCAATATTATCGCTTGCACAGTGCTCCTTGGGATGTTTAAAGCTTGGGAAATCTTTTTGTATCCAAATCCGGCTTTAAACTTCTTCACAACAGTATCTCGGACCTGCCTGGTGTGTTCCTTGTTCTTCATGATGCTCTCTGCGCTTTTAACGGACCTCTGAGACTATCACAGTGCAGGTGCATTTATACGGAGACTTGATTACACACAGGTGGATTGTATTTATCATCATTAGTCATTTAGGTCAACATTGGATCATTCAGAGATCCTCACTGAACTTCTGGAGAGAGTTTGCTGCACTGAAAGTAAAGGGGGCTGAATAATTTTGCACGCCCAATTTTTCAGTTTTTGATTTGTTAAAAAAGTTTGAAATATCCAATAAATGTCGTTCCACTTCATGATTGTGTCCCACTTGTTGTTGATTCTTCACAAAAAAATACAGTTTTATATCTTTATGTTTGAAGCCTGAAATGTGGCAAAAGGTTGCAAAGTTCAAGGGGGCCGAATACTTTCGCAAGGCACTGTATATGTGTTTATTAATTTTCCTGGGTTTTCCACACATTCCCAGCATAAGGCTCTCGTAGATTCAGGCACAGCTGGGAATTTTAATGATCGTTCATTTGCCCATAGTTTAGGGATACCCATTGTTCCTGTGGATATGCCCTTCCCTGTGCATGCCCTAGATAGTCGATCATTAGGGTCAGGACTGATTAGGGAGGCCACCATTCCACTAGACATGGTTACGCAGGAGGGTCACAAGGAAAGAATCAGTCTCTTCCTTATTGATTCTCCTGCTTTTCCTGTGGTGCTGGCCCTACCCTGGGTGGCCTTTCATGACCCCACTATTTCGTGGCAACAGAGGGCGGTCACGAGAGTGCTCAGGGAGGTGTGTAGGGGTTTCCATTGGTGCGAATATGGTGGAAAGTCCAGACCAGGTCTCCACCGTGCGCATCCCCTCAGAATATGCCGATTTGGCTCTCGCCTTCTGTAAGAAGATGGCGATTCAATTACCGCCCCATCGACGGGGGGATTGTGCAATAAATCTCCTGGTAGATGCAGCACTTCCCAGGAGTCACGTGTATCCTCTGTCACAGGAGGAGACGGTGGCTATGGAAACAGATGTCGCCAAATGCCTGGGGCAGGGATACATTCGGCCCTCCACTTCACCTGCCTCCTCAAGTTAATTTTTTGTGAAGAACAAGGATGGAGGTCTGCGCCTTGTATTGACTATCAGGGTATCAATCAGATCACTGTGAGGTACAGCTACCCGCTGCCTCTCATCGCCAGTGCGATCAAGTCAATGCACGGGGCGCACTTCTTCACAAAATTGGATCTCAGGAGCGCTTATAACCTGGTGCGTATCCGGGAGCAGGACGAGTGGAAGACGGCATTTAGTACCACCTCGGGGCACTATGAGTCGGTGGACTTCCTGCCAGATCTTCCTCCCTCACAGGGCAACACCACGATCCTGGTCATTGTGGATCGGTTTTCTAAGTCCTGCCATCTCCTCCCTTTGCCCGTTCTCCCGACGGCCCTACAGACTGCGGAGGCCCTGTTCACACACGTCTTCCGGCACTACGGGGTGCCTGAGGACATAGTTTCTGATCGGGGTCCCCAGTTCACATCCAGGGTCTGGAGAGCGTTCATAGAACGTCTGGGGGTTTCGGTCAGCCTCACCTCAGGTTTTCACCCCGAGAGTAACGGGCAGGTGGAGAGAGTAAACCAGGATGTGGGTATTATTTCTGCGGTCACATTGCCAGGGCCGGCCGGGGGAGTGGGCGGCGTTCATCCAATGGGCAGAGATGGCCCAAAACTCACTCTGACACTCCTCCACTAACCTCTCTCCTTTCCAGTGCGTACTGGAGTATCAGCCGGTTCTGGAACCTTGGCATCAGAGCCAGATCGAAGCTCCTGCGGTGGACGAATGGTTTAAGCGCTCGGAGGAGACCTGGGACGCCGCCCATGTGCATCTACAACGGGCTGTGAGGCGGCAAAAGGCGAGCGCCAACCGCCACCGCAGCGAGGCCCTGGTGTTTGCACTGGGGGACCGGGTCTGGCTCTCGACCCGAAACCTGCCCCTCTACCTGCCCTGCCGGAAGCTGGGCCCGCAGTTTGTGGGGCCATTTAATGTCCTGAGGAGACTGAACGAGGTATGCAACAGTTTACAGCTTCCCCCAGATTACCGTATTAATTCCATGTGTCTCTCCTCAGGCCGGTGGTGGCGGTCCACTCCAGGAGTCTGAGGTGCAGGAGGTTCCTCCGCCCCCTCGAGGGGTCCCCGGCATATGCTGTTCGAGCCATCCTGGAATCGAGCCATACTGGACTCAAGGCGTCGGGCGAGGGGCCTTCAGTACCTCGTGGAGTGGGAGGGGTACGGTCCGGAGGAGAGATGCTAGGGGCCGGTGGAGGACGTCTTGGACCCTTCGTTGCTGCGGGAGTTCCACCGTATCCATCCGGATCGCCCTGCACCTCGTCCTCCGGGTCGTCGCTGCTGGAGCTGCGTGTCAAGGGGGGAGATACTGTCACGACTTCCGCCAAAGTCGGTCCCTCTCCTTGTTCGGGCGGAGTTCGGCGGTCGATGTCACTGACCTTCTAGCCATCGCCAATCCACTTTTCATTTTCCATTTGTTTTGTCTTTGTCTTTCACACCTGATTTCACTCACCCAGTTACTTGTTTATTATTTAACCCTCTATTCCCCATGTTTGTTTGTGAGTGATTGTTCGTTGTACATCAGTCCGTTATTGTGGGCTCGCTATATTGCTTTGTATTTTGTATATTTTGAGTAAAGTACGTTGATTACTCATATCTGCTGTCCTGCGCCTGCCTCTCTACATAGCTACACACAGGACCATTACACAAGTTGCTCTTCTGATGAAGAAATATGTCTTTATATGTTGGCTAGGCCTTCTATAAGTCAATAAATTCACCTTATTAGCATTAAATAAATATGCTAGAAGCTATGCAGAGCCGTGGTTGGGTCCATTCAGGTCTATCAGCCGCTCTGGTGGTAGGTCGGGTCTTCGGGTTCGATCTGTGAAGACCTCTACTGCAGAGTGCAGACATCCTCAGACAAGCTGAAGGAGACAGCAAGGTCCTTAAGACCTTGACCCTGTCAATCTAAATCAAGGAAAACGTTTGACAGATTTTCACAGCACATTCGCCCCATCCTCTCCGCCCCCATGCCATCATGCTACAATCCTCACACTTCCCCTGATATCTGTGGCATTTCTGGGGCGAGTCTCTGTATACCCTTCACCCTCTCTTCCTCTTGTCCTGTGTGAATGTGGATGCCGTGAGTTAGCTTGGCACCAGGAGGACGGGAGTGACCGTGAGTTAGCTTGGCACCAGGAGGACGGGAGTGACCGTGAGTTAGCGTGGCACCAGGAGGACCCAAGCCAGTTGACATTAGAGAACCTCAGTCATGGGAGCCACTGATGGGCGTATATGTGATTAGGGCAAATGTATGGCGTGTGACACAGCTAAGAACATTCCTGCATCAGGAGACACAGACACGCACACAACAAGCGCACACACACACAGACAAGCGCAATTACAGACACACACAGAGACAAATGTGAAAACACACACACTGTGGTTGGAGTCCTTTTTTGGACAGCTGGCTCTTTTCCTCAGACTGGTACTGAGGGACAGTTCTACATTTACTGGGGTGGGCTGGTCCAATATAGGTGAGGGTTGACAAACTTTTTTTTTGCTTTGGGGAGGGTTGTGTGTTTTTTATTGTGCACAGGGAAGGGTAGTGTGTTTTTTATTGTGCACAGGGAAGGGTAGTGTGTTTTTTCCTTGATTTACATTCTCCATTTTGCTGATTTTACTATATAATGTATCCCATATAGCCACATTTCCTCATCTACTTGCATGCGCCTCCTCTATCAAGGTGTTTTGGTACTTCCCTTACGTACTACACCTTTGTATTTAAAAAATATTGTATTTATTTATTATTTTTTTAGGGGTGGATCAGCTTAATATTGCGGAAAGAATATTGGTTCCATCAATGTAATTGTCTGCATCATTTCCAATCCCCCATATATATTTTTGGGGTAAATATATATATCCATACACGCATGCATACATATACACATATATACATACACATACCTATATAGACATACATACTTTTTTAAAGAATATACCTTTATTATTATTCCCCGCAAACCCTTCCACCGATCCCCCAATTGGAGTAAACTAATAAACACTTCTGCTTTTACCTTCAATTTATACATCTTACATCTTACGTACTACACATTACCAGTCAACTGTTTATCCTGTCATCTATTCATGGTGACAATAGTGGTAGGTGGATTGTTTGTCCAGATCTGCAATAGACTATAGTAATCATACCACACACAAAATTGTACGAATCTGCACCAATTTTCAATATAAGTCCACAAGATAGAGGAATAGCTGTCAGACCGGATTCAAAACATAGAATTTTCCAATTTAAATTATTATATAACATTCTTGCAACCAATAGAATGTTGTATATATGGGGGATACAACCATCCCAGCTCTGCAGATTCTGCTGTGAAGAGACAGAATCATTAGATAATTTGTTTTGATACTGTCCATATGTAGCTTGTTTTTGGTTACAGGTTCAGGAATGGCTGAAGAGTGCTGGGTGATTTGAAAGGTCATAGTCAATCAATCAATAACATATGTGGGAACTCCTTCAAGACTGTTGGAAAAGCATTCCTCATGAAGCTGGTTGAAAGAATGCCAAGAGTGTGCAAAGCTGTCATCAAGGCAAGCAGTAGCTACTTTGAAGAATCTAAAATCTAAAATATATCTTGATTTGTTTAACACTTTTTTGGTTACTACATGATTCCTATTGTGTTATTTCATAGTTTTATTCTACAATGCAGGACATAGTTCAAATAAAGAAAAACCCTTGAATGAGTAAGTGTGTCCAAACTTTTGACTGGTACTGTAAGTATTCAGACCCTTTACTCAGTACTTTGTTGAAGCACCTTTGGCAACGATTTCAGCCTTGAGTCTTCTTGGGTATGATGTTACAAGTTTGGCACACCTGTATTTGGGGGGATTCTATTTCATAGTTTTGATGTCTTCACTATTATTCTACAATGTAGAAAATAGTAAAAATAAAGAAAAACCCTTAAATGAGTAGGTGTGTCCAAACTTTTGACTGGTACTGTACATATTTACAAAATTACATTGATGGAAGCAACACTCTATCTGCAATACGGTATAGCTGATCCAGTGCCATTTAAGAGGAGGACTATTATTTTTTAATGAGCATGGACTTATTTCTATTACAGCATATTGGATGAGTGTCATTCATATTCCATTCAACCAGTTCAATATAACAGAGATAGGTTTAGGCTACTACATGATACTCAAATGTTCCTTATACCCATCATGAGGTTGCTGCAACCTAGCCTATGAGTGAAAGTTTACAACGTAGGTGCACACAGGTCGAAAAGGTTGAGGTGACAGTGACATATTCAATACCACCTTGCACACTTTCGCCTGCAACTAGATGATCTAGCGTGTAATAATTAGTCCAGCAGTTGCCAATTCTTGCAAAAGCCCTGTTATTTGAGTGTTTCACTCCATTTGGATCAGTTGTGGATCGACTCTGAACAGATTATAGAAGGGCACAGTAGCAGGCCAGTCTGGCTGTATTTTTACTTCTGATACTGAAGCGCATTCTGCTGTCGATCATCATTCTCCCAAGTCGTCCACATAGATGACATGCTTTACTTGATTGTGGTGTTGAAAACGTAAACCGTGATTACAAGCGCTTAAAGGAATTGATATACAGCTATGCATTTCTTATTGGTTGTGTGTGGTACATTGGCACAGAGACCTGGACAATTCCTGGCATATATTTTATACAATTATAAATACGGTATAGCATCAAAATGTTGAAAATCAGATTTCCCCTAGCTGATCGTTGTCTGCAGCCGGCTCTGATCGTAGTGTAATGACACAGGTAGGGAGAGTGAGCTCATCCGTTGTGGTCTGTGAACACTCAACCTTCTGCACTGTGCCACAAAACCATGCTGAAGTGTTAAAGTCCATATCTACGTTTATAAACACAGGGTTACTACAATTATTGGTATTTATTTTTATGACACCCCCTCCCCCACCCCTGTGCGTAAGTGAGAAAGTGTGTGTGTGGGTGTGAGTGTCTGTCTGTCTGTCTGTGTGTGTGTTTGTGTGACTGAGTTAGGCTGTCTGTGTCTCTACATGGGGAGCCCCTTAGCTGAGTTGTCTGGCTCACAGTTCCCAGGAGGAAGACTTAGTTCGGTGCGCCACTAGAGAGATGAGGAAACCGGGGCACATTTCCTGTGGAAATGGGGTTATCACTTCACCAATTACTGTGCAATTAGAAAGGCAGGACTGGAGATGTCTGGGAAACGGACAAACACACACTCCCCGACATCTGGATTCTTTCACCACTCAACCAGGCACAAGTGGACACCTTGCCCTTTCACCTTTCTGAATACATAGATATAAATCATAATCAGATTGCCTGAGTCCTTGTCTGAGTATTACCGCACACCTTTAGTTCAAGGCTGCAAAACCACTGTCTGCCGTTGTCAAGGGTGCTACCAAGGAAGAGGGGTACTACTTCTCCCCTCAGGTGAAAGGAGAATGTGTCATCATCTAGATGATGAAATTACTCCCAGTCTATGTCACTATGTCGTGTGCGAATCAATCTAAATCATAATGAACTTTCAAACATGGCCGCCTCTCCAATCACTGTACCGGGTAATAATACACCATCACAGGTCACAAGAGCAGCAGGTGAACTGTAAAGGAAACCAGACACGGCAAGCATCATCAAACCCCAACTCTATTATAACCCGCTTGTGTGCGGTTTTCACATGGCTTAACCGCTGAGATTGCTTCATTAGCCTTTTGTATGTGTCGCTATACATTTCACTGAATCTGCAGCAGTAAAATGCCCCTTTTGTGTGTGGGGGGCACAAACCCAATCTCCAGCTGTCATTTATCATTTGGGAAATCAGGCCCAGAGTCTACAAGCGACTGGGATAATTGAGTCATTATAAGTGGGGTGGCAGGCAGTCTAACTCCAGTGTTGGCTGGCTGGCTGATGTGAAGTTTGACTGAATAACTGGGATAATTTAGTCATTAAGGCTAGGAGGGTTGGAGAGAGAGGGACCAGGCAGCCAAGCTGATGGGGTAATCAGCCATGGTGGGGTTAAAAACCAGCTCCATCACATGTGGTCTTCTACGATCTGATCTGGAATCAGGCGCCCCTGACCCGTGAAGAGCAGAGGAAAAGGCAGTCAGGCTATCAGACGTACATCGGAGGTAGGGAGGGAAATGACCAGCACATGGTACTCCCTCTGAGAGTCACTGTCTGTGTGTCGGTGTCTGCATCGGATTGAAACACGCATGCATGTACGCCCAGACAAAGACGCACAGATGCACACATTCACACACCCACACATCTCTGACACCCAGCAATTCCTTTATCACACACACTCTTTCTCCCTCTAACGCACAGGACCAAAGTACCACCTTGAAACACCTTGTATTAAGCACAATTCACATCTGGCAGTACACATCATCAAAATCAGCCAGATTAAGCACTAAAATACAGCAGATCAAAAATGCAGAAAATAAAACCTCTCTCTGTGTTGAGCCACTTTAGCTCTGACTAAACTAAATTAATGAGAAAATTCCCACCTGAGAGTATTTTGAAATACTAGCTTTCCTCCCTGCATAATTTCCTTTTGTACTTTCTAGGCCATGTCCTTTTCAGCCTTGAATCTGATTCTTATTTGTACTTCACAGAGTCTGTGTGATGTCTGGGTGTGTTTAAATGGTGTGAGTACAGACCATTACGATTAGACTATCACTCCCAACTGGGGTTTATTATTGTTGCATTATCAGATATGAGTAGATGGAGCAGCTCAAATATCAATCAGTACTCACTGAGCACAGACCAAAAATCTGTTAGAAGACAGATGAATATACAATCATACACATTCTTTAAAGGAAAAATTAGCACTCTCAACGACACACATCATCTTTACACAAAATCGCACTTTGTCAATCATGCACACAAATCTTCACACAAAACTGCCATACTCTTCCAAACATAGCTGATCGTTTATTATGTAATGGTATGAGGGAAGCAGTTATAGGGACATAGAAGGAACTGTTACAATTCAAATAGACAACACAGTGAGTGGAGAGGAGAGCTATACAAAAATACAGCACGTGAGGCACACTAACAAAGAGAGAGCAGGGTGTGATTGGGAGAGAGAGGGGTTCTGTCTTACCTGAGTGGGTGAACTGCAGGCGAGGCTGGGAGGCTCTCCATGCCCCCGTCAGACTGCTCCCCAGGTGGGCTAGGAGGACCAGGGTCACGAATCGCCACATGGTCTCTCACTCACACACACTCAAAGTCCTGAGACCAACACACACTTCACGAGGAAGGCAAGTGCAGGAAACACAATCACGAGTATATGTGTGTGGGCTCGGAAAGATACCTAGATAAATCTAGTCCAACAAAACACACTACTCCCACTTGGCTTCAGCTAAACAGCTACTGATCAGATGTGTCTCCTCTCATCTCTTCTCTTCGTGTAACTTGTCTCATGCGTCTCTCACTCTGTTGTATCTTTTCTGTTATGTCTGGGTTTCTCCCCTTGTTGAGTTTTGATTCCTCTCCCACTGTACTCTTCTCATCTCCTCTGATCTCCCTCTCTCTCTCTCTCTCTCTGTCAGTGAGTCCTCCTCTCCTCCGTATAGGCAAAGAGGAGGCGGGGGAAGAGTTCCCAAATTACATACACAAACTCCTTCCCTCTTTTTCACTGCTGCAGGAAAACCTACTTTAAATGGGAATAAGACAACTGCTATGTGGTGTGCCTTTCATCTTATTTCTCCTCCCTCTCGCTCTCACTATACCCCCTCTTGCTTTCTTGTCACTTTCACTCCGCTGCATCAAACAGTCCTTTTGTTGGCCTTTGATGTACAGCATTTACTTTTTTACTTTTAAGTATTTTTTCTACCACTTTACTTAAGTACATTTAAAACCAGATACTTTTAGACTTTTACTCAAGTAGTATTTTGCTGGGTGACTTTAATATTCTATTAAGCTATCTTTACTTTTACTGAAGTATGACAACTGAGTAGTTTTCCCACCACTGAGTATTAGTAGAAGTAGTAGTAGTAGTAGTAGTAGTAGTAGTAGTAGTAGTAGTAGTAGTAGTATCAATCAATCAAATATATTTATAAAGCCCTTTTTACATCAGCCGATGTCACAAAGTGCTATACAGAAACCCAGCCTAAATCCCCAAACAGCAAGCAATGCAGATGTAGAAGCAGATGGAGAAGTAGTAATAGTAGTAGTAGCAGTAGTAGTAGTAATACAGTAGTACAGTAGTTGTATTAGTACAGCTGTACCGTAGTAGTAGTAGCTAGTTGTAGCATCGTGATGGTTGATAAAGCATGTAAAACTCAGAATTACAGAAACAGAGTGAGATCAGGACAAAAGCCCTGAACCAGGAGAGACTGAGGAGGGAGACAGTTGTGATGACTGAGGGAGAGACCTACCTGGCCGTGAAACAGCAGGATGATAGATTGAGGGAGTTGGACAGACTCAGACAGCTGGAGACTCTTACCAACCTGGACAAGACCAGACTTGTATTTATTAGCTATAATTGTTTAGATATGTCCCTGTCTATGATTTATGATGTGTTTTAATGTATGCACAGATCTGCACACAAAAATTCCCCATGGGATAATAAAGTAATTGACTTATCTTATCTGATTTTAGGGAGTAGAAGATGAAAGAGGAGGAGAGAATAGTTGGAGAGGAAAGGTGACAGAGTTGGGAGAAAACCTTGGAAGAGATGTATTTGGAGAAGGCACAGAATGAGAACAAGAAGAAGGAGCCTGCTGTGCCTGTGCACGTGCCTAGGCTCATTGTCTACAAGCCGAGGCCCCAGGTCGAGCTCACACCTGACTGTTGGCTCCAGACCCAGAATGACCCAACTCTCGAATCCAGCCAAGATCGAGTCCCAATGTGAGTTATGGGACATTGAGTGTGATGAGCAAAAATGTGTAGACGTAGATGTGGTCTACAGGGGACGGATCATTCCCCTTGAAGAGATCCAAGAGGCCAAGCAGCGGCTCTTCCAGGAGGCTAAGGACGCTGAACACCAGACCAAGGCTGAGACCTACAAAACCTAATGCAGGAACTACATTGACCAGATGAAGAGGAACCCAAAGCCCTTCCTAGTGAGAGAGGAGGAGGAGAAAGAAGCTGAATCCAGTGGCAGTAAGTACTCCAGCCTCATTGCTGAGGCCGAGGAGATGGAGGCAAGTGTCAACGAGGAGGAGGGGAAGGACCTCAGAGAGGAGGAAGGAAGTGTGGAGCCCAAGGGGAACATCAAGCGAAGGAAGGTGAATCGCTGGGTGAACGAAAAGGTTAAAGATCGCTACCAGAAGAGGATTAAGATAACCTATTGCAATGAGGAACACATAGATGACAGAATGATGTACAAGGGGGGCGTATGACATCACACTTGTGGAGCAGAATCAAAGGAACCAGGCAAAGCTGCTGAAGGCTGAACAGAAGAGGCAGAAGCTGGAGGACCGCTGGAGTGGGAGGAGAGGGAACAGAAGAGGCAGAAGCTGGAGGACCGCTGGAGTGGGAGGAGAGGGAACAGAAGAGGCAGAAGCTGGAGGACCGCTGGAGTGGGAGGAGAGGGAACAGAAGAGGCAGAAGCTGGAGGACCGCTGGAGTGGGAGGACAGGGAACAGAAGAGGCAGAAGCTGGAGGACCGCTGGAGTGGGAGGAGAGGGAACAGAAGAGACAGAAGCTGGAGGACCGCTGGAGTGGGAGGACAGGGAACAGAAGAGGCAGAAGCTGGAGGACCGCTGGAGTGGGAGGAGAGGGAACAGAAGAGGCAGAAGCTGGAGGACCGCTGGAGTGGGAGGAGAGGGAACAGAAGAGGCAGAAGCTGGAGGACCGCTGGAGTGGGAGGACAGGGAACAGAAGAAAGAGGCCAAGAAGTTCAAAAAGAGAGAGAAGGAAGATTCCAATTCTAGAGGCAACATCACAACATTGAAAATGGCCAGGGTAAATATTGAGCTGAACTGAAAGGACATGGGAATGAGTAAAACGAGGAAAGACGGTTTTATTTTTTAAAATCATGGTCAAAGTTTTCTGTGGGATGTTCATCACTTGTAATGTTAAGTGTGACCCAAAGATTACAAGTTATATTTTGCTTTAACTAGGCTAATTCTCCTTTACCCTTTCCTGACCTCCTGTTGTCCTTGTATATTTCAGCTTTTGGTGTGCCAGGAGACGCTTGTAAGAATTCAACTCCAGACCACTTCTGTGCTCAAATTATGGGTCTCGACTACTCAATGTCCTTTTAATAATCATAGGGTCTTGGCGCCCCCATGTGGCTCAGACCACTCAGTGGCCAACACCATTTGAGCCAAAGTGCATCTACATTAATTTACCAAAGTGTGTCGCTGCAAGACTGGAAAATAATAAAAACGTTGCAGCTTCTCATGTCCCAAAAACGACCCCTATCCAAAGCACTGCTATATAAAGAACTGGTTAAACTACATTGTCTTGGGACTGGGCACAGGATGTGCATTATCTTGGTTTCGTTGCATGCGATTGAATATTGAACATGAGATTGAATACAACTGCGACCTGGCCAAGATAAAGTAAAGCAGTGTGACACAGACAACAACACAGAGTTACACATGGAATAACATGGAATAAACAATAAACAAGCCAATAACACAATAAACAAGTCAATGACACAGTAGAAAAAAAGAAAGTCTATATTCAGTGTGTGCAAAAGGCATGAGGAGGTAGGCAATAAATAGGCCAATTTAGGCAATTTAGCAGATTAACACTGGAGTGATAAATGAGCAGATGATGATGTGCAAGTAGAGATACCGGTGTGCAAAAGAGCAGAAAAGTAAATAAAAACAGTATGGGGATGAGGTAGGTAGATTGGGTGGGCTATTTACAGATGGACTATGTACAGCTGCAGCAATCGTTTAGCTGCTAAGATAGCTGATGTTTAAAGTTGGTGAGGGAAATATAAGTCTCCAGCTTCAGTGATTTTTGCAATTCGTTCCAGTACTGGCAGCAGAGAACTGGAAGGAAAGGCGGCCAAATAAAGTGTTGGCATTGGGGATGATCAGTGAGATATACCTGCTGGAGCGCGTGCTACGGGTGGGTGTTGTTATCGTGACCAGTGAGCTGAGATAAGGTGGAGCTTTACCTAGCATAGACTTATAGATGACCTGGAGCCAGCGGGTCTGGCGACGGATATGTAGTGAGGGCCAGCCGACTAGAGCATACAGGTCGCAGTGGTGGGTGGTATAAGGTGATTTGGTAACAAAACGGATGGCACTGTGATAGACTGCATCCAGTTTGCTGAGTAGAGTATTGGAAGCTATTTTGTAGATGACATCGCCGAAGTCGAGGATCGATAGGATAGTCAGTTTTTCTAGGGTAAGTTTGGCGGCGTGAGTGAAGGAGGCTTTGTTGCAAAATAGAAAGCCGATTCTAGGTTTGATTTTGGATTGGAGATGTTTAATATGAGTCTGGAAGGAGAGATTACAGTCTAACCAGACACCTAGGTATTTGTAGTTGTCCACATATTCTAGGTCAGAACCATCCAGGGTGGTGATGCTAGTCGGGCGGGCGGGTGTGGGCAGCGAACGGTTGAAAAGCATGCATTTGGTTTTACTAGCTTTTAAGAGCAGTTGGAGGCCACAGAAGGAGTGTTGTATGGCATTGAAGCGCGTTTAGAGGTTAGTTAACAGTGTCCAATAGGCCTACAATAGTTATGTGACAATAAGGGATCACACTATCAACTGTCTGTCTATCACTCACCTGTGGAGGCCATTTGGAGAGAGTTCAAAATAATTTATACAACTATCCAATGGCCGTCTGACCATAATAACCTGCAAATTGATAATAAACCATTAATGGGCCCACTGATCGCCACGATAATTATGTACTGTGTTCAACTTAATTTTTAAGCGTTTTTGCATATAGGATTAATTATCAACATGTAGGTCTCTTGTCACCTGTGCCGGTGGACGAAGGACAAGTCGGGGTCGGACAAGAAAGTCGCACACCAAAGCCACTTCTTTACACAAAGTCATATCTGAGCTATCTTACTCACCATTTTACTGCCCTTTGGAATGGGGTATGGGTGACACTTGTAGGCAGCAGATGTTATAAGGCCTAATACAATCTAGGAATGGGAAACGGAACATGCAGAAAGGAGGGATGATAGGACCATAGAAAGAACATGCAGAAAGGAGGGATGATATGACCATAGAAAGAACATGCAGAAAGGAGGGATGATAGGACCATAGAAAGAACATGCAGAAAGGAGGGATGATATGACCATAGAAAGAACATGCAGAAAGGAGGGATGATAGGACCATAGAAAGAACATGCAGAAAGGAGGGATGATAGGACCATAGAAAGAACATGCAGAAAGGAGGGATGATAGGACCATAGAAAGACGCTCAAGTGCGCGCTCTTCGGCAGCTGTGTGTGTGTGTGTGTGTGTGTGTGTGAGTGTGTGTGTGTGTGTGTGTGTGTGTGTGTGTGTGTGAGAGAGAGAGAGAGAGAGAGAGAGAGAGAGAGAGAGAGAGAGAGAGAGAGAGAGAGAGAGAGAGAGAGATAGATTGTCTAGGATGCTTAATGGGATGTTTTATTTGATAAATTTGAATAAGTGATGGAAGAACAGGCATGGAATCATGAGAGAGAGAGAGGCCTTCTCATGGCAAGTAGTGTCCCCTTAAGCGAGATTTGGTTTAGTGGCCTCCCCTCTTGATGGAGGAGAAAATGTTTTACTTTTTAAAGTTAATTTCCTGCAATTCTACCCATTTTGCCACAGTGCGGAGAAAGATTTTTTCAGTTTTAAAGCTAATTACCTGAAATTATAAGCCTTCTGACATGAATTATGCCATGTTAATGATATCTGAGTGAGAGTGACTAACAAAATCAGTGGGGCCCACTGGAGGTCAGGGCCCCTGGGCACGTGTCCTGCGTGCTTGTTCAGTATTCGGCCATGATTATTACAAATCAAATTTATTTATATAGCTCTTCTTACATCAGTTGATATATCAAAGTGCTGTACTGAAACCCAACCTGAAATCCCAAACAGCAAGCAATGCAGGTGTAGAAGCACAAGTTTAGATAGCTGGCTAGACTGATATTGAGCCCCACGAACTGAGTTCTTAAAAATCAAATCAAATTGTATTTGACACATGCACTGAAAACAAGTGTAGACCTTACAGTGAAATGCTTATTTACAAGCCCTTAAACAACAATACAGTTTAAAGAAAAATAAGGAACAGCAGTAAAATAACAATAACAAGGCTTTATACAGCGGGTACCTGTACAGAGTCACTGTGCAGGGGCACTGGTTAGTCGAGGTAATATGTGCATGTATGTCGGGTTAAAGTGACTATGCATAGATAATAAACAGAGAGTAGCAGCAGCGTAAAGGGGGGTCAATGCAAATAGTCCAGGTAGCCATTTGATTAGCTGTTCAGGAGTCTTGTGGCTTGGGGGTAAAAGCTGTTAAGAAGCCTTTTGGACATAGACTTGGCGCTCCTGTACCGCTTGCCGTGCGGTAGCAGAGAGAACAGTCTATGACTAGGGCCTTGCTCTGACACCTGGTATAGAGGTCCTGGATGGCAGGAAGCTTGGCCCCAGTGATGTACTGGGCCGTATGCACTAGCCTCTGTAGTGACTTGCGGCCGAGCAGTTGCCTTACCAGGCAGTGATGCAAACCAGTCAGGATGCTCTCGATGGTGCCAGTACTGCATGGAATTACTATTCATGTCTAATCTATTTTCTTGGTTATATTATATAATATTCTATATGGTTTATATATTAGAGAGTACTAGGCAAAAATATGTCTAGATGTTCATATGCTTTTATTTTGTCGTTTTTTTTGGGGGGGGGGGGGGGGGTTGACTTCATAGGTGACTTCAGTCGGCAGTGGGAATGGCCCATCTTCTTGACTTTCCAGAAGCAACAAAATGTCAGAAACATAGTTCAGACAGATAACCTGACCATGGGCTTGGTGTTTTTCATCTGTGGGAGTCCAATAATTTTGGGCGCTGGTGAATCAGGGCAATTCGTGTCGTTTCGAGAAGGAAATTAAACGCAGAAATTAAAATCAGTCTCAGTCTTCCCAGCCAGTCACTGACTACAGATACTCGTTGTGTTTACCCGCCTCCAAACCCCCTCTCTCCCTCATTGGGCGGCTCAGGGAAAGAAGAGCTCATATTGGTTCAATATAGTTTCACTCGTCAAGGCTAAAAATAGCCTGGTATATAAACCCGCCGTTTGACTGCACAGGGCTACTAAACTGGTCTCAGTGGTGGAGGCTGCGAGAGAACCGTCCGAGAATGAAAAGGCGGCGGAGGCGCAGGATTTTCCAGTTCTAGCCCACGTCACCGCTCCGCTAATGCCTTGCGCAAGAAAGAGCGAAGCTGTGCAATACTTCGGCCTTTTACGAGATGTGTGGTGTGACCGGCTAAGGGGGTGGGGGCTCGGTGACGAGGTTTCTTCCTTTTTAGCAACTGTGTCAGATTTTTCTGCTGCAATGGTTGTCTGTTGTATATTTTCAGAACTTTTCAGTTGCATCCTTGAAAGCAGATTGATATTGAAGCTCGAAGCAGACTGAATTGTCTCAACGGTAGAATAACCAGGTTTCCATCCAACCTTTTTATGCGAGTAAAGTGGCCTACATGTCGGATAAATAAAATGTCATGACAGGCCTGATGGAAATATCGACAAAATAAAATAGGCTACACAAAGTGGGATCTTTTTATGTCGATACAATGAATTATGCGAACAATTGCGGTGGACACGCTTTTATGTGCAACTATTGATATAATAACCATGATCATATTGAAGTAAACGTGGAACACTATGATTCGGAAATCGTGCAGTTTATTAGCCTACAGATAAAATACATGATGATGAACTTCACAGGGTGGTTGGTGAAAGTGTGAGGAGTTTGAGGTCCCTTTCCAGTAAATATGGAGGGTATTATTCTGGTGACATGATGATCGACGCTTGGCTGACATTTGACAAATTAAAATAATCTCGCTCTTTTGTCCATAGTCATCTCATAATATAGGCTATACCCGCACTGTATCTGCGAGCTGTTGGATATACGCGACTTGCCTATACCAGAGTGGGCACATTCTATGAAATATTTTAAATGACAAATCAATCAGTAGAGTTGAAAATGCGATGGAAACCTATTTAACTTGTATTTTTTACTCGGTACATGGAAATTTAACAGCAAAAGTTATTTTTATGTGCACTAAATCATCACGCACAGGCTTTTATCCGCAACAAAAATCATACCCCCCCAATGCTAACCTCCCCTGTTATTGTAGGGGGGACCCGGGATGGTAGTAACACAGGATAGTTGTAACACTTGCAATTCCTTTTTAAAAATGTATTTAATGAATTATCCAAAATGATCAACAACTTACATCCATCCCTACATCAAACATGTCTAACAAAACAAAACACAGGTATAAACAAAATACTAAAAACATACAAAAAAGAAAAATCATAAAATAGAAAAAATAAATATATATATATGTCAATTACATTAAAATAAATATATTAAATTAATAATGTAAAAGATATGTCAATTAATGTGCAATTGTTTGAACAATTCCACAAAAGAGCTTAATGTGGGGAAATATTGTGCAGGAAACATATTTTCCAGGACATTAAAGCTTGTTGGTGAAACCTAGCCAATTTAACAGGTCATCTTTCAGGGATATAATTACATTTCAGTAAAAATTGGAGACCTCTCAACTTATTAAACACATTGTTTGGAATGCCGAACCTGCCCTGAATGACAGATCACCACTGGGAATGACATATGGAATATTGACAAGACAGGAATAACCATAGTACAAACGTGGCAATGCAATAGGAAATTCTATCCCCCCAACAATTGTTTTCCCATGCAAAAGGTAAACCAGGTCCACTTTGTACGGGATTGATCAATTGGATGTGTTGGAAGTGGAAATGGATCTTGCTGGATGCAGGAGGATGACTTCCTCATTTTCCTTGAACACTTCGCCAAACATACCAATGTCAGCCTGGAAAGGAAGGTGGTCCTTCAACCACAACTCACACCTGTCAATCAGGGCCATTCATTTCTGTAGGCGCTCTGGTATAGTCTTGCTTTCTTTCTTTCCCCCCACACTCACACAAGCTCCAGCTCCTGGAAAGGAGTGTGTACGGGCCATTGAAGAAAATGGTGAACTCTGCCAGTGATGCCTGGATGAGGATGAAGCCCGGAAAGACCATGACCATATATGACATTCCAGGCATTGTCAAAACAACACTTCCAGGTGCCACAACACCCATCAATGTACAGTCTGGGTTCAGCTGCACTGGCATTTGGCCATACAACCCTGATATATTTCAGGAATGTGACTTTGTACCCTCACTTGTCACTGATCACCCTGCTCCAGCTGACACACTGGCCTTGCCAGCTTCCTCCCAGGTCACCTCTTCAGCCACCACTCAGGCCACTGTGCCCACTGCCTTCCAGGCCACCTCTCCAGCTGCCTTCCAGGCCACCTCTCCAGCTGCCTTCCAGGCCACTTCTCCAACAGCCTTCCAGGCCACCTCTCCAGCTGCCTTCCATGCCACTTCTCCAACAGCCTTCCAGGCCACCTCTCCAGCTGCCTTCCAGGCCACTGCTCCAACAGCCTTCCAGGCCACTTCTCCAACAGCCTTCCAGGCCACTTCTCCAGCTGCCTTCCAGGCCACTTCTCCAACAGCCTTCCAGGCCACCTCTCCAGCTGCCTTCCAAGCCACTTCTCCAACAGCCTTCCAGGCCGCCTCTCCAGCTGTCTTCCAGGCCACCTCTCCAGCTGCCTTCCAGGCCACCTCTCCAGCTGCCTTCCAGGCCACTTCTCCAACAGCCTTCCAGGCCACCTCTCCAGCTGTCTTCCAGGCCACCTCTCCAGCTGTCTTCCAGGCCACCTCTCCAGCTGTCTTCCAGGCCACCTCTCCAGCTGCCTTCCAGGCCACTTCTCCAACAGCCTTCCAGGCCACCTCTCCAGCTGTCTTCCAGGCCACCTCTCCAGCTGTCTTCCAGGCCACCTCTCCAGCTGCCTTCCAGGCCACCTCTCAAGCCACTTCACAGGACACCTCTCCAGCTGCCTTCCAGGCCACTTCTCCAACAGCCTTCCAGGCCACCTTTCCAGCTGTCTTTCAGGCCACCTCTCCAGCTGTCTTCCAGGCCACCTCTCCAGCTGCCTTCCAGGCCACCTCTCAAGCCACTTCACAGGACACCTCCCCACATACCAGGATGTGATGGGAAAAACCTGATTACTGTTCTGATTACAACCCAGTTGATGTATGCCCCTTCCCAAAACCAGGGTGCAGGAAAATTACAACAAAAGGTAGGAAGATACATCCACCAAGCAGTCACTGGAAGAACAGCATAAAAAGTAAAGCACTCAGAAGACAAAAATACAATTCGTTGCCGAAAAAAAACTGGAAAGAAGCAAGCCAAGACAAACCACACTGAACAATAACAAAAAAACTGGAAAGAAGCAAGCCAAGACAAACCACACTGAACAACAACAAAAAAACTGGAAAGAAGCAAGCCAAGACAAACCACACTGAACAACAACAAAAAAACTGGAAAGAAGCAAGCCAAGACAAACCACACTGAACAACAACAAAAAAACTGTCCTGCATAAGAAAAAAAGCCAAAACAGAGCATATTGATGCAGAAGATTCAAGTCCCTCCAACGAGGAAAACTTCTCCATTGTGTGCATGGAGCACTTTAAACATTCCAAGTCCAAGGAGGTCTGGGTGCAGTGCTGAGAATGCAAAATATGGTCCCACCAAGCCTGTACCCCATGACAGCACTGTCACAACTGTAACTCTGATTAAGCGAAAATGTCCAACATTTAGTCACACACACACGCGCAGAGACACGCACACACACACACATACAAACAGACACACCACAAACATTCAGGTGTTTAGTTTAGCCTAGTTGTTGTTTGGTTGAGAAAGACCATTTAGTGGAGGGTAAAATAACAAACACTTTATTATTTGTATTTATTATTATTTCTGCCAAACAAAATGTTAAACATGGCAATGTGGCTCTCATGGTCTCAATAAAGTCGTTCAATAATTAGTTGCATGTCATGATTTATGCACTTTTCATTATGTTACATTCTGTTCATCCCAAGCACTGTTATAACTAACCCAGAACATGGGGTAAATTGTAACACTTCACTCCTCGTATTTATGACAACACCATGCATTTGCAGATTTACATATACAGTTGAAGTCGGAAGCTTACATACAACTTAGCCAAATACATTTAAACTCAGTTTTTCACAATTCCTGACCTTTAATCCTAATAAAAAAATCACTGACTTAGTTCAGTTTGGATCACAACTTTATTTTAAGAATGTGAAATGTCAGCATAATAGTGGATACAATGATTTATTTCAGCTTTTATTTCTTTCATCACATTCCCAGTGGGTCAGAAGTTTACATACACTCAATTAGTATTTTGTAGCATTGCCTTTAAATTGTTTAACTTGTGTCAAATGTTTCGGGTAGCCTGCACAAGCTTCCCACAATAAGTTGGGTGAATTTTGGCCCATTCCTCCTGACAATGCTGGTGTAAATGAGTCAGGTTTGTAGGTCTCCTTGCTCGCACCAGCTTTTTCAGTTCTGCCCATACATTTTCTATAGGATTGAGGTCAGGGATTTGTGATGGCCACTCCAATACCTTGACATTGTTGTCCTTAAGTCATTTTGCCACAACTTTGGAAGTATGGTTGGGGTCATTGTCCCTTTGGAAGACCCATTAGCAACCAAGCTTTAACTTCCTGACTGATGTCTTGAGATGTTGCTTCAATATATCCACATAATTTTCCTATCTCATGATACCATCTATTTTGTGAAGTGCACCAGTCCCTCCTGCAGCAAAGCACCTCCACAACATGATACTGCCACCCCCGTGCTTCACGGTTGGGATGGTGTTCTTCGGCTTGCAAGCCTCAACCTTTTTCCTCCAAACATAACGATGGTCATTATGGCCTAACAATTCTATTTTTGTTTCATCAGACCAGAGGACATTTCTCCAAAAAGTACAATCTTTGTCCCCATGTGCAGTTACAAACCGTAGTCTGGCTTTTTTATGGCGGTTTTGGAGCAGTGGCTTCTTCCTAGCTGAGTAGCCTTTCAGGTTATGTCGATATAGGACTCATTTTACTGTGGATATAGATACTTTTGTACCGGTTTCCTCCAGCATCATCACAAGGTCCTTTGCTGTTGGTTCTGGGATTGATTTGCACTTTTCGCACCAAAGTACATTCATCTCTAGGAGACAGAACGCGCCTCTTTCCTGAGCGGTATGATGGCTGCCTAGTTCCATGGTGTTTATACTTGCGTACTATTGTTTGTACAGATCAACGTGGTACCTTCAGGCATTTGGAAATTGCTCCCAAGGATGATCCAGACTTGTGGAGGTCTATAGTTTGTTTTCTGAGGTCTTGGCTGATTTATTTTGATTTTCCCATGATGTCAAGCAAAGAGACTGAGTTTGAAGGTAGGCCTTGAAATACATCAACAGGTACACCTCTAATTGACTAAAATGATGTCAATTAGCCTTTCAGAAGATTCTAAAGCCATGACATACTTTTCTGGAATTTTCCAAGCTGTTTAAAGCCACAGTCAGCTTTAGTGTATGTAAACTTCTGACTTCAAATAATAACCTCACCAATTTGTAAAGGACAGGTGTAGGTTGTTTGTATCAAGTTTTTAATACACTACCATAAATGATCTCTGAGAAACTGACGAAAAGCTGAAAAGTGTTACAACCAACCCGTCTCTCCTAATAATGAGAGGTTAGGTAGCATGCCTTGGGGGTATGATATTTGTGCATCTGTAACTTTCTCACTCATCCTTATTCATGATTCATTCAGGATTATCCCTAATCATTGTAGCATCCACATTAATGTAGAATTGTTGAGAAACATATGCTATTCTTTTTTACAATAAAAGTGACTCCATAATGACACAATACATTATGTACCATTAATTTCTATTGTGCACAAAATAATGTGAAACACAACGAAAACAAACAGAAAATGCATCCAAGAAATGTGTAGAGTCACAAGCATGATGTAGTCATTGTGTTTTATGATTATGGAACCAAATGCATTCGGAAAGTACTCAGACCCATTGACTTTTTCCACATTTTGTTACGTTGCTTTTTCCCCTCATCAATCTACACACAATACCCCATATTGACAAAGCAAAACAGGTTTTTAGAAATATTTACAATTTTGTTTTTACATTTACATAAGTATTCAGACCCTTTACACAGTACTTTGTTGAAGCACCTTTGGCAGCAATTTCAGCCTCGAGTCTTCTTCAAATCAAATCAAATGTTATTAGTCACATACACATGGTTAGCACATGTTAATGTGAGTGTAGCGAAATGCTTGTGCTTCTAGTTCTGACAGTGCAGTAATATCCAACAAGAAATCGAACAATTCCACAACAACTACCTAATAAACACAAATCTAAAGGGTTGGAATAAAAATACCTACATATAAATAAATGTATGAGCTATGACCAAACGGCATAGGCAAGATGCAATAGATGGTATAAGATACAGTATATACGTATGAGATGAGTAATGTAAGATGTGTAAACATTATTGAAGTGGCATTATTTAAAGTGACGAGTGACCAATTTATTAAAGTGGCATTTGATTTGAGTCAGTATGTTGGCAGCAGCCTCTCTGTTAGTGATGGCTGTTTAACAGTCTGACGGCCTTGAGATACAAGATGTTTTTCAGTCTCTCAAATCAAATCAAATGTATTTATATAGCCCTTCGTACATCAGCTGATATCTCAAAGTGCTGTACAGAAACCCAGCCTAAAACCCCAAACAGCAAGCAATGCAGGTGTAGAAGCACGGTGGCTAGGAAAAACTCCCTAGAAAGGCCAAAACCTAGGAAGAAACCTAGAGAGGAACCAGGCTATGTGGGGTGGCCAGTCCTCTTCTGGCTGTGCCGGGTGGAGATTATAACAGAACATGGCTAAGATGTTCAAATGTTCATAAATGACCAGCATGGTCAAATAATAATAATCACAGGCAGAACAGTTGAAACTGGAGCAGCAGCACGGCCAGGTGGACTGGGGACAGCAAGGAGTCATCATGTCAGGTAGTCCTGAGGCATGGTCCTAGGGCTCAGGTCCTCAGAGAGAGAGAAAGTTTGAGAGAAAGAGAGAATTAGAGAGGGCATACTTAAATTCACACAGGACACCGGATAGAACAGGAGAAGTACTCCAGATATAACAAACTGACCCTAGCCCCCCGACACATAAACTACTGCAGCATAAATACTGGAGGCTGAGACAGGAAGGGTCAGGAGACACTGGGTCCCAGCTTTGTTGTACCCGTACTCCTCCCATTCTTCTCTGGAGATCCTCTCAAGCTCTTTCAGGTTGGATGGGGAGTGTCACTACAGAGCTATTTTCAGGTTTCTCCAGAGATGTTTGATCTGGTTCAAGTCTGGGCTCTGGCTGGGCCACTCAAGGACATGAGACTTGTCACAAAGCCCCTCCTGTGTTGTCTTGGCTGTGTGCTTAGGGTCGTTGTCCTGTTGGAAGGTGAACCTTCGCCCCAGTCTGAGGTCCTGAGTGCTCTGCAGCAGGTTTTCATCAAGGACCTCTCTGTAAATTGCTCTGTTCATCTGTCCCTCAATCCTGACTAGTCTCCCAGTCCCTGACGCTGAAAAACATCCCCACAGCATGATGTCGCCACCATCATGCTTCACCGTAGGGATGGTGCCAGGTTTCCTCCAGACGTGACGCTTGGAATTCAGGCCAGAGTTCAATCTTGGTTTCATCAGACCAGAGAATCTTGTTTCTCATGGTCTGATAGTCCTTTAGGTGCCTTTTGGCAAACTCCAAGCAGGCTGTTATGTGCCTTTTAGTAAGGTGTGGCTTCCGTCTGGCCAACATAAAGGCCTGATTGGTGGAGTGCTGCAGAGCTGATTGTCCTTCTGGAAGGTTCTCCCATCTCCACAGAGGAACTCTGGAGCTCTGTCAGAGTGACCATCTGGTTCTTGGTCACTTCCCTGACCAAGGCCCTTTTCCCCCAACGTGTTCTTTTGGACCTTCAATGCAGCAGACATGTTTTAGTACCCTTCCCCAGACCTGTGCCTTGACACAATCCTTTCTCTGAGCTCTACGGACAATTCCTTCGACCTCATGGCTTGGTTTTTGCTCTGACATGATCTGTCAACTGTGAGACCTTATCTAGACAGGTGTGTGCCTTTCCAAATCATGTCCAATCAATTGAATTTACCACAGGTGGACTCCAATCAAGTTGTAGAAACATCTCAAGGATGATCAATGGAAACAGGATGCACCTGAGCTCAATGTCAAGTCTCATAGCAAAGGGTCTGAATGGTTATGTAAATAAGGTACTTCTGTTTTTTTATTATTAATACATTTGCAAAAATGTCAAAAAAACTGTTTTTGTTTTGTCATTAAGGGGTATTGTTTGTAGATTTACGAGGAAATGTTTTTATTTAATCCATTTTAGATTAAGGCTGTAACACAACAAAATGTGGAAAAAGGGAAGGTGTCTGAATACGTTGTGAATGTTGTATAATTTTTATCAGTTTAAATCCAAAGTGCGGGAGTACCAAAACAACATTAACATTTGAACTGTTCCAATACTTTTGTAGCTCACTGTATCTGTAAAGCATTTTGTAACATCTGCTGATTTAAAAAGGTTGTTGTAAAATAAATTGTGTGATTAATTGATTGTCAGGTGATACTTTCCTTCAGCCCTTGTAGGTGGTTCTCAACCTTTAAAGAAACTGTCCAGTGTTTTCAGATTTCTATAAAGTATGACCTTTAATTATTTACAATATGAGTGAAATAGTGTTCCTTCCAAAGAAAACAGTAATTAAGTATGTTAAAAGGCAGCTGTTCTGTGTTGGAATGGTGTGGGCATGAAATATTCATAAGAGTAGACCACTGACTGGCCAGCTCAGCCAATGACACCATGTTATATGAGGAAACAGCAAAAAAAATTTAAACGATCTGTTTGGGATATGTGTTTTTCTCCAATTTATGCTTTGGCCACGAGGCAACAAAATTATTTGGGTATGAGTTAACAGAATATGAACTGGACAGTTACTTTAAAGGTAAAAAATAGATTTTCCTGTTTTATATTTCCACACTGAGGTTGGAATAACACCGTGAAATGGTGAAAATTTATAATGCCCTTTTATTGTAAGAGCTGTTTGAAAAGACTGCCTGAAATTTCATCCTGTTTTAGTGGGAAGGGTCGTGTTCGAGAGCATCGAAACCGTGATGTATCATTGGTAAATTGTGACCGACTGATAATATTGAGTAGTTATTTAGGATGCCAAGTGATTTGTAGATCAGTCTATCTGGACACTCCTTTAAAGTCGGCAGCAATGTCGAATGCACCCTTTGGGCTTGTTCGAGTGGTAAACCGAAAGCAACCTACTGTAGACCAAAGTCGAGGAGTGAAGTCGGGGGAGGTGCACTCTGCGACAGCCGAGAGTCAGACACCGATGTGGTTTCCCAAAAGCACGGCTCAAAAAAGCATGCACGGCTTTTCTTTATGTCAATATTAACATGTCTCCAATCCCCATATCACACAATCACAAACTGACAAGTGTACATTGTACAATCAATTGGTTAGAGAACGAGCCTCATATCACATTCACTTGAACATATCCACTGAATACATGAATTGCAGCCAAGTTCCTGTTTCAGTCACATCATTGGTCACGTTCAGGTGTCAAACAAAAACACCCTAATGATTGGTTGACAATAGAGCCTCCCACAATGCAGGTGTTGGCTGCAGGAAGAAGTTGAAGAGCAACTGCAGAGATGTGCAGTCAAAACGTCATTACCTTTGATCACATGCTTTGTGCTAAGTTCAACATGCAGGCTGGACAATTTTTATCCCCATAATGCAACACTTTGAAAGGCAGTGACCAATGATGATCACCAAATTGACCAAATGTTCCACTCAAACACACCCATTGACTTTAAGTCTTCCATGGTGACATCAGCATGCAAAACATTTAGACCAATAAGAGTTCCTAAACTCTATGCCAATAACAGCTCATTTCCCCCTCCCCACTCAGATCACTTCGACAGTCCAATGAAAATGATTGCTTGAGAAACTACCCTTTGCTAAGAAACTGTTTCTTTTTGACTATTTTCATTGAGAACAATCACAAAAGGTACTTTTGAAATGATTTGATATATAGATAACAGCTGCACTGGACCGTAACATCTCTGAAAAGCATCCTTGCACGACAAAGCAAATTGTAGCCCTTCAATTCCCACAACAAAAAAGGAAATGTGTTATAGAAAGTAATTTATTACACAATGTAACCAAGGCTAGTTTACAAATACAGTTCCAGTCATGTATGTGTATACATATGAATATACCCACGTCTTATATTTACAGATTTGCATACAACATGTTTTCCTGTTTATTCATTTCAACACTTACTTTACGGTTTCACATCCAAAAACTAAAATGATTTGTACATAAGAGACTTAAAGGAGTTCAGCCCTGTGTGTTCCAAACAAAGAAACGGCAGCCAGCCCAGAGTCCAGGCAGACAGAGCACTTGACTGGCAGTCCAGAGGCCAGCCCTTCTCACGACTGCCCCAACAACAGCATTTGGCAGGTGAAATTTAAATACTGATAAATGTTTACCATGACTTAAAAAAATAAGATGAGTAAAAACCAAACATCAACAAAAAAATTATACGTTCTAAGATCATCTCCCAAAGCAAGGACACGAGCTCCAACGGTCGGTCGGCAAGTGTGAGGGGGTCGGGGGGTTGGTGAGATGTAAACGGGTGCTTATCCAACCCCCTTTGTCCATCCACACACTTGCCAGAGCCCCTGGTACAGGGACTGAGTCCTGTCATGCAGTCTACAGAAGGAGACATTTATTACTTTTCTTTCCTCGCCGGGCCTGTAGTGCCGCCCTGGTGGCCATCTCAAACACCTCCCGCACGCCATCCTTCGTCTTGGCCGAGCACTCCATATAGCCGAACGCTCCGATCCGGTTGGCCATGTCACGGGCCTCCTCTGGCTTCACTGGCTCCTACAGAGAGTTAAGAGGCACCGTCAGGACATCCAAAAAGCACTGACCATATCATGCGGAAAGAGTGACAGATAGTTTAGGGCGACTTTTCCCGAAAGCTTTGTAGCCAACGTGGTCATTTTTTCTCTCATCCCAGTTTGTTTATAATCCCAGGAGAATGTAGAGGGAGGTAAAACATGTGCCTGTCCTTTCTACGTACCTGCTTCATCTTGGCCAGCTCCCGGCGTGTGTGTTCATCGTTGCGCAGGTCCTTCTTATTGCCTACGAGGATGATGGGAACGTTTGGACAGAAGTGTTTGACCTCTGGAGTCCACTTCTCTGGAATGTTCTCTGTACGGAATCAGAGGGTCAAGAGTCAGACAAGCACACACCAACACTCAGTACATTTGGGAAGATATGGGGTAGTGTACCGGAGGAAGGAGGTGTAGAAGAGCTATTGCTGTCCTGTGCGTATTGGATGTGTGAGTGAGTACTTCACTAGTCAGAATGGGCTGAACAACCCACCTATAAAAGGAAACCTTGTGCGGATGACAGCAAGAGAGTGAGTGTGTAAGCTCACCCAAGCTGTCTGGGCTGTCTATGGAGAAGCACATGAGGATGACGTCAGTGTCGGGGTAGGAGAGGGGGCGAAGCCTGTCGTAGTCCTCTTGGCCAGCTGTATCCCACAGAGCCAGCTCCACCTAGTACAGAGTAGACAACTAATGTTAACCCTCATACAGATATGCTTGAAGTGGCAAGCGTATGTCAGCTGTTCTAGTGACTGGGTTAATCAGCAAACCTCTGGCAAGAGAAATAAACCATAGACAACCTTGGACACATTGATTCAGTAAAATGTACATTGTACAGTTAATGACGTCTGTCTACCACAGACTTTCATGAACACACAGGAAATCAGGATAATTGGATATTACTTTTAGGTGTAGGCCAACTTCAATGAGGAATGAAAAGAGGACAATGTCAGAAAAACAAACTCCCAGCAAATCAGGAAAAATCACATCTCTGATAAGAGCCACTCTTTGAAAATGAATAACTGGACATTTCTTGAAGACATTCATCGGTGTGACACACTAAAGGGTTAATAGAAAGCTACTTGCCCTTCTCGGTTGTTAAATGGGGAAAGCAAATTAGAGCAAGACACTTCTACAAGTATGACATGACGTAAGCAGAATTAATTCAGCCTATCAAATCTAGATGTCCCAGATTTATAGCCGAGCCACATTGAGGCCAGGACACCTGGGTTTATAGCTCACACAGGCCGCAATTTAATGAAGTGCCATGGGGTCTTACAATACAACTTTAGAATAAATATTCCTTACATCATTCAGAAGCATATGCTGCACCTAATATGTTTCTATACCTGGTTAACTGAACAAACATGTGCCATACCATTATACCCATCTGCCCTTATAGCTACAGATAAATGTAGCCCAATCTCAACGAGCCGATACCATGATAGCCAAGACCAGCACTATTAAACACAGTGAAGCGACCTTGAAAACCAGCTAGCAATTAGGGCTACGTAATTCACCTAACCTTGTTTACACCGTCAACTGAGAAATAAAAAAAGTATGTTGTTGAGTCTGTATTCATTACCTGTTTGCTGTCCACCTCAATGTCAGCCACATAGTTCTCAAAGACAGTGGGTACGTAGACCTCAGGGAACTGGTCTTTACTGAAGACTATCAACAGACAGGTCTTCCCACAAGCACCATCTCCCACAATCACCAGCTTCTTACGAATCGCTGCCATGCCTGAGAAGAGAGAAATAAAATGCATGAAGAAACACAAGCAAGCCAACAGCCTTATATTAAACAGGTTTTATAACTGCTGTGGTCTCAAATAGGATCAATGTAGTGGATTGACTGGACACAACACAATTGTGAAGATTCGCAAAGCTAAGTCACACTTGTATCCTCGAACGATTTCTCCCAGTGGGGCTTATTGGGGGAACACACTTGCCTTCAACACCTGAGGTTAAAGGGATAATTTACTTTGAACTTTAACCAGCTGGTCCTATCCATCCATGTCTTAGAAGACATCAACAACCAATGTTAACCAGGCTCTATCAAAACTGGCATGATCCAGAACAAACTGCAGGTATGGTATATGTTCTACACATGACGCCGGTAATCTCCACTAATAACTGTTGAGTAAGTTTCCTCAGGTAAATGTGTGTGCAGGGAAATTGACAGCAAAGAGGGAAAGAGAATCAGCCCATTCATTCAGTGATCGTATTGCTGCTCACGTTAAACTAGTTGCTGAATGTTAGGATCACAAGTCAGGACTGACAATGAATGGTGCATTCAAGGTGGAAAACATGCCCCATGTATTTTTAGACTGAGGGACATGTGTGACCGAACGCACCAACTCTGATATACAGTCCCCAACTCTTATGTTTAGACTACTTCCAGAATAGGTCTTGACAACATTTAGCTAGTATTGCCATGTATAACCATGATACATTTGACTGGTTATTTGACTACCAGCACACTGATCCTGTGGACATCATGTGATTGTAGAAGTGAAGTATGTGCCAAAGCTGTATCCTAGTAATCATTAATGTGATGTCCCCATTAGTCAAACGCCACATAAGATGGGTTCTCTGAAGCAGTCACATACAGGACAAAATCAGACAGTGGTGCACGGCAAGCTGCTTTTAGTTTCTTGGCTGACATTACATTAATTACTACTATAATACTGCTTAGGATAGACGGGCATTAAAGCTACTGTAACTAGGTGCATTTTTGCCCATAGGGTGGATCATTCAAATGTTTAGGTAAGATGGCGTCAAAGCATCAACAGATGGCTGTTGTCCGCAGTATAAGGGCGGCCCCATTCACAACAAACTCACTTCGCTAGCTCTCTACCAGAAAAACAGTGTCTGGTCCATCTGAAGTGAAATTAAAATGGTCAACCCTAGACCGCAACTTGTCTAGCTAGTTAACCAACGTTACCTAAAATAAAGAGACGGATAATTGAAATCTATGGCCGGGCCAAACTAAGCCACCCAATCAAAGTCAAAGTTTTGTTTGTTACAGTTAGGTAGCGAGAAGAGTACTGTATAACCTTTATTTACAGGATTACACGTTATAGTAAAAAAAAAAAAAAAACATAACTTCACTACTAGGACGCTACAGTAGCGTTAGCTACTTGACAAAACACAGTTAGCTAACGTAGCAAGCTAGCCAACTGGTCAGAATTATGGGGGCACCGTTGGTGATGGTGGCTAACCGATAACGTTAGTTGTTGGCTAACTTGCTCTAGATAACAGCAACAAACTAACACGCCGGTTGGTTCCAAATACTGACTTGCTTCTGCATACCTTAACTAACTAACTAAGAAAGTTAGCTGGTGGGGATACGGTAGGTTTCTAGCATAGCTAGTGTTCTGGCAATTTCTTTTGAAGGATAAAAACAATGGAGATCCTTTTCCAACGGTTACTGCTGCTAGCTAGCCAGTAGCTTGAGTCAGTGCGGACGCGGTATAACGTTACTACTATTGAGGTCGTCCTCTCGGGCTCGTTTCGAAATGCGAGACCGACGACGATGTACGGCCGGACCACTTTCTAACAATTTATCCTACCATTACACTCCACCAATGTTGTCATATTTCGATAAAAGTGTTTCAAAAGTAGTTGTACCTGTTGTTTAGACGGCTTGCAGTCGTTTTCCCAGGGCTGTCTTGCTTCGCCGTTAACCCTCGTTTCGATACAATGTTGAATTACTTTGCGTGTGCACGCGAGGGGGAGGGGTGGCGGGGACGAGCGTGAGCCACGCCTGCGCGTGCACGTCACCCGGTTTCGATGAGCATCCAAACCGTTTTGATTTGGTTTTTCAATAATAGTTGCATTCCAAAACTTTTTCCACACAAAATAAATGTTAGAAAGGACCCAAGAAGTGGACAGGTTATGCTTCCTTCCTTCGCATTGGGTCGTTCTACGAAAATGGTGGCTTTGCTGTCCCAGCCATAACCACCAGGAAAAACAGTTAAAAGTGTCAGATAATGACAAAGTATATTGTTAAAAAAACATATGTAAGACAGTTAAATTGCAAACCATGTTTGTATATATTTTAGAGTCGATGTTTAGTGACATATTTTGATTTAAAAAAAAGTGTTTTTTTTCTCCCACTTTAAAATGTCATAAAGCAAAAGAAAGTATAAGCTTTATGTTGTGGCCTACTTAAAAACAAATATATATAAATATCAACTCATTATTCAAAATAATTTTGTGAATAGCTGTCCCTCAAATCCATGTCACTGGTGTTACCACTGAGGGGT
Organism: Oncorhynchus clarkii lewisi; assembly: GCF_045791955.1. NCBI lineage: Eukaryota > Metazoa > Chordata > Actinopteri > Salmoniformes > Salmonidae > Oncorhynchus > Oncorhynchus clarkii. Next base: position 53,002,521 of record NC_092162.1, on the reverse strand, counting down.
GTTACCCTTTATAAAATGCACCACTTTGAAAAGATTCAACCATTTGCCAACTTTTTCCTGGGCCAAAGGTTAATTGGAGCCAGGGCTGTTTTGAAAAGCACTCTGTTTGGCAAGTTCTTCCTGGGTCAAAGGTTCATTGGAGCCAGGTCTGTTTTGAAAAGCACGTTAGCAATTGGATGATTAATTTGATGTGAGGCCTTAAAATGTGTCACTGGTGTTACACAGTTTATAGTAAGGGAAAGGACATTGTTTTAAAATAATTGATCAAATCACATGATTAAGTGATTTATTTTGAATTTAAGAAGTGTGGTTTGAGCGACTGTGGCCTCCATTTTAGCTATGCCATCTTGTCTACAGATTTGTCACTGGTGTTATTGTTCCTAGTTTTAAGTGTTACTGGTCTCTGGCATTACACAACAACTGTGTAAATTACTAATCACTTTTAAATATAATTTAAAATATGAACCCTTGTCATTCATTATATATGCAAATGTAAGTCCAATTACATTCTGGAAAGCCTGAATCGTCATCTAAAATATAGGTAACACCCATTTAAAAAAGTCTGGATAAGCATTTTTTAAATGCAATATAAAATACAGTACACTCATGTTGATTTATGTTAACTGTTATGTGTCTTGGTAAAAACATGTTTTAATTCAAATGTTTGAATTTGAGCTACCCTTATCACAAATATAAATCAAGCTAGATAAATAATTTATTTCTATTAGGCATTCCAATCTAAGTCACAGTCACCTAAATAAGGCAACGTGGAGTACCCCTGGGAAAAGGTTGTCAGTTCAAAGCCCTTCATGACATACAATAAAACAGCTGTAGAGTATCACATACTGTGCTAACTGCTCCATCTAGTGGCAGCCTAAATAAATATCAGCTGACATGTGCTCTATTAGTACTACCTACCCAGTGTTGCAAAAATACAATTTATTGTTACATGTCATACAATCATATTTTATTTCATATAGAGATAAACAAATAGATCAGAAACTAAAGAGGAATCTGCAATGGCCACAGTAGAAAGAAACACACCAATAGTGGAAATCAGGGAAAACTGTCCTGTGCACGGACAATATCTGAAAACCAAGCCTTGAAGTCACCACCAACAAATTAAACAGAACTGCATCAGTATTGCCATCATTCACCACACCTAAACATTTCCAGTCAATCCACACAAACAGGTACTGCCACTAGCATTAACCTCATAAATACATTGTGTTAGATTAAGAATGCAGTTCTTATCTTAACCAACATTGAGACAGATTAATAAGGGAAAGAAAGATAAACTAGAAAGGCTCCATTTAGACAGGCATCCAAATTCGGATATTTTTCCACTAATTGGTATTTTGACCAATCACATCAGATCTTTTCACATCAGAGCTGACCTGATTGGACCAAAGACCAATTAGTGAAAAAAAAGTTTAGAATTGGGCTGTCTGTCTAAAGCTGCGTTTTTACCAACCAGGTCAGCTCTGAAAAATATCTGTGATTAGTTAAAAGACCAATTAGTGGAAGAAAAAGTGAATAGGGCTGCCTGTGGGAACGTAGCCAAAGAAACAAACAAGAGATTGACAAAATGTTCCTTAGGGAGAAAGCGGCCTGTCAAGAGTGCATCAGTGACTATTACTGTCATTGTCAAAAGCTGCTGAACTTTATCAGGGCAAACCAGTGAGAAATTACAGGAAGCCACTGTGTAAACAATCTAGTGCTCTCCCTCTCCCAGTTACACACTCATTCACCTAAATCCAAACACACAAAACTTTCTGGCCAGAACTAAATATTCTGACAGAACTCAACTCAACAGTATGAACAAAGAGGAAGACACACCCACATTCCCTTTATTCTATTATGGCTATGGTTCCCCATCTAGTAATCCAACTCTGACTCAGAGTAGTTGATATTCTGAAAATCACCTCAAGTATTCAGAGCAAAAGTAAACCCCTCAAAACAGGTACAGGAAACGCATCATCATCCACAGAGCAACTTATCAAATTATCAGGTTTCCCACAAATTTAGGAAACATTTGAAAACAGAAGATCTAACAGCGGTAAAACAGCTGTGGGGTAAACCTAGATTCATTTCAGTCTTTCAGTGATGGGGACCAGAGAAAAGACGTATTTGACCTTGAAAATTAAACACCCATCAGGACAAAAGGATGACCTAGAAAACCGCTGAGAATCTCAGTCCGTTTGCTGAAAGCTTACTCTGGGACAATAGTAACACATAGCAACAGATGGGGAGTTTGCCAAGAGTCTCTGCTCCAGTCCAAGTGTCTCAGTCACAAAATCTGGGAGCCAGACGAGTAGCAGGTGTGGAGCAGCTGTCTTTTGGGGCAAAAGAGCTTTACGAAACACTTTGTGCACCCATTCAATACTTTATTCAGGAGAGACGCAAAGTGGTAGGTAGGGAGAGTCCAACCAATATGTTTGTACATTGCATTAACGTTTCAATGAACATATGAGGGTGGGCGATGGGTCCGTGATGGTATTTGTGTACAACTTTGGGGAGTCAGACCGTAAAACTGATAGGCCTGACAATGTTGACAATGTGTCAAACTGCTAGGGCTAATGTGTGCATGTGTAGTCACTGTAGTGTATGCTAGTCAAAACTAAGCATGACTGAGTGCGAATCAGTGTGTCTGTTATGAGCGGGAGGGGGCGTCTTCAAAGCTGATGATGCTGGACTCCTGTCCCGTGGTGTTCTGGGAGCCGCTAGACCCCCCTGCTGGCGTCGTTCTCTCCTGTCCCAAGAGCAGGGGAGTGTCGGTCCGAACTTCATCCTCATTGTCGTCGTCTTCGTCGTCCATGCTTGGCCAGGTCGACTGGTCCTCCACCTTCTTCAGTCGCTCGTTTAGGGCCTTCAGCGCCAACTGCCTGTAAGACAATCATCATTTTATTTAACTAGGCAAGTCAGTTAAGAACAAATTCTTATTTACAATGATGGCCTACCAAAAGGCAAAAGACCTCCTGCGGGGACGGGGGCTGGGATTAAAATAAAAAATAAAATAATAATAACATAAATATAGGACAAAACACACCTCGACATGAGAGAGAACACAACACTACATAAAGAGAGACCTAAGACAACATAGCAAGGCAGCAACACAAAATGGTAGCAGCACAAAACATGGTACGAACATTATTGGGCACAGACAACAGCACAAAGAGCAAGAAGGTAGAGACAACAATACATCATGCAAAGTAGCCACAACTGTCAGTAAGAGTGTCCATGATTGAGTCTCTGAATGAATATCTTGGGAGTCCCTTTCAAAACAGCCCCTGATCCTCTCCAGGTGATGATACAGTATGTAGGCTTAACTGCCGTCTATGTAAATAAGGACATGAGTATGATAGCTTGCAAGTGTGTCAACCAGAAAATGAAGCATGAGGTAAACAATTCTTGGTAAATGGATGCCTGTGTTTGTGTTTATTTGGGCCTCTAGAGCACTCACCTCCTCCTCTCTGCGTCCTGGGGGTCCGTCCCTGGCAGACTGATGGTGATGGAGGAAGGTGCCCCCACGTCGTAGCGCTTTACCATCTTCCTACAAACCTTGATCTTCACCAGGGCTGCGTGCACCAGGCCAGCCAGCAGCCCCACCACCGGCTGTACCACTTCAGGGAAGAAGGAGGCAAAGGCAAAGTGATCTGACATGTCGCCACGGCCCCGGCTGTGCCTCTGGTAGAAGCGCAGGTAGACCCAGCCTGCCAGGGCGCCAAAGCTGTAGGCCGCCAGTGGGGCGGCACTCTCCAGCAGGCCTGAGAGGCAGAGCAGGGAAAAGCAGAGGAGGACCAGCGCCGGGGCAGCTTTGAGCCTCACCTGGGGAACCCGCAGCACCGTCGTATCCCCCATGGTCTGTTTAAGGGCCACCAACACCCCCCCGAGGAAGGCTGGTGTCCCGTGGACACGCACCGCGAATAGGTAGTCCAGGTCAAAGGTGACAACATACGTGAGCAAGTAAGAGAGGCCAGCCAGGAGGCCTGCAGAGATGTTGACCACAGTGAAAAAGATGAGCAGCTCCAAGGCGCCCCACAGAGGCTCCAACAGCCGGCCACAGGCCATAACAGTCCCCACGTTGGCTGCCACTCCCCACACATGCTGCTCCACCACGGCATGGGTCACCAGGGTCCAGATCCAGAAGTTAGGGGGGAAGAGGTAGCCAGGTGTCACGCCCAGGGCATATGGAGTGTCAACTGCCCATGAGAGCAGGTACAGAAGGAGCACTATGGCACTTATGGACTTCACCACAACGCTCGTATTGGCTAATGCGCCAAAGAAGTGCTGTCGTGCAACTGGCAGATAGCGATTCATTGCGTTGTCTGTTAGTCTTGAGCAAGGGCCGATGAGTAAGTTTGTCTGACCCGCAACTTCTCACCTGCTGGCCTTTTTTTTCTTATTTTCTTTTAGCAGTGCCAAGAATAACAAACGAAATCAGCGGAACCAGACAACATCCACTCTCTATAGTGAAGATTCATCCGGGAAATAATCTGATTAATCAATGCTAATGAATGGTTTAAATCAACCTTATGGTCTCACTGTTCAAAACACTTGAAGGAGCAACTTTCCTACCTTGTTATGGACTTTGCTGAAGTTACCTTGTTTCTGATTAGATAAGAGTAGTTGGGCAAACGTTAACTTACTAGCAAGCTAGCCGACACATTTAGCAACATGCCAATTACGCTCAATTGACATTGAACGGTGTCATCCTCGAAGTTTACATACAATTTAACTTCCCAATTAGTAAATAGCTACTTGACTTTAGAAATCATACCAAAAATTCCCAGATCTTCAACCAGCAAACGCTAGCTAGATAATAAACGTCATCAGCTTGCTGGCTAGCAAGCACTGTGGAATAAGTAGTTAGCTAGGCTAACTAGCTAAGGAAGAAGTCAGACTGTTACGTTTTAAATCAGCCATTATAGTTCACGAACCCATTTGATAAACGGGTTTGAGTTGTATAACTACGAAAACTACAAAAAAAGAAACAGTACCAGCTCCTTTTTTTTCTCGCCTCGGCACACAGATCAAATTAGTCCACCAGCTAGCTAACGTCAGAGGATTTCCTGCGTTAGCTAGCAAGCAACAGGCCGTCAAAGCAATGCTGTCGAGGCAAACAATTAGAGGTTCACGCGCAATTAATTGAGTCACTACGATTTCAGAATGTCAGAAGTCTCTTGGGTTACTTCAACGTTATTCCGATATAAAGCAACAGATTTATTCGGGAATATTTGTTGTCTTGTGAGGCACTCCCAGCATTTCACACTGACCAACAACGCTTGCGCTGCCAGTGCCACCGTCACCAACACACACGAAGCGTCAAGTCACGCCAGTTTGGTGCACTAGTTGATTATGGGAAACATAGTTTTTTGTTGTTGCTAGATCCTTAAGCTCCATGTGGAAAGGGCAGCCTATGGGGCATGGATAACTTGAAAATGTATTCAAACTGACATGTATTCAAAATGTTCTCTCTCCTCAAGCATCGATTCAAGAGGCATAAAAATACTTGGATAACCACATACACATGAATTTTATTCAGTAATTAATTTCCACAATAAAAAAGAATTCACATTTCTCAAGACTTAAAAAAAGACAAAACCCTGACATCAGAATGCTACAAGAATGAAACGCCACAGACGGAGCACTGGCAAAATCTGATCTGAAATCAACAGTGACGTAAAGTACTTGAGTAAAAATACTTTAAAGTACTATTTAAGTAGTTTTTAGGAGTATCTGTACTTTACTATTTATATTTTGGACTACTTTTACTTCACTACATCCCTAAAGAAAGTATTGTACTTTTTATTCCATATATTTTCCATGACAACCAAAAGTACTTATTTAATTTTGAACTCTTAGCAGAACAGGAAAATGGTGAAATTCACACACTTATCAAGAGAACACGTGGTCATCCCTACTGCCTCTGATCTGGAAGACTCACTAAACACACTTATCAAGAGAACACACGGTCATCCCTACTGCCTCTGGTCTGGCGGACTCACTAAACACACTTATCAAGAGAACACACGGTCATCCCTACTGCCTCTGGTCTGGCGGACTCACTAAACAGACATGCATAATTTGTAAATAATGTCTGAGTGTGCCCCTGGCTATCTCAAAAAAAATATATATTTTCACTACATTTACTTTTAATACTTAAGTATATTTTAGCAATTACATTTACTTTTGATACTTAAGTATATTTAAAAACAAATACTTTTAGATTTTTAATCAAGTAGTATTTTACTGGGTGACTAACTTTTACTTGAGTAACTTTCTATTACTTTTACTCAAGTATAACCATTGGGTACTTTTTCCACCTTTGGAAATCAAACTAAGATAACGTTAATAGCTCACTGGCAGAAAATGCAAAGTGGGTAATGATTGGCTACCACAGAAGCCCAAGTGAGTGACCTTTGACTAGCTAAGAACAATGGTGCGTATGCAAGTAAGCATTTTGTGGACGAAGTATACGTGTCCCATACATACGACTAATACAACTTGAAACAAACTGGAAACTGTCCTCTGTGAAGACATCCATACAAATGTACACACCCTTAAACAACACAATCATGTGAAAAATAAACACTATTAAAATGACCTTGTCCACTCACAGTGCTGAAAACATGAGACTAAAAGACCCAGATGAGACATGCAAGGATCTGGGATGCCTCGGTGGAATTGTGCTTATGGAGAACAAGAGTGCTAGCCACACACTGGACACAACTGTACTGCTCTGATGTGTGTTTCAAATGTCATTTTCACCTTTTTGCATATTGATCAAATTCTCTCAGAATAACAGCTCTGCTTCTACAGAATCAAAGACAAACCACTGGTACAGTGAGGTTAAATCATGAGTGTGCAATGATGGCGAGGGGGACAATTTGACTGAACCAAATACATGTGAATGCTTGACTTATGTAAAGGCCAAGGGCAGGCAATTCAAACGCTGAAAGCCTTCAAACATTTAAACATGAATATCCAAGCTACTAGGACATGTAAGAAGACCCAAACTCAGCCAAAGAACCAGGGCAGTGTATCATAGATATTCCCAGATCTCTGCCTGCACCTACCATTCCCCAAGGCATTAAAACATTACAGTATAGATCAGAGGGCAACACAGAGCTGCAACACCAAAGAGCGGTAAACAAGTCAAGTGACATCCAGTCCACTATGGCCAAGTTTCATGGAATAAGCAGACATCATGGAATTCCTTTTACATGTTAAGATACTGTATGTTGGGTCCATTTAAATTCTTATTTATTTATTTTTCAAATAAGTATTATCATAATGAGAAGATAAAAGCACTTGTTTTTAAATACAATTTAACAGACTCTGCTTGCATAGCTAATGATGAAATCTAAGGCTTGTAAGTAATTAAAGCAACTGTCCAGTGAAAATCTCACATTTAAAAGTTCATATTCTGTTAACTCATACAGTGGCCAAAAAAATACCACCTCAAACTTGTATCACAAACAAACATTTCCTCATAGAGGATGAGCTGGCCAATCAGCAGTCTACTTGCCCACACCATGTGACCGGTATATGTCCACACCATTCCAACATAGAAAAGCTGATTTTAACATACTTAAATTATCCTTCCAAAAAATTGTAATTAAGTAATATGGTAGTTAATTATAAGTCATTTCTATGCAATATGAATTAACTATATAGGTCATATATGGGGGTGGCAGGTAGCCTAGTGGTTAGAGCGTTGGACTAGTAACCGAAAGGTTGCCAAATCAAATCCCCGAGCTGACAAAGTAAAAATCAGTTGTTCCGCCCCTGAACAAGGCAGTTAAGCCACTGTTCCTAGGCCAACATTTTAATTAAAAACAAATTCTTATTTTCATAAAGGTTAAAAATAAATATGTCAGAAATCTGGAAACACTGGACAGTTACTTTAAGATATGATTGGTAAAGTCTATGTAAATCATTTCAGTTTCGTAGTCAAAACATGCAATCATCGGCTTGCAGACAGCTCATGTCACCAAAGCTAATACAAACACTAAAAGCATGCAATAGACAACTATCAATTCATTCTAAATACAGAACAGTACACCAGTCTCTGTGTAACGATATCAGTTTTGTTTGAACCTGTTGCTATGGATTGTCGTCTAGGACAGGAGATTGAGTGAGCTATACTCAATCTTGCCCTCTTCATCTGATTTTAGGTAATGTCATCTGATGGACGTCTCTAGACTATATGCTCAGTTTCAGACACAGTGTCTATTCTCCCCCAACCAAGTTGAAAAGGACATCAGTTTAGTGAAAGAGTTACTTATGTTCAACTAGTGCTTGAGGAATCTGTGTCATTAATTAGAGTAACTTATCAAAGTAAATGAAATTTAAATTCCATTCAAAACATGATTTTATTTTATTTAGAAACTAAATTTCCTTTATCTAAAAGCCATCCATTGTTACATGTCCATTCACTAACTACATACAGGCTCTTCCAGCCATTCTCCTCAAGACAGTAGCTTGACTTTAATAAATGGAATTAAGAGAGTCAGTTGGTCGCCGACTGAATTGATTTATAAATAAATACTTACATTCATGTAGAAACCTATGGGGAAAAAAACAGTTGGTTCAACAACTTAAGATGAATGAATACTGAGAGAACTACCTTTAATTTGCAATTAGGATAGATTCACATGAACATCTGGATGATATGAACATAAATAAAAACTAAACAAAAGCACTGGATTACATTTTCTATCTGCTAATGAGTGGTTCGACCACCTTGTCTGGTTGGTCCTGAAATTCACACACTTATGGGTCAGATGTCTATTCAGACGTATATATAGCATTTCTCAAGTCATGTAACAAGAATCAACGTGTTCTAGTAAACAAACATAAAACATTTCCCTTACAAAAACAGAACAAAAAAAGGAATTAATAAATATGCACTGTAATAAATAAAAGTGGTACATAAAAAAATAAAAATAACAGGTCAATTAACACGTTAAGTATGGTATGAAAAGATGAACAAGTCTGATGATGTAAGGGTCTCATAATAAACTCAATAACTGGAGTTTAAAGCTCTTGCTGAAGAGACTCAAGGCTAGGGACTTGGTGGAGGTGGTGGGCTGGGCTTCCCTCTTCCCAAAGTGTTGGGTAGTTGCCGCGTTCACATGCTAGTCGGAAAGTCAGACATTTCCCGACTTGCTAATTGGTTGTAGTTATACACATGCCGCATTCAACCAGTTAGCAAGTTGGACATTACCGAGCTTCCTAGTTCTGACTAGCACGTAAATGCGGCATGAGACAGTAGGCGGCCAATGTATGTAATGAGGGGGGTAATAACAGTCAGCAGTAACAGAAATGAAAAGTTCTGTTGTTTATTATACAGAACCAGGTCACAGACCTCCCCCATCTCTAAATCATTGTCCCGGTACTCTGTTACACAGTGAAGTCTTAAGCCAGCATCATCTTTACAATGAGCTCACGAAGTCTATAATGACAAAACTGTGACCAAATTAGGGAAAGAAGCCCTCTTCTCTAGGCCAATAGCAGTTGACGGTGACGTTTGGTTGCTTCAGAGAATGATCTCTCTGGAGAGGATCATTGTTGTACTTTTTTTGACTCCTCTCAAATGATTTTGGTTTGACAATGATCTCTTGAAACCTGTTTGTTTTTCCGTTGAAATCACATACGCCAAAGATGAGAAAAAGGAACTGAAAATGAGTGTTCATGCTATCCACAAGGCAGAACGAGTCATTATGACAGAAGTTCTCTACTCTAGAACCCTTACACAATGCAGAAACAGACAGAGAAGTAGACAGGTGACCCACCTGACCACCAGAGGGTTCATGGGTTATATTTGCATCACTTAGCAAAGCTACAGTAAGACTATGGGTGAGATCCAGGTCCTAGGATTGCCCGTCTCGCTGTTTCTCTACTCCCACTAGGTAACATTCAGAGAGACAGAGGCAAGGCATTTTCAATTCAGCTCCCTTCGGACAGTTGGAGTTTAGCAAGATCACAGTTTTTACATCGTCGCCTGTAGACGATGTGTACATTTGAAAAATATAGATGACATATCAAAAATCGAAATCAGATCATCACAAGCCTGTCATCACAAGCCTGTCCCCAAGGTCTGCATTAAAGTCGTAAATAAGTGTACATTCTTTGAGTTTAAGGTTTTTGACTTAATTTTTCGCCCAACAAAGAGCCTAATTGTTTCTTTGAATTGAGTCTCAAGTAGTCAATTTTCTGAAAAACGAAACACAGTAAATTCAAGGGTAAATCAAATCGATTTTGAAAACAGTTGTGACATGTTTAGAGCACGACTACTATATACAATAATATTCAGTAGCATATAATGACAATGAAGAACAATATCATGTAACTGATATTTTGCGCCATACAATAATTACTACCAACTACGTATATAAAATCTATTGTCAGTTAGTTATTAACCTAGTCTGTCATCAACGGTTGGGATTTAAAAAAAAAATAGAAGACAAAGAAGTGATTTGCAGGTCCAAACCCAGCAGTCTCTTGCTTCAGTGATTTGCAAAAGCCAGTACAGGACAACGTTTTGGAAGCCCCAAGTTCATTTTTCTTCATAACATAAGTTTAGATTTGCCTTTTTTTAAATGTTTAAATAAGATATTCAGCATAAGGATTTGGTGCTTTGTCCAGTCTGTTATATTCCAACACAGATTCTCGTTTTCTGAAAGGTGTGCATGTTGCATTTAGGATGGGGAATAGGTCTAGTGGAGGAGGTGGGCTTGGTTGTCCCTTCCCTTTCTCTTCAGCTTTCCTAGCCCCAGCAACTCCACTAACCACATGCCTCTTTCCTACGGTTGGAGGCTCTCATTGTCCCATCACCTCAATGACATCATCATCATCATCTTCATCGTCGTTGTTGCTGTCTGAGCTGCTTCCACCGGCGTTCTCTGCCGAGCCGTGGGCATCAGAGCGACCCAGCCCTGCCCCTATCAGGCCAGAGGAGGAGGGGAAGTGGGAGAAGAAACTGGAGTCAGCGGGGCCTAGGGTGGCGGCTGGTAGCTCCCCGGGGTGCAGCAAGTTAGGATACATGCACAGGGACTGGCCGTAGGACATGGGGAAACTTGGGGGCAGCATGCCAGCCATACCAGCACCCAGCATGAAGGGCGCTAGGGAGCCTGAGTCAGGGGCAGCCGAGGAGGTGATGGTGGAGGAGGATCTAGGTAGGGTGCCGCCCTTCAAGTCGAAGGGGTCGGGAGTCATGGGGAACATGAGACGGTGGTCACCCTGCTGGCTGTGGGACTGGAAGTAGGGCAAGCCGGCCCCCATGAATATGGGGTGCCCCATGGAGCCCAGCATGGCTGGGTTGAGGCCCATGGGTGGGAGGTCATAGCCCGCCGCGAAAGGAAAAGCCTGGGGGGGCAACTGGGCCGAGGTGCGCTTGCTGGGGGCCGGCTGCTTTTTGATGGCCCATTCGACGTTGGACGGGGTAGAGGCCTTGCGCTTGGTGCCCCTCAGGTCCAGGGCAGCAATGGCATCTGTGCTGGGCTTGGCCGGGGCGGAGGCATCGCTCCAGGGCTTGGCATGGCTAGTCATGCTGCTGCCATTGTTGCTCTCTGCCGGCGCCTTCTCCTGTGGAGCCGCTGCACCTGCAGACGAAGCCTTGGAGCCCTGCTGATGCTGGGCCTTGGTTGCAGCCTCGTATCTCTGGAGTTTACTCAGGATTTCGGGGCTGTCGGGGGAGAGCAGGCGAGTCACACAGCCGTTGGCGGAGGCCTCCTCCGATACCTTCTGGGTGTCTGAGATAGGGAAGGTAAGACAGACGGGTCAGATACTTCTCTAGACTAAACAAAACCATCAGCACTGGATAAAAACAGATCCATATGTACCATATGTACCAAATGAGTAGAAACGATACTGACTAAAGGTTGAGTTGGGATTGCTACCTTTGGGTGCAGCAGCTGAGTTCTCTTCCCCTGCCTTGGGGTTGCTTGCAGTGCGGATGGCAAATATCCTCCCATCACAAGTCCTGATGTAGGTCCCTTTCGTTCCTCTGATGACGTGGATGCTCTCTCCTGCACTGATTCTGGCCTTAACATCAGTTGAACTGTTGGTTTCAGGTATCACAATATCTGTGGTGGTGACGATCTTCTGGACGAATACGCCCGCCTTTTGCAGGTAGTTGATGGGAAAGCCCGAGCTGGACTCGGTGTCTGCTGTGGGGGCAGAGCTGTGAGACGCCTGGCGACGCATCGTGGGAATTGGAGTCGACTGAACTGGGCGGACACTGGCCACCGGCTTCTCATCTTGTCGGGGGGGTGGGCGCCTGAAGGGAGAGGAAAGATGACAGGGTGGGGTATTGACAGTCCGAATTGAGAGTGGAAGGTTAAAGATTTTATCAACAGTTCAAACTTTGGAATTCAAAACTTGGTGTCACATTAGGCATCTCTCTCTAGTTCTTCATGGAACCATGCCAGGAGTGCTACCTTCTCCTGGACCTGTTGTTCTGGGTCTCTTCTTTTAGGGAGTTTTTCTAGACACTTTAGTTCTGCATTGTTTGCTAATCTGGGTATTTGATGTAAAAAGGGCTTTACAAAATACATTTGATTGACTGTATGCAACTGTAGTATTGTTACTGAGAAAACGTGTACGTCTTTGGGGACCAGGGGACCATCTCACCAGTTGCGCTGGCTGAAGGCAGGGATATTTGTGAGGCTCTGGTCGCTGGCAGGGTAATAGTGGGCATAAGAGGGGCGCGTGTAGGGCACCGATGCACGCTTCTCATCTTCGTAGCTCTTCTTGGCGGCCTTCTTCTCCGCTTTGGTGAGTTTCATCTCCTGTCGCTCCATCAGGAGAGACTCGTGGTGAAAGGGTTGCTGGAGAGACAGACATGGAGAGTAGTTTAAGTGAAATTGCTCTCTAAGTATAATATGCCATCATGTAGGTTACAATTCTGGATAGAAGTGTTAATAAAGTAGCATTTTGATGAGAGTGAGAGTTCAATGTGGAAATGATGGGTTGAGACAGAGTCTGTCCATGATTCAGCGAGCTAGATGTATGCATCATGTGGATAAGTATCAACTTATGATTAGACAGTATAGATATGTATATTTAGTTTGGTTCTAACCTTGGTGATCAGGTATAATACAGTATGGTGTGCATATAGATACAGTTGAAGTTGGAAATTTACATCCACTTAAGTTGGAGTCATTAAAACTTGTTTATCAACCACTCCACAAATTTCTTGTTAACAAACTATAGTTTTGGCAAGTCAGTTAGGACAACTACTTTGTGCATGACAAGTAATTTTTCCAACAATTGTTTACAGATTATTTCACTTATAATTCACTGTATCACAATTCCAGTGGGTCAGAAGTTTACATACACTAAGTTGACTGTGCCTTTAAACAGCTTGGAAAATTCCAGAAAAGGATGTCATGGCTTTAGAAGCTTCTGATAGGCTAATTGACATCATTTGAGTCAATTGGAGGTGTACCTGTGGATGTATTTCAATGCCTACCTTCAAACTCAGTGACTATTTGCTTGACATCATGGGAAAATCAAAATAAATAAGACATCAGATTTTTTTTTGTAGACCTCCACAAGTCCGGTTCATCCTTAGGAGCAATTTCCAAATGCCTGAAGGTACCACTTTCATCTGTACAAACAATAGTACGCAAGTATAAACACCATGGGACCACGCAGCCGTCCTATCACTCAGGAAGGAGACGCGTTCTGTCTCCTAAAGATTAACGTACTTTGGTGTGAAAAGTGCAAATCAATCACAGAACAACAGCAAAGGACCTTGTGAAGATACTGGAGGAAACAGGTACAAAAGTATCTATATCCACAGTAAAACAAGTCCTATATCGACATAAACTGTGAGGCTGCTCAGCAAGGAAGAAGCCACTGCTCCAAAACAGCCATAAAAAAGCCAGACTACGATTTGCAACTGCACATGGGGGCAAAGATCATACTTTTTGGAGAAATGTCCTCTGGTCTGATGAAACAAAAATAGAACTGTTTGGACATAATGACCGTCGTTATTTTTGGAGGAAAAGGGGGAGGCTTGCAAGCCGAAGAACACTATACCAACCGTGAAGCACAGGGGCGGCAGCATCATGTTGTGGGGGTGCTTTGCTGCAGGAGGGACTGGTACACTTCAAAATTATGTGAATATACTGAAGCAACATATCAAGACATCAGTCAGGAAGTTAAAGCTTGGTCGCAAATGGGTCATCCAAATGGACAATGATCCCAAGCATACTTCCAAAGTTGTGGCAAAATGGCTTAAGGACAACAAAGTCAAGGTATTGGAGTGGCCATCACAAAGCCCCGATTTCAATCCTATAGAAAATTTGTGGGCAGAACTGAAAAAGCTGGTGCGAGCAAAGGAGGCCTACAAACCTGACTCAGTTACACCAGCTCTGTCAAGAGGAATGGGCCAAAATTCACCCAACTTATTGTGGGAAGCTTGTGGCAGGCTACCCGAAAAGTTTGACCCAAGTTAAACAATTTAAAGGCAATGCTACCAAATACTAAATGAGTGTATGTAAACTTCTGACCCACTGGGAATGTGATGAAAGAAATTAAAGCTGAAATAAATAATTCTCTACTATTATTCTGAATTTTCACATACTTAAAATAAAGTGGTGATCCTAACTGACCTAAGACTGGGAATTTTTACTAGGATTAAATGTCAGGAATGGTGAAAAACTGAGTTTAAGTGTATTTGGCCAAGGTGTATGTAAACTTCCGACTTCAACTGTATATACCTTGGTGATGAGGTGAGGGTAGAGCTGGCAGGCCTGTGATGTAGTGTGTGTTTATAGATGTGTATATAGGTGTATTACCTTGGTGACAAGGTGAGGGTTGAGCTGGCAGGCCTGTGATGTAGTGTGTGTTTATAGATGTGTATATAGGTGTATTACCTTGGTGACAAGGTGAGGGTAGAGCTGGCAGGCCTGTGATGTAGTGTGTGTTTATAGATGTGTATATAGGTGTATTACATTGGTGACAAGGTGAGGGTAGAGCTGGCAGGCCTGTGATGTAGTGTGTGTTTATAGATGTGTATATAGGTTTATTACCCTGGTGACAAGGTGAGGGTAGAGCTGGCAGGCCTGTCTGATGCCCGCCTCTATCTCTTGGTGGGGCTGTAGTTGCACCTGTGACACGTCAGGCTCCTCTTCCACGAAGTGCAGCAGAGACTCCACCTCCCTTCGCGTGAACGACAGCACCGGGTTCAGGTCATCCACCACTCGGTCTTCAGAAAGGAGGGATGGATGGAGTCAAGAAAGGGGGTAACACTATGTCTAGGGCAGGGGTGGGCAATACCAGTCCTCGACGGCCTGATTGGTGTCACAGTTTTTCCCCAGCTAACACACCTGACTCCAATAATCAACTAATCATGATCTTCAGTTTAGAATGCAATTTGATTAATCAGCTGCGTTTCAAAGGGATGGAGAAAACGTGTGACACCAATCAGGCCCTTCGAGGACTGGAGTTGCCCACCTCATGTTTAGGGCCATCAACAGCTGCATGAAAAGGTCTCTGCGTGTGACATGAAACATGGCATACAGCATACCCTGGCCATGTCTATTTTATTATTCAATTCAATTCTAAGTGTGGGCCTTCCCTTTCTGTGTATACAGCATAGCTGACCGACGTATTACATTTACATTTTAGTCATTTAGCAGACGCTCTTAAAACGTCTTAGGGATAGAGGGCAGTATTTTCACGTCCAGATGAAAAGCGGGCCAAAGTAAACTGCCTGTTACTCAGGCCCAGAAGCTAGGATATGCATATAATTGGTAGATTTGGATAGAAAATAATGTCTATAACACAACTGATTTGGCAGGTGAAACTTCAAGGACAAACCATCCAGGGAATTTTTTTATTTTTAGGTCATAATATTTCCCGTTAGTTTTCTATGGGAAGCCCTATTTAATAGGAACCTGGTTACAGTTCCTATGGCTTCCACTAGATGTCAACAGTTTTTAGAAATCGGTTGATGTTTTTCTTTTGAGAAAAGAAGAAGTACGGCTGTTCTTTGTGAGTGTCACTCCAGATGGATTCTACTGCGTGAACTGGAAAGCGCTTCAAGTTGTTTTTATCTGGTATTGGAAACAGTTTATCCCGTCTTAAATTGTATCGATTATTTACGTTTTAGGATACCTTAGTTTGGATTAGGAACGTTGTTTGAAATGTTTGGACCAAGTTTACAGGTAACTTATTAGATACTTTGTAGTCATGTTGGGCGAGTTGGAAACAGTGTATTTCTGAATCAAACACGCCAAATAAATTGACATTTTGGGGATATAAAGAAGGACATTATCGAACAAGAGGACCATTTGTGATGTTTCTGGGACATTTTGGAGTACCAACAGAAGAAGATCTTCAAAGTTAAGGCATTTATCATTTAGTTATTTCTGACTTTTGTGTCGCCACCTGCCTGGTTGAAAATTATTTTCATGTGTTTGTATGCGGGGCGCTGTCCTCAGATAATTGCATGGTCTGCTTTCGCCGTAAAGCCTTTTTGAAATATGACACTGCGGCTGGATTAACAAGAAATAATGCTTTATTTTGATGTATTACACTTATATTTTCGGTTATCTTGAATATTGATATTTCTGTAGTTTGAATTTGGCGCTCTGCAATTTCACTGGATAAAGGGATTGGCGCGCAAAGGGATCACTAACAGGTTAAGGCGCTCTAAGTCAAACCCACAACCCTGCTGTTGCAAGCGCCATGCTCTACCAACTGAGCCTAACAATGGCAAACTATGTCAAAGTGCACTTGGAGTGCACTTAGCCTGAGAGGAGTCTGACAGATCACAGGACTGCTGCACTTCGCAACACACACACTGTTGTGCTAGTGAAGTGGACTGGGCCGGCTGAAGTGCCCTTAACAGGGTTGGCTTATAGTAAGAGTAGATTTAAGATATTGGTAGCAGATGACCATGTAATAGTAGACCTAGTAGACATGGCTGGAGGAAGCAGAGGTGTAGTCTGTATGAAGTCAGTATCCATTCTATTCTGTGTTTGTTTGGTTCACTGGTTACTCACCGGACATGCCCTGCTTGGAGATCTGTCGGTCGTAGATCTTCTTCTCCAAGGTGAAGTCACAGACGAGGCGGTAGATATGGCAGGGTTTCTTCTGGCCGTAGCGGTACACCCGGCATACGGCCTGGGCGTCGTGACAGGGGTTCCAGGAGGCATCGAACACCACCACACGGTTAGCCCCGATCAGGTTCACCCCCAGACAACCAGCCCTGAGGATGGGAAGAAGCACACGTCACTGACCTGATGTGTATGTGCACGTGTGTGAATGAGGGTTTGTGTGTGTGTGTGTGTGTGTGTGTGTGTGTGTGTGTGTGTGTGTGTGTGTGTGTGTGTGTGTGTGTGTGTGTGTGTGTGTATATATATAAATAGAGGACTGTGCACGTGTGTGAATGAGGGTTTGTGTGTGTATGTATATATAAATAGAGGACTGTGCACGTGTGTGAATGAGGGTTTGTGTGTGTATGTATATATAAATAGAGGACTGTGCACGTGTGTGAATGAGGGTTTGTGTGTGTATGTATATATAAATAGAGGACTGTGCATGTGTGAATGATGGTTTGTGTTTGTAACTAGTGTGGTTACTAGTGTGACCATACATAAGTATGATTACAAACAAATGATAATTATTTCTACCAGTGTGTTCCTGTGAAGGTCTTTTACCTGGTGGACAGCAGAAAGATCAAGGCGGTGGTGTTGGATGGGTCGTTGAACTGGATGATGAGCCTCTCTCTCTCTGAAGCAGATGTGCTCCCATCCAGTCCTAAAGAGACAAACCATAAAAAGGAAGTCAATCCCTTTCTCCAACACACAGGAACAACCAGTTTTTACCCAAGGGCTTCATACATAGAATGATGGTGAGATATCAATATCCCCAGCAGGTGGCGATAGTCAATGTAAGTCAACAGGAAAAGTGGCACCATGGGATTGGGGAGGCGGAATACATTTGTATAGCTTCAGTAAAAGACACCACTGGACAAATGGAGTCACAGAGACATGGTGACAGTGGTGGTTGTCATGGAAACAGGGACACTTACTGTAGTAGTTGTGGTTCCGGACCCAGTTTTGATTATAGCCCTCTCTGGCGCTGCCCGCAAGTATGGGCCTCTTGGCCAGGAACTCCTCGATGACTGACAGTGTGGACAAACTCTGACTACATGAGAAACAGTGGAGGGAGGGATACGGTGAGGAGGGGTGCTTGGAAATTACAGTGAAACTAATTTAACCATTTGAGAAGTTGGTCAGTCTGTGCTTCGGCCTTAGTCGTTGTGGAATATGTTGCGTAGCAACAGTTGTTTTAAAGGAACGGAAACGTAAGATCAAAACAGTAAAACAACTGAGGTTCTGTTTCTGTGCCTACCTGAACACCAGGATCTTGTCTCCCTTCCTCACACTCTCGTCGATCAGGTGGAACAGCAGGACCATCTTAGCAGAGTTCTCCAAGAGCCCGGGTTTATAGTCAGACATGATGTCCTTCGCCTGAGAGAGAGAGGAGATGAGGTAACAGAACAGTAGTGTAATTGTAGTGCACAGTTTAGGGTAATAACCTGTTTTTACTGAAACCTACGACAGAATCCCTTCTAAATGAGCGACCCTCAAGTTGTTTTACAACCGCCATAAATCCATGATAACTCAACCCCCTGCCACTTAAACTGAATGGAAAAACAACAAACATGGTAGTGAAGTGTGGCTGCGTACCCATTCGTAGGTGATGACCTGGTTGGCCTTCTCCTGCAGAGCGTTGAGACTCAGCCCTCCGATGCTGTTGGGGTCCTCCGGGGTCTTGCCCTTCTGGTAGGGGGCTGGGCAGCGGGCGTGGCCGTTGGTGATGTCATCCAGGTCCAGGTCCTGCTCATTGGCCAGATTCTCCTTCTGCAGCGCCTCGTACAGCACGTCTGGGTGGTTCCAGATCTGGTAGAGGAAGACATTATTCCAACATTAGGATGACGTCTGAATGAAATGTGGACATGTAGTACACATCATGTGACATACAGTGCATTGGGAAAGTATTCAGACCACTTACAGCCTTATTCTAAAATGGATGAAATAGTTCTCTCCCCCTCATCAATCTACACACTAGAAAAACAATTTCATCCATTTTAGAATAAGGCTGTAACGTAAAAAAAATTTACATGACAAAATGTGGTCTGAATACTTTCCCAATGCGCTGTACATAAAATGCCATGTACATGTCCATATTTCAATCAGACGTCATCCTAATATTGTTATAATACCACATCATTTCAAACTGAAATATTACATTTACATAAGTATTCAGGCCCTTTACAAGGTACTCTCTTGAAGCACCTTTTGCAGTGATTACAGCCTCGAGTCTTCTTTGGTATGACGCTACAAGCGTGGCACAACTGTATTTGGGGAGTTTCTCCCATTCTTCTCTGCAGATCCTCTCATGCTCTGTCAGGTTAAATGGAGAGCATCACTGCACAGCTATTTCAAGGTTTCTCCAGAGATGTTCGATCAGGTTCATGTCCGGGCTCTGGCTGTGCCACTCAAGGACATTCAGAGACTTGTCCCGAAGCCACTTCTGCGTTGTCTTGGCTGTGTGCTTAGGGTCACTGTCATTCGCCCCAGTCTGAGGTCCTGAGCGCTCTGGAGCAGGTTTTCATCAAGGCTGGTTTTACTGAGGAGTGGCTTCCGTCTGGCCACTCTACCATAAAGTCCTAATTGGTGGAGTGCTGCAGAGATAGTTGTCCTTCTGGAAGGTTCTCTCATGTCCACAGAGAAACTCTGGAGCTCTGTCAGAGTGACCATTGGGTTCTTTGTCACCTCCCTGACCAAGGCGCTTCACCCGATTGCTCAGTTTGGCCGGGCGGCCAGCTCTAGGAAGAGTATTTGTGGTTCCAAACTTCTTCCATTTAAGAATGATGGAGGCCACTGTATTCTTGGGGACCTTCAATGCTGCAGGAATGTTCTTGGTACCCTTCCCCAGATCTGTGCCTTGACACAATCCTGTCTCTGAGCTCTATGGACAATTCCTTCAACCTCATGGCTTGTTTTTTTGCTCTGACATGCACTGGTCAACTGTAGGACCTTATATAGACAGGTTTGTGCCTTTCCAAATCATGTCCAATCAAGTGAATGTACCACAGGTGGACTCCAATCAAGTTGTAGAAACATCTCAAGGATGGTCAACGGAAACAGGATGCACCTGAGCTCAATTTCGAGTCTCATAACAAAGAGTCTTAATAGTTATGTAAATAAGGTATCTTTTTTATTTGTAATAAATTTGCAAACATTTCTAAAAAACATTTTTTTCTTTGTCATTATAAGGTATTGTGTGTAGATTGATGAGGATTTGTATTTATTTAATCCATTTGAAGAATAGTGCTGTAACGTAACAAAATGTGGAAAAAGTTGAGGGATCTGAATACTTTCCGATTGTCCTTCAGACATTTATTTCACTCCTGTGTATGACAGAACAGACAGGCATGCACACCTTGCAGCACACGCAGAAGGCCCTGAGTGGGTTGAGGCTGAGCCAGCCACTGTTGCCTGCCTCTCTGAAGCGGTTCATAAACTCTGTGTAGAGGGCCCTCTGCAGGGGCGACAGGCGCACCATGATTACATGCTCGTCCTTGGAGGGGAGCTGGTCTCTCAGCACGTTATGGCCACGCCTGGGAACAAACACAAGCACAACCAGAGCTAGACCACACATTTTTATACCATATAGATCTCTTCTACATTCATGAACAAACACAACCATTATCAGACTTCAACTAGAATATCCATTGAAATAACTTTTTAGTCCAGGAATAGACTGGGGTGGCAGGTAGGCTAGCGGTTATGGAGGTGAGCCTGTAACTGGGGGTTGCCAGTTCAAATTCAGGGTCCGAAAGGAAAATCTGGCAGGTCAGAGGGTTGCTGGCAATCAGAGGGATGCTGTTATCAAAATCCTAGATGTCTTTGCCTGCCGTTGTGTTCTTGAGCAAGGCACTAAACCCCCCACAACAACAAGTCCACAGGCGACTAGTGTGGTAGCACTGCACCTCTCCAAAAACCCTGCTTGTGTATGTATGCATGTGTGTTTACGGAGGGGCTGGGTAAAAGCAGAAGTCAAATTTCGGCTGGACCTTGTGTGTAATTGACTAATAAAGTAATCTTAAGATTTAATCGGAGATAGGGGAACTTGCCTATAAAGTATAAAGAGAATACTGTAGTAGCAACAGTTCATGTGGGTTATAACCAGCTCTCATTCTCACCTCTGGACGAAGCCCTCCAGCAGGCTATGGAGGACATGACTTCGGTATCTCATCAACCGGACGTCCTGAGGCGTACTGTCCACACACTGCCCGTTCAGAATGGGCCTCTCAAACATGTTACTGAACTCCTGCCTGGTGCCCAGGAAATCAGGCCTGACAAAGTCCACCATGCACCAGTACTCTATCAGGTTGTTCTGGAGGGGGTATCCCGTGAGGACCACACGTCTCCGGGTACGGATGTTCTTCAGGGCCTGCGAGGTGCTGGCGTGGCAGTTCTTAATGCGGTGGCCCTCGTCACAGATCACCACGTCCGGGCCTGGGCGAGACAGGGCCTTCTCTATGTCTTCAGGAGAGTAGAGGTTAAATGAAATAAAAAAGCCATGACGGTAAGATGTGTATGTAGGACTGATCAAAACATTTACTTTACGTTTCATTGATCTAAGTGACTCATGTTATCGGAGTCACTCATGATGAAATACTAAATTGATGTCGTGACTGGAAACCCATGCACTCGTACACACATCCTGGTGCACATGACAAATGTCTAACAAAATGTTATCTAACATGGGTTCTAACAAAGGGTTAAACATTAGGATCTCTCAAAATCCAAATGTGCAGATGACCTTGGTTTGATGAAAGAAAAACTGCCATAAGCTGCTGGTTTGAAAACTCTGAAAAGCTCAGGCCATGACTGACATCAGTGTCGATTGACAGGTGTCAACCTCACTCTGAGGTGACCTTTTTGACCTACTGACCTTTGAGGAGCTCCTGCTGCAGGTTCTCTTCGTCCAGGTCAATGACCACTGGTCCTTGGAGCTTCTTGGACTTCTTTTTCCTGCCCGCCACAAAGCTCTTCTTCAGGGACAACAGGCGGTACATCTCATACCCCATCAGGAGCACGCCGCCATCCAGCGACCAGTCAGAGATCACCTTCGCTCTGCTGGCCGTGGTTCTGAAAGAGAGCAGAGAGAGAGAGAGAGAGAAAAAGAGATGAGAAAAGAGAGCGAAGAAAAATAAAGAAAGATAGCACATCAGGGACAATGTTCCACACATAATAGCACAGGCATTTAGAGACTTATTTATTTTTATTTAACTAGGCAAGTCAGTTAAGAACAAATTCTTCTTTACAATGACGGCCTAGGAACAGTGGGTTAACTGCATGGTTCAGGGGCAGAATGACATTTTTACCTTGTCAGCTCAGGGATTCGATCTAGCAGCCTTTCGGTTACTGGCTCAACGCTCTAACCACTAGGCTACCTGCCGCCCCAGTGTATATACATTACACACCTGGGCGATAGATGAGTCATGTTTGTATATGCATTTATTTTTAGAGACAGATCCCTGGCAGTTGTGTCATATAAGCAGAGCTTCTAGTCACTCACAAACACAAACCATGATCATGGCTAAAAGGCTTCAGCTTTGAAATTGGAGGTAGTGGGATATCCCTGTTCCCAGAGAGGACGGGAAACTTACTTGTGCTCGTCATTCAGGATGTGGACCTTGAAGATGCGCGGGGAGAAGTGTGCGGGGTTGATGTCTGCGGGTAACGCCTCAGAGGAAGGGACCCAGAGGTTAAACTCAGCCAGCCAGTTCTGTAACGTGTTGACCTGTAGCGAGAAGGGTAGAGAGTGAGAGAGAGAGGGGTAGTGAGAGAGGGGTAGTGAGAGAGAAAAAGGTTCAGAGGTAGAGAGCGAGATGAAGAGAAAGCACAGAGAGAGCGAGAGGTAGAGAGAGAGAGCGCGAGGTAGAGAGAGCGCGCGAGAGAGCGCGAGGTAGAGAGAGTGCGCGAGGTAGAGCGAGAGCGCGAGAGAGTGTGCGAGGTAGAGAGAGAGAGCGCGAGAGAGCGCGCGAGGTAGAGAGAGAGCGCGAGAGAGCGCGCGAGGTAGAGAGAGAGCGCGAGAGGTAGAGAGAGAGATCGCGAGAGAGCGCGCAAGGTAGAGAGAGAGAGCGCGAGAGAGCGCGCGAGGTAGAGAGCGCAAGAGAGCGCGCGAGGTAGAGAGAGAGCGCGCGAGGTAGAGAGAGAGCGCGCGAGGTAGAGAGAGAGCGCGCGAGGTAGAGAGAGAGCGCGCGAGGTAGAGAGAGAGCGCACAAGGTAGAGAGAGAGCGCACAAGGTAGAGAGAGAGCGCGCGAGGTAGAGAGCGCAAGAAAGCGCGCGAGGTAGAGAGAGAGCGCGCGAGGTAGAGAGAGAGCGCGCGAGGTAGAGAGAGCGCGAGGTAGAGAGAGCGCGAGGTAGAGAGAGCGCGAGGTAGAGAGAGCGCGAGGTAGAGAGAGCGCAAGGTAGAGAGAGCGCAAGGTAGAGAGAGAGAGAGCGAGAGCGAGAGCGAGAGAGCGAGAGAGAGCGGTAGAGAGAATAGAGCGGTAGAGAGAATAGAGCGGTAGGGAGAGAGAGAGCGCGGTAGGGAGAGAGAGAGAGAGCGCGGTAGGGAGAGAGAGAGAGAGAGCGCGGTAGGGAGAGAGAGAGAGCGAGCGGTAGAGAGAGAGCGGTAGAGAGCGAGCGGTAGAGAGAGAGAGCGGTAGAGAGAGAGCGGTAGAGAGAGAGAGCGGTAGAGAGAGAGAGCGGTAGAGCGGTAGAGAGAGAGAGCGGTAGAGCGGTAGAGAGAGAGAGCGGTAGAGCGGTAGAGAGAGAGAGCGCGGTAGGGAGAGAGAGAGAGAGAGCGGTAGGGAGAGAGAGAGAGAGAGCGGTAGGGAGAGAGAGAGAGCGCGGTAGGGAGAGAGAGAGAGAGCGCGGTAGGGAGAGAGAGAGAGAGCGCGGTAGGGAGAGAGAGAGAGAGCGCGGTAGGGAGAGAGAGAGAGAGCGCGGTAGGGAGAGAGAGAGAGCGCGGTAGGGAGAGAGAGAGAGCGCGGTAGGGAGAGAGAGAGAGCGCGGTAGGGAGAGAGAGAGCGCGGTAGGGAGAGAGAGAGAGCGCGGTAGGGAGAGAGAGAGAGCGCGGTAGGGAGAGAGAGAGAGCGCGGTAGGGAGAGAGAGAGAGCGGTAGGGAGAGAGAGAGCGCGAGCGGTAGGGAGAGAGAGAGCGCGAGCGGTAGGGAGAGAGAGAGCGCGAGCGGTAGGGAGAGAGAGAGCGCGAGCGGTAGGGAGAGAGAGAGAGCGCGGTAGGGAGAGAGAGAGCGCGGTAGGGAGAGAGAGAGAGCGCGGTAGGGAGAGAGAGAGCGCGAGCGGTAGGGAGAGAGAGAGCACGAGCGGTAGGGAGAGAGAGAGAGCGCGGTAGGGAGAGAGAGAGAGAGCGCGGTAGGGAGAGAGAGAGAGAGAGCGCGGTAGGGAGAGAGAGAGAGCGAGCGGTAGAGAGAGAGCGGTAGAGAGCGAGCGGTAGAGAGAGAGAGCGGTAGAGAGAGAGCGGTAGAGAGAGAGAGCGGTAGAGAGAGAGAGCGGTAGAGCGGTAGAGAGAGAGAGCGGTAGAGCGGTAGAGAGAGAGAGCGGTAGAGCGGTAGAGAGAGAGAGAGAGAGAGCGGTAGGGAGAGAGAGAGAGCGCGGTAGGGAGAGAGAGAGAGAGCGCGGTAGGGAGAGAGAGAGAGAGAGCGGTAGGGAGAGAGAGAGAGAGCGCGGTAGGGAGAGAGAGAGAGAGCGCGGTAGGGAGAGAGAGAGAGAGCGCGGTAGGGAGAGAGAGAGAGAGCGCGGTAGGGAGAGAGAGAGAGAGCGCGGTAGGGAGAGAGAGAGAGCGCGGTAGGGAGAGAGAGAGAGAGCGCGGTAGGGAGAGAGAGAGAGCGCGGTAGGGAGAGAGAGAGAGCGCGGTAGGGAGAGAGAGAGAGCGCGGTAGGGAGAGAGAGAGAGCGCGGTAGGGAGAGAGAGAGAGCGGTAGGGAGAGAGAGAGCGCGAGCGGTAGGGAGAGAGAGAGCGCGAGCGGTAGGGAGAGAGAGAGCGCGAGCGGTAGGGAGAGAGAGAGCGCGAGCGGTAGGGAGAGAGAGAGCGCGAGCGGTAGGGAGAGAGAGAGCGCGAGCGGTAGGGAGAGAGAGAGAGCGCGGTAGGGAGAGAGAGAGAGCGCGGTAGGGAGAGAGAGAGAGCGCGGTAGGGAGAGAGAGAGCGCGAGCGGTAGGGAGAGAGAGAGCGCGAGCGGTAGGGAGAGAGAGAGAGCGCGGTAGGGAGAGAGAGAGAGCGAGGTAGGGAGAGAGAGAGAGCGAGGTAGGGAGAGAGAGAGAGCGAGCGGTAGAGAGCGAGCAGTAGAGAGAGAGAGAGGTAAAGAGAGAGAGAGAGAGCGGAGAGAGAGAGAGAGAGAGCGCGGAGAGAGAGAGAGAGCGCGGAGAGAGAGAGAGAGCGCGGTAGGGAGAGAGAGAGAGAGCGCGGTAGGGAGAGAGAGAGAGAGCGCGGTCGGGAGAGAGAGAGAGAGCGCGGTAGGGAGAGAGAGAGAGAGCGCGGGAGGGAGAGAGAGAGAGAGCGCGGTAGGGAGAGAGAGAGAGAGCGCGGTAGGGAGAGAGAGAGAGAGCGCGGTAGGGAGAGAGAGAGAGAGCGCGGTAGGGAGAGAGAGAGAGAGCGCGGTAGGGAGAGAGAGAGAGAGCGCGGTAGGGAGAGAGAGAGAGAGCGCGGTAGGGAGAGAGAGAGAGAGCGCGATAGGGAGAGAGAGAGAGAGCGCGGTAGTGAGAGAGAGAGAGAGCGCGGTAGGGAGAGAGAGAGAGAGCGCGGTAGGGAGAGAGAGAGAGCGCGGTAGGGAGAGAGAGAGAGAGCGCGGTAGGGAGAGAGAGAGCGAGCGCGGTAGGGAGAGAGAGCGAGCGCGGTAGGGAGAGAGAGCGAGCGCGGTAGGGAGAGAGAGAGAGCGCGGTAGGGAGAGAGAGAGAGCGCGGTAGGGAGAGAGAGAGCGCGGTAGAGTGAGAGAGAGCGAGCGGGTAGAGAGAGAGAGAGCGCGGTAGAGAGAGAGAGAGCGCGGTAGAGAGAGAGAGAGCGCGGTAGAGAGAGAGAGAGCGCGGTAGAGAGAGAGAGCGGTAGAGAGAGAGAGCGGTAGAGAGAGAGCGCGGTAGAGAGAGAGCGCGGTAGAGAGAGAGCGCGGTAGAGAGAGAGCGCGGTAGAGAGAGAGCGCGGTAGAGAGAGAGCGCGGTAGAGAGAGAGCGCGGTAGAGAGAGAGCGCGGTAGAGAGAGAGAGCGGTAGAGAGAGAGAGCGGTAGAGCGGTAGAGAGAGAGAGCGGTAGAGCGTGGGAGAGAGAGAGCGGTAGAGCGTGGGAGAGAGAGAGCGTGGGAGAGAGAGAGCGCGCGGTAGGGAGAGAGAGAGCGCGCGGTAGGGAGAGAGAGCGCGCGCGGTAGGGAGAGAGAGAGAGCGCGAGAGAGCGTGCGAGGTAGAGAGAGAGAGCGCGAGGTAGAGAGAGAGCGCGAGAGAGCGCGCGAGGTAGAGAGAGAGCGCGAGAGGTAGAGAGAGAGATCGCGAGAGAGCGCGCGAGGTAGAGAGAGAGAGCGCGAGAGAGCGCGCGAGGTAGAGAGAGAGCGCGCGAGGTAGCGAGAGCGCGCGAGGTAGCGAGAGAGCGCGCGAGGTAGAGAGAGAGCGCGCGAGGTAGAGAGAGAGCGCGCGAGGTAGAGAGAGAGCGCGCGAGGTAGAGAGAGAGCGCGCGAGGTAGAGAGAGAGCGCGCGAGGTAGAGAGAGAGCGCGCGAGGTAGAGAGAGCGCGCGAGGTAGAGAGAGAGCGCGCGAGGTAGAGAGAGAGCGCGCGAGGTAGAGAGCGCGCGAGGTAGAGAGCGCGCGAGGTAGAGAGAGCGCGAGGTAGAGAGAGAGCGCGCGAGGTAGAGAGAGCGCGCGAGAGGTAGAGAGAGCGCGCGAGAGGTAGAGAGAGAGCGCGAGAGGTAGAGAGAGAGCGCGAGGTAGAGAGAGCGCGAGGTAGAGAGAGCGCGAGGTAGAGAGAGCGCGAGGTAGAGAGAGAGAGAGAGAGAGCGAGAGCGAGAGAGCGAGAGAGAGCGGTAGAGAGAATAGAGCGGTAGAGAGAATAGAGCGGTAGGGAGAGAGAGAGCGCGGTAGGGAGAGAGAGAGAGAGCGCGGTAGGGAGAGAGAGAGAGAGCGCGGTAGGGAGAGAGAGAGAGCGAGCGGTAGAGAGAGAGCGGTAGAGAGAGAGCGGTAGAGCGAGCGGTAGAGAGCGAGCGGTAGAGAGAGAGAGCGGTAGAGAGAGAGAGAGCGGTAGAGAGAGAGAGAGGTAGAGCGGTAGAGAGAGAGAGAGGTAGAGAGAGAGCGCGAGAGGTAGAGAGAGAGATCGCGAGAGAGCGCGCGAGGTAGAGAGAGAGAGCGCGAGAGAGCGCGCGAGGTAGAGAGAGAGCGCGCGAGGTAGCGAGAGCGCGCGAGGTAGAGAGAGAGCGCGCGAGGTAGAGAGAGAGCGCGCGAGGTAGAGAGAGAGCGCGCGAGGTAGAGAGAGAGCGCGCGAGGTAGAGAGAGAGCGCGCGAGGTAGAGAGAGAGCGCGCGAGGTAGAGAGAGAGCGCGCGAGGTAGAGAGAGAGCGCGCGAGGTAGAGAGAGCGCGCGAGGTAGAGAGAGCGCGCGAGGTAGAGAGAGCGCGAGGTAGAGAGAGCGCGAGGTAGAGAGAGAGCGCGCGAGGTAGAGAGAGCGCGAGGTAGAGAGAGCGCGAGGTAGAGAGAGAGAGAGAGAGAGCGAGAGCGAGAGCGAGAGAGCGAGAGAGAGCGGTAGAGAGAATAGAGCGGTAGAGAGAATAGAGCGGTAGGGAGAGAGAGAGCGCGGTAGGGAGAGAGAGAGAGAGCGCGGTAGGGAGAGAGAGAGAGAGCGCGGTAGGGAGAGAGAGAGAGCGCGGTAGGGAGAGAGAGAGAGCGAGCGGTAGAGAGAGAGCGGTAGAGAGAGAGCGGTAGAGCGAGCGGTAGAGAGAGAGAGCGGTAGAGAGAGAGAGAGCGGTAGAGAGAGAGAGAGGTAGAGCGGTAGAGAGAGAGCGGTAGAGCGGTAGAGAGAGAGCGGTAGAGCGGTAGAGAGAGAGAGCGGTAGAGCGGTAGAGAGAGAGAGAGAGCGCGGTAGGGAGAGAGAGAGAGAGCGGTAGGGAGAGAGAGAGAGCGCGGTAGGGAGAGAGAGAGCGCGGTAGGGAGAGAGAGAGAGAGAGCGCGGTAGGGAGAGAGAGAGAGAGAGCGCGGTAGGGAGAGAGAGAGAGAGAGCGCGGTAGGGAGAGAGAGAGAGAGAGCGCGGTAGGGAGAGAGAGAGAGAGCGCGGTAGGGAGAGAGAGAGAGCGCGGTAGGGAGAGAGAGAGAGCGCGGTAGGGAGAGAGAGAGAGCGCGGTAGGGAGAGAGAGAGAGCGCGGTAGGGAGAGAGAGAGAGCGCGGTAGGGAGAGAGAGAGAGCGCGGTAGGGAGAGAGAGAGAGCGCGGGAGAGAGAGAGAGAGAGCGGTAGGGAGAGAGAGAGCGAGCGGTAGGGAGAGAGAGAGCGCGAGCGGTAGGGAGAGAGAGAGCGCGAGCGGTAGGGAGAGAGAGAGAGCGCGAGCGGTAGGGAGAGAGAGAGAGCGCGGTAGGGAGAGAGAGAGAGCGCGGTAGGGAGAGAGAGAGAGCGCGGTAGGGAGAGAGAGAGAGAGAGCGCGGTAGGGAGAGAGAGAGAGAGAGCGGTAGGGAGAGAGAGAGAGAGCGCGGTAGGGAGAGAGAGAGAGAGCGCGGTAGGGAGAGAGAGAGAGAGCGCGGTAGGGAGAGAGAGAGAGAGCGCGGTAGGGAGAGAGAGAGAGAGCGCGGTAGGGAGAGAGAGAGAGAGCGCGGTAGGGAGAGAGAGAGAGAGCGCGGTAGGGAGAGAGAGAGAGAGCGCGGTAGGGAGAGAGAGAGAGAGCGCGGTAGGGAGAGAGAGAGAGAGCGCGGTAGGGAGAGAGAGAGAGAGCGCGGTAGGGAGAGAGAGAGAGAGAGCGCGGTAGGGAGAGAGAGAGCGAGCGCGGTAGGGAGAGAGAGAGAGCGGTAGAGTGAGAGAGAGCGCGGTAGAGAGAGAGAGAGCGCGGTAGGGAGAGAGAGAGCGCGGTAGAGTGAGAGAGAGCGCGGTAGAGAGAGAGAGAGCGCGGTAGAGAGAGAGAGAGCGCGGTAGAGAGAGAGAGCGCGGTAGAGAGAGAGAGCGCGGTAGAGAGAGAGAGCGCGGTAGAGAGAGAGAGCGCGGTAGAGAGAGAGAGAGCGCGGTAGAGAGAGAGAGCGCGGTAGAGAGAGAGCGCGGTAGAGAGAGAGCGCGGTAGAGAGAGAGCGCGGTAGAGAGAGAGCGCGGTAGAGAGAGAGCGCGGTAGAGAGAGAGCGCGGTAGAGAGAGAGCGCGGTAGAGAGAGAGCGCGGTAGAGAGAGAGCGCGCGAGAGAGAGAGCGCGGTAGAGAGAGAGCGCGGTAGAGAGAGAGCGCGGTAGAGAGAGAGCGCGGTAGAGAGAGAGAGCGGTAGAGAGAGAGAGCGGTAGAGCGGTAGAGAGAGAGAGCGGTAGAGAGAGAGAGCGGTAGAGCGTGGGAGAGAGAGAGCGTGGGAGAGAGAGAGCGCGCGGTGGGGAGAGAGAGCGCGCGCGGTAGGGAGAGAGAGCGCGAGCGGTAGGGAGAGAGAGAGAGCGCGGTAGGGAGAGAGAGAGAGCGCGGTAGGGAGAGAGAGAGAGCGCGGTAGGGAGAGAAAGAGAGAGAGAGCGGTAGAGAGAGAGCGGTAGAGAGAGAGCGGTAGAGAGAGAGAGAGAGAGCGGTAGGGAGAGAGAGAGAGCGCGGTAGGGAGAGAGAGAGAGGTAGAGAGAGAGAGCGGTAGAGAGAGAGCGGTAGAGAGAGAGCGGTAGAGAGAGAGCGGTAGAGAGAGAGCGGTAGAGAGAGAGAGAGAGCGCGGGAGAGAGAGAGAGCGCGGTAGGGAGAGAGAGAGAGCGCGGTAGGGAGAGAGAGAGAGCGCGGTAGGGAGAGAGAGAGAGAGCGCAGTAGGGAGAGAGAGAGAGAGCGCAGTAGGGAGAGAGAGAGAGCGCGGTAGGGAGAGAGAGAGAGAGAGCGGTAGAGAGAGAGAGCGGTAGAGAGAGAGAGAGCGGTAGAGAGAGAGAGAGCGGTAGAGAGAGAGAGAGCGGTAGAGAGAGAGCGGTAGAGAGAGAGCGGTAGAGAGAGAGCGGTAGAGAGCGAGCGGTAGAGAGAGAGCGGTAGAGAGCGAGCGGTAGAGAGAGAGCGGTAGAGAGAGAGCGGTAGAGAGAGAGCGGTAGAGAGAGAGCGGTAGAGAGAGGTAGAGAGAGAGAGCGGTAGAGAGAGAGAGGTAGAGCGGTAGAGAGAGAGAGGTAGAGCGGTAGAGAGAGAGCGGTAGAGAGAGAGAGCGGTAGAGCGGTAGAGAGAGAGAGCGGTAGAGCGGTAGAGAGAGAGAGCGGTAGAGCGGTAGAGAGAGAGAGCGGTAGAGCGGTAGAGAGAGAGAGCGGTAGGGAAAGAGAGGTAGAGCGGTAGGGAGAGAGAGGTAGAGAGGTAGAGAGAGAGAGGTAGAGCGGTAGAGAGAGAGAGGTAGAGCGGTAGAGAGAGAGAGAGAGACAGAGAGAGAGAGAGAGAGAGAGAGAGAGAGAGAGATAGAGAGAGAGCGCGGTAGGGAGAGAGAGAGAGAGCGCGGTAGCGATATAGAGAGAGAGCGCGGTAGGGAGAGAGAGAGAGAGCGCGGTAGGGAGAGAGAGAGAGAGCGCGGTAGGGAGAGAGAGAGAGAGCGCGGTAGGGAGAGAGAGAGAGAGCGCGGTAGGGAGAGAGAGAGAGAGCGCGGTAGGGAGAGAGAGAGAGAGCGCGGAAGGGAGAGAGAGAGAGAGCGCGGTAGGGAGAGAGAGAGAGAGCGCGGTAGGGAGAGAGAGAGAGAGAGCGCGGTAGGGAGAGAGAGAGAGAGAGCGCGGTAGGGAGAGAGAGAGAGAGAGCGCGGTAGGGAGAGAGAGAGAGAGAGCGCGGTAGGGAGAGAGAGAGAGAGCGCGGTAGGGAGAGAGAGAGAGAGCGCGGTAGGGAGAGAGAGAGAGAGAGAGAGCGCGGTAGCGAGAGAGAGAGAGAGAGCGCGGGAGAGAGAGAGAGAGAGAGAGCGCGGTAGGGAGAGAGAGAGAGCGCGCGCGGTCGGGAGAGAGAGAGAGAGAGCGCGGAAGGGAGAGAGAGAGAGAGCGCGGTAGGGAGAGAGAGAGAGAGCGGTAGGGAGAGAGAGCGCGGTAGGGAGAGAGAGAGAGCGCGGTAGGGAGAGAGAGCGCGGTAGAGAGAGAGAGAGAGAGCGGTAGAGCGGTAGAGAGAGAGAGCGGTAGAGCGGTAGAGAGAGAGAGAGCGTGGGAGAGAGAGAGCGCGGTAGGGAGAGAGCGAGAGCGCGGTAGGAAGAGAGAGAGAGCGGTAGAGAGAGAGAGAGAGCGCGGTAGGGAGAGAGCGCGGTAGAGAGAGAGCGCGGTAGAGAGAGAGCGCGGTAGAGAGAGAGCGCGGTAGAGAGAGAGCGCGGTAGAGAGAGAGCGCGGTAGAGAGAGAGCGCGGTAGAGAGAGAGCGCGGTAGAGAGAGAGCGCGGTAGAGAGAGAGCGCGGTAGAGAGAGAGCGCGGTAGAGAGAGAGCGCGGTAGAGAGAGAGCGCGGTAGAGAGAGAGAGCGGTAGAGAGAGAGAGCGGTAGAGCGGTAGAGAGAGAGAGCGGTAGAGAGAGAGAGCGGTAGAGCGTGGGAGAGAGAGAGCGTGGGAGAGAGAGAGCGCGCGGTGGGGAGAGAGAGCGCGCGCGGTAGGGAGAGAGAGCGCGCGCGGTAGGGAGAGAGAGAGAGCGCGGTAGGGAGAGAGAGAGAGCGCGGTAGGGAGAGAGAGAGAGCGCGGTAGGGAGAGAAAGAGAGAGAGAGCGGTAGAGAGAGAGCGGTAGAGAGAGAGCGGTAGAGAGAGAGAGAGAGAGCGGTAGGGAGAGAGAGAGAGCGCGGTAGGGAGAGAGAGAGCGGTAGAGAGAGAGAGCGGTAGAGAGAGAGCGGTAGAGAGAGAGCGGTAGAGAGAGAGCGGTAGAGAGAGAGCGGTAGAGAGAGAGAGAGAGCGCGGGAGAGAGAGAGAGCGCGGTAGGGAGAGAGAGAGAGCGCGGTAGGGAGAGAGAGAGAGCGCGGTAGGGAGAGAGAGAGAGAGCGCAGTAGGGAGAGAGAGAGAGAGCGCAGTAGGGAGAGAGAGAGAGCGCGGTAGGGAGAGAGAGAGAGAGAGCGGTAGAGAGAGAGAGCGGTAGAGAGAGAGAGAGCGGTAGAGAGAGAGAGAGCGGTAGAGAGAGAGAGAGCGGTAGAGAGAGAGCGGTAGAGAGAGAGCGGTAGAGAGAGAGCGGTAGAGAGCGAGCGGTAGAGAGAGAGCGGTAGAGAGCGAGCGGTAGAGAGAGAGCGGTAGAGAGAGAGCGGTAGAGAGAGAGCGGTAGAGAGAGAGCGGTAGAGAGAGGTAGAGAGAGAGAGCGGTAGAGAGAGAGCGGTAGAGCGGTAGAGAGAGAGAGGTAGAGCGGTAGAGAGAGAGCGGTAGAGAGAGAGAGCGGTAGAGCGGTAGAGAGAGAGAGCGGTAGAGCGGTAGAGAGAGAGAGCGGTAGAGCGGTAGAGAGAGAGAGCGGTAGAGCGGTAGAGAGAGAGAGCGGTAGGGAAAGAGAGGTAGAGCGGTAGGGAGAGAGAGGTAGAGCGGTAGAGAGAGAGAGGTAGAGCGGTAGAGAGAGAGAGGTAGAGCGGTAGAGAGAGAGAGAGAGACAGAGAGAGAGAGAGAGAGAGAGAGAGAGAGAGAGATAGAGAGAGAGCGCGGTAGGGAGAGAGAGAGAGAGCGCGGTAGGGAAATAGAGAGAGAGCGCGGTAGGGAGAGAGAGAGAGAGCGCGGTAGGG